>NC_023752.2:20762092-21105419 GCF_000499845.2 Phaseolus vulgaris
AGCAGGGAGAGAGATAAAAGAAAGAATCGGGGTGGGAGTGAGGGGGGAGAGAGAAAAAAGAGAGGAAAAAACAGAGTGCAAGTTTTTCTCACACACACATTACTAGTTTCCAGTTTCTGGTGGTTCTGTTGGACTAACTTGATCGTCGGAGTGCAAACGGCCGCTAGAGGCGCCGTCTGTGTGTTTTGCAGGTCACATTTGAAGACATCTGAGAGAAAGTTCGGAGGGTGATTCTGCAGGAGACGCAGTCGTGTAGACAGGGTAGAGAGTGCTACGAAGCGATTCGTCCACGTTCGAGTTGCCGGCAGGATCATAAGGTTTCACAGTGATACCGAGCATGAGTTTTATAAAAATAGTTTGATAATTTAGACTTTTGTGTATCTAATAGGTTACAAGCTTTAACATGTGAAAAATAAAAAGGTATAACTATTTTTTTGTAATGGACAAAGATAAAAAAAAAAAAAGGTATACAAAGATAGTCCTTGAGGTTATCTATTAAGTAGGTAATGGTTCTTGGATTAAACATGTCATCTCGCAAGACAATATGTGTAGATTTGGAAAAATCATTGCAGCTGGCTTTGAATAATAAATTCGGTATGAATTAACTACATGTCTCCTTAGTTTTTTATTTTTAACTTGATTAATTTTGGGTTTATAAATTATAGCTTTCATTTAAAATATTTATTTTCGGTTCTAATAAAATGGGATTAAACCTAATAATTAAAATTAGAGAACTTTTATTATAAATGTTAAGACTTTAACATTTAAAAAACTAATAATAGAAAATATAAACTTTAGTTAAATAGTACTAAAAATTAATTAAATATTTTGTTATTATCAAGATAGCAAGAGTTCTAAAACAATATGAAAACAAAAATATCGATTTATTAAATTATGTGCTCTTGGTGAATGAGTTCTAATGACAGAATGAATTATCACTTATAAAAGTATTTATAACGCTCAAATTAGTAAAAATACAAAATAATAATCATAATATGAGAGTGAAAATAATTTAATGATATTTCTTTTGATATTATGTGTAACACAAATAATAATCATAACATGAAAGTGAAAATAGTTGATATTGTGTGTATTTATATGACTTTGGACCTTCAAAGATGGAGTTAACATTATTAAAAATATTTTTTGTTTAAAAATATTTTTTTGAAAAAACACAAGTTTTTGTGACAAACTATTTGATAAAATATGAACTCAGGTCTCATAAATTTCTTGTAATGCAGAATATCACTTTCTCACATATCGTGATGTCATACAACATTATTTGTTTCTTCACAAAATGCATAAGAATCATATATAGTTATTTGTCGCAAATTATGATATCATCACAAAAAAATTTAGTTACTTATATGGTCACTTTAAACAATCTATGTTTAGACAAAAATGTGTGACTAACATAAGATGTTGTAAGGAAAAAAAATAAAGTCTTGTTTAAAGTGATAAGATCAACGTCAAATGAGAGAATTGAATCCCACTTAATACGAGTTTACATGTGCTTAAGTAACACATGAATTTTGGTCGTTTGGAACAAAAACATATTGTTTTAGCAAATGTCCGAGGTCGTATCATATGAAAAAAAGAATTCAACATTTGAAGCGACATCCACTTTAATGGTTTCCTAACCATAGTATTAAGATGACTTAATTTTTACAGGTAGTCACTTAAGCAAGTGAGTATTCTGTCTAAAGTGAACTACTATAATGAAACACATTCTACTAATCAGTATTAAAATGAAACAAAATACTAATATATATTAAGAAGAAAAATATTATAATCATAAAAATGTTTGACATGCATATAGCATGTGATAAAAATAGTAGTAATAAATAATACCATCATAACAATAATAATACAAGTGAATAAATATATTTTCAATATTATTTAATATAAGATATTTTGAAATACTTTATTATGCCTTTTGGACTCACTTTCTCTTTCTACAGGTTTCAAACCTATGCGCTTTAAACTGATAAGGAGTAATCCAAACCATCAAGTTACTAAGAAATAAATTAGGTTGGTTTTGTGGCGGGCAGCGACGACATGGTTGTTCTAGGTGGTAGCTTGTTAGCCTTTGAGAATGACAGAGGGATCTACAGGTTTCCTCATTCCATGGGATTATTTGATGGATCGAGAAGTGTCTCCCAATAAGAAAGCATCTGATATGCCCATCCAAAGGAAGACATTTGCTCAAGCTTTGGGAAATACATGTGACATTCATTTGTCTCAGCTACCTACTTCTTGTATTAAGGGAGACATGGTTGTTGTCCGGGTTGATGAGGAAGATTACTTGGCTGGTCTTGAGAATTGCAAGACCCATCTACATGGTCGAATTATTCTATCTAAGGGGGATAAACCTCTTATAGACCTTGATTTAACTAAAAAATTGCAGCTTGTGTGGAAGGTTATTGGACCATGGAAAGCAATCCCTCTTGAGAAGGTTTTTTATGAGTTTGAGTTCTCTTCTTTAGAAGATATGCGGTGGGGATGGGTTTATGGTAGTTATCTCTTGGTTTCTTGAGATTTTTTGCCTGCACAAAAGACTTTGTTCCATCTACTATGAAAAGTACTAAAACCCAGGCATGGGTTAGAATCTACAATTTGCCTTTATTGGAGACCAAGGGCGATATTTTCCATCACTAGAGGCATTGGTATTCCTTTGTCTTTGGATGATCATACCTGAAAAAGAATAGGGGTTCGTTTGTTAGAGTGCTGGTGGATATTGATCTTTTGTCCTCTCTTTCAAATCAGCTCTTGGTTAAATGTTCCGACTTTGCATTTATAGCTGACGTGGAATATGAATGACTCCCTCCATTTTTCTTTCACTGTAAGATGATTGATCATGAACTTGCTTAGTGTCGGTGATTCATGCTTAGGGTCGTGTTACTGGATCTCAACATAAATCTTCTCACGAGAAAATTTTTGATGAACGGGAACATGGGAAGGTTGTGAAGGACATCATGGTTCCTAAACAACATAAAGAGTATCAGAAGAAAGATCTGCAACCGACTCTTGTGGAAGGCCCTATTGGTAAATTGACAATTAATGTTCCTGGAGGGACTAATGCAGGGTCCCTCTTAGGTTAACTTGACTTTGATAAAACAGATAGAGGTGAGGATGATTTTGCAAATATGCCTCCTCTTAAGGATGCCTCGAATCATGATAGGTCCTCTACTAGGCAGGGATTATCGACTCCCACTTCTGATACAAGTCGGGTTTTAGAAACGGGGATGGTAGGGGATTCACAGGCTGTTATGCAAGGCAAGGGCTTTGATTCACAACTTGTTGTAGATGCAAAGGAAGTTATGTCTCCTATTGATGGCCATCATGTGGAGGTCTCTGTCACATCATGCCTCTCCTTAGATGGCTAACTCACTTGGGGATGCTAAAGCACTACTCCCAGATAATGGTACGTTGGTCCTGCAAAATCACTTTTCATCTCTTGATGGTTTGGAAATTACTAATGCGAGAGGTGGTCCTATTATTGGTATGCCAATTATTCTGACTACCATTGTTGATATTAATTATGAACATATAACTTTTTAAAATTAGGTCGTCACCAAATTTAAGGCGGATCCTAGTGAGATGAAGGAGAATGCTTGTGATACTGGGAAAGAAATTGTTTGCACTACTAGAAAACCAGGGAAATTGCCTAAGGGGATTGATAAATCCAGGAAAAATGCTAAGGCAATTCTATCCAAAAAGTCACAATGAAGGACTCTTTTTTTTTTTTTTTGGAATGTTAGAGGACTGGCGAACCACAAAACTGTGGAGATGTTGTTTCATTTACTTAAACGACATAAACCTCTTCTTGTTTTTAGTGTTGAACCTATGATGTCGTACATTGATGCTTTACATGTTCTTTTTAAATTTGTTAATTTGCATTTGGTTGCTACTTCTCTTATTGTTAATAAAGCTACTAAACTTTGGTTTTTGTTGGTTCCAAATCTTGTCCAAAATTTCTTGGTCAATGATCAGTTTATTTTTGTAAATTGCCTTCTATATGATAAATGTTTTAGCTTTGCAGGTGTTTATGGTGCTAACACATACTCGGTTAGACGACTTTTGTGAAGGGATCTTAGTTTCTTCACAGGGCCTTGGTGTATTTTGGGAGATTTTAATGTTGTACTCTCGGTTGATTACTGCAAAGGGGGGTGGCTCCTAATCAGGTTTCTTGTAATGAATTCCTTGATTGGATTAATACTAATGATCTTACTTGTATGCCTTTTATTGGACCTTGTTATAATTGGTGTAATAGGAGGAGAGGGTTACAACAAATTCAGAGAAAAATGGATAAGGCTTTATGTAATGCAGTGTGTTTGGATGAATGGGATTTTTGTACTTACCAGGTTCTTGTTAAAAGTTGTTTTGACCACTCCCCTATTCTGGCTAGTCTTTCTAGTAATTGTTTAAGGAAGGTTAGCAATTTTTGTTTCTTTTTTATGTGGCTTCAGGACAGTTCGTGTATGAAACTTATTCATGATTCTTGAGCTAATACAGTTGTTGGTTGTCCTATATTTATTTTGCAACATAAGTTAAAATTGTTGAAAATTGAGCTTCGAGACTGGAATAAAAATTCTTTTGGTAATGTTCTCAATGTAGGCTTCTTAAGCAGGTCTCCTCCTTGGTATTCAACAAACCTTAGAGACTGCTAGTTTTTCTGATATTGATGGGCTTCTCTGTCAAGAAAAGATTGCTAAGGAGGATCTTGATCATGTATGCTCTTTACGGTCAATATTTGTTTTAGAAAGAAAGGGCCAAAATGCTCTAATTTAAAGATGGGGATATAAATATTTCTTTTTTCCATGATGTGGTCAAAAGGAGGAAAAAATCTAGTGGGATTCATCGCCTACGGATTGATAATGAGGTTATTGAGGATCCTCAACTCATTGAGGATCCTCAACTCATTGAGGATCATGTTTTGGATATTTATAAAAATCTTTATGCTGAGTTTATTTGATCAGAATACAGGTAATATGGAAGATTTTATTAGTACTTATATTCTTGAGTTGGTTTCCTCTTAGGAGAATATGATGTTGAATAAATGTCCTGATTATTTGGAAATTAATGATGTTGTTTTTAATCTTAATGGTAACATTTCTCCTAGTCCTGATGGTTTTGGTGGTGTTTTATATCATTCTTGCTAGGAAATTATTGAAACAGATATTTGCAAAGTTGTTCAATAGTTTCTTAAACAAAACTGGGTTCTTCCTGGAATGAATAGTAATGTGGTATCTCTTGTTCCTAAGATTCAGGGTGTTGAATCAATTAAATATTACATGCCGATTGTTGTTGCTAATTTAAAAAATACTTGCAATTGTGGCTACTAGAACCATTTCTTCTAATTAATATGATTTTGTGCAGGGTAGACAGATTCAGGATTGTATTGGTATTGCTTCTGAAGCTATTAACATGCTTTCTAAAAATATTAAAGCAGGTAATGTTTCTTATAAAGTTGATATTCATAAAGCATTTCGCACTCTAAGTTGGAATTTCTTATTATTAATTTTGGCATGCTTTGGTTTTCATCCCTTGTTTGTTGGTTGTATTAGTACAATTCTTAGTTCAACTATGCTTTCTATCAGAATAAATGGTAGTTTGGTGGGTTTTCTTCCTTGTAGTAGAGGTGTCAGACAAGGAGATCCATTGTCTCCTTTACTTTTCTGTCTTGCAGAGGAAGTTCTCAGTAGAGGTATCTTTAAGCTTGTGAATGATAAAAAGATTCTACATATGGCTAGTCCGCAAGGTTATGTCACTCCCTTTCATATTTTATATGATGATGACATATTTGTTTTCTGTAGAGCGGATAATAAGTCTCTTAAAAATTTGAGTATTTTTCTTAAAATATATGGTGATTTTTCGGGTCAATATGTTAATAATTCTAGGAGTAGTTTTTTCACCATGGATAATTCTACAAGATTTGTCACCAAAATTCAATGTCTTCTTTCTTGTAGTCATGGTTATTTACCTTTTACTTATTTAGGAGTGTCTATCTTTGTACGTGCTCCAAAGTGTCGATTTCTTCAACCTTTGGCAGATAAGGTCAAATTGAAGCTAGCATCATGGAAAGGTGAATCTCTTAGCATGATGGGCAAGATTCAGTTGGTTAACACGGTGATTACTGGATTTCTAGCTTATTGCTTTAATATGTATAAATGACATGTTTCCCTTCTTCATCAAGTTGAGCAGTAGTGTATAAATTTTATTTGGACTGGTGATATTGTGAAAAAAGGTATAACTACAATTAATTGGGCTACGATTTGTTCTCCTCTTCAGAATAGAGGTTTGAACATTATTAATCTCCATCATGAAAATAATGCGTATATTCTTAAGCCTGCTTGGGACTTTACTTATAGTAACAAGCCTTGGTCTTTTCTCCTGAAAGTCAAAGTTCTTAAATCAAAATACAAGCTTTGAATGGTTTTATCGATCCCCATCTCTTTGGCCTGGAATTAGGCAGTTTTATGCTACTATACTTGGCAATACTTCTTGGATTGTTGGTACAGGTACTTTTATTAATTTATGGAATGATAAATGCTGTTCTACTACTTCTTTAGATAATATTGCAACACTATCTGACGGTGCTAGCATTCCGGATACAGTCTCTTAGTTTTGGACTAGTTGTGATTGGAATATTCTCTTGTCTTTACAATAGATGCCTCATTTTTTAAATCATATCTGTTAGAATGTATGACCTTAAACGAGAGGGGGGTGAATTGTTTAAGAGGGATTTTTGCAAACTTTGAAGATATAATGAAAATCAATGCTGAATTACAGAGAAAAGAATCAAGGAAACAAATACCCAAAACTGTTTTAAGATGATATCAGAAAAACAATTGGTTGTTTTGTCGAAACAATTGGTTGTTTTGTCGAAACAATTGGTTGTTTTGTCGAAACAATCGGTTGTTTTTATCAGCAGTTTATAAAAACAACTTAAAAACAGAATTTAAAGAGTTAAGGGTAAGAGATAAGCACACAAGCAATTTATACTAGTTCACTCTTACACCAAGAGCTACATCTAATTCCCAGAAACCACTGGGTATTCCACTATGCAATCAAAACTAGATTACAAACACCACACACCAAAGTAGTGATGGAGATCAAGATCAAGACAAAATGGAGGCCAATAATCAAGGACAAGAAGAGGTAGAGGCTCAAGTGATAGACGCTCAAGGAGTTTTTAGCCCACCTCAAAGGCTTACAAGAAGCCAATTCAAGCCATTAGGAAATAATGGAAGGTTGTTTTCTTTTTTTATAGTTTCTTGTGTAATACAAAGTGCTTAGAGGGAAACATGAGACACCTCTTTTGTAAAAGCATTTTTAGGCTTTAGTTTAGGAGCTTGTGGGGTGTGAGCTTAGTAGTAAGCGTGAGCTTAGGTGTGAGCTTAGAAGTAAGCGTGAGCTTAGGAATGAGCATAGTAAGGGGTGTGTTGTAGGAGTAGGTAGCTTCTAGAATAAGCTTGTATTTGGTCGGCCCTTGCTCCTATGAAAGGAGAGCTTGGGTCCTTCACAATTCAGAATTGAAATTGTAATAGAGAAACTCTACTCAATTTGAGAGAGAATTGTGAGAACTTTGTCTTCTCCTTCACCTTGTCTTATCTTGAGTGCATTTGGTTCTCTCAAGTGGCGGCACTAGCTCACTTATCTTGGAGCCTTCACCATCCAAGTGGCGTGATCACCAAACCAAGTCCTTCATCTCCATAAGTTCTTCTTTCTTTCATCTCCATGTTCATATGAAGCTAAAACATGTCTTAGTTTCCTTTTCTAACATTTTCATTCGGTATTTTAGCTTGTTTCTGAATATGCTTCGGTTCATCTTCTCCTTGGATTTTTCTATTTGATTCTTCTTCATTTCTTATTGTTTTGTTCGGTTCAATTTCAGTATTGAAGCTTTCTATTCGGTCCTTTTTCTTTTATACACAATTTAATCGGTTCAATTGGCAATAGATGGATCTTCCATATGAATTTGGTGTTTGGTGCAAGTTTTGGTGAGTTCTTGAAACATAGAACATTGATCCAATTCTATTAAAAGTGCCTAAGCTATCTCCAACTATAGTTGATTCCATAGAATGTCAAAGAATCATCTCTACTTTGCTAGTGGAATCATATCATGTGGTATCTAGAGTTTAGGTTTGTTCTTGTTTAATTTTGAGTTGTGTTGCACTTTTAATTCAAGCACTCTATATTCTTGCTGTTTCATTTCTGTTTTTAGGCTTATTTTGAGTTTTATTGTTGTTTCCTAAATTGTGCCTATCATGTGTTTGTGTCTTTTCCTTTTTGAATCCATACAAGTTTTGTCATAGTCATGTTTTTCCAAGAATGTCATCACTTCTTGTAGTACTTTTATTGTAATTTTTGTTTCTTGCTTTGGTGTAATACAGTTTTCTTAACTTGTGTTTTGATCCTTTGTGCATTTTCTGTTCTAGTATTGAGTTCATACTTGTATTTTAGATCTATACAAGTTCCTACACATCATTTTCCATTATGTCTTTGCTAGTTCTTAATTCTGTTTTTCATTCCTGTTAGGATTACTCTGTTTTCTGAAAATGTGCTTACTGTTTCGATTTATTGCAATTGATTTACTCACTGGAAATTTCTGAAATTCTGGATTTGTGTTCTTCAAATTGTTATAAAAGAGTAGAAAAAATAAGTACTAAAAAATTCCAAGTACAAAAAAAATGATAAATAAATAAAAAAGTGTGCAATTCTGCCGAAAAAAATACGGTAATCTGGCAGTGATTTTGAAAAATTTATCTCAATTAATTGGCTTACTGTTTTTGAGTAATTCCAGTGCCATTGTTGAGCTAAGATCTTGAACTTTCTGTGGTTAAAATTTCATAATCCAGTTCGCTTTATATCATTCCAGTTAAATCAGTGAACATCAAGCACAGTTTGCATAAAAATATTTTCCAGTAGCTCTGTTTTTTTGGTTTTCTTCATCTACTCTAGTACTTTTCTTTAGGTATCTTTTGTGTGCCTTCTTTTTCATTGAGTACCTTATTTTCTTGCTTGTCTTTTATTCATTACTCTTTGAGTTTGTCATACATCTAGTATTCCTTTTGTTATAGCCTTTTATTGCTTATACCTTTTCTTGCTTGTCTTTCATTATTCATTGGTTTTGTGGTGAAGTGCTTTGAAGATTGTGTGCTCTTGCTTTGACATATTTCATTTGAGGTTACTCAAGGCCTCAAGATCAGCTTGGTCAAGGGAGCATTCTTTCTTTGGAGTGATTTAAGTGACACTTCACTTCGGCAGTTTGGTTCCAATTTCTTTTGGCTAACTTTGTTTTCGTAACTTTGTTTGCTGTTTTGTTGTTTGCTGTTTTCTTTTACCAATGGCTTCATATTCCAGTGATGCGTCTTATAACCAGCATTCTCCTAGCAAAGCTTCTGTTCTTGGTGAATTAAAAGAGGCCAAGCGAGCCTTTACACTCAAAGATGAAGCCATTAGACGGTTGGAGGAAAAATTGCAAAGCATTGAAATGAAGCAAGCTAGGTCCTCTCATTCTATCCATGGAGAGCGTCATCATCATAGACCTTCATCTAGAGGCTCTTCCAATGATCATGGTCGTGAAGAGGAACATAGAAGAAGGAGACCTCAACAACACTTTCATGGATATAGACCTCATGAAGATAGACGCCACCTTGAAGATGGCTACTACCAAGACGCAAAGGCTAAGCTCCCTTCGGTCAAAATTCCTAGTTTCAATGGGGATAGTGACCCTAATGTGTACCAAGATTGGGAGGCTAAATGTGAACAAATTTTTGAGATCCATGGGATCCAAGATGAGCACAAATATAAGCTAGCTACCTTAGAGTTTAGTGATTATGCCATGAAATGGTGGCATGGTGTTGTAAAGGACATTATCTATCACAAGGGTCCTCCCGTGGACTCTTGGAACTCTTTAAAGGATCAAATGCGCCTTAGGTTTGTGCCACCACACTTTAGGAAAGACCTCATGTTGAAACTCCAACGGTTTCAACAAGGCACGCTAAGTGTGGATGATTATTACAAAGAATTAGAAATGCTTTTGCTTAAGGTAGATACACGTGAGAGTGAGGAAGCTTTGATAGCTAGGTTTGTGAGTGGTCTATGGAAGGATATTCAAGATATTGTTGAACTTCAAGAGTATTCATCATTGGGTTCTTTGGTTCATCTTGCAATGAAGGTGGAAGCCCAACTTGCTAAGAAAAATTCTTTCAAAAATGCTCCCAATGATGGTTACTACAACAATTCTTGGAAGAACAAAAAATCTTTTTCTAAATTTCCTTCTAAAGATTCTTCTTTCAAACCAAGGGAATCTAAGCTTTCTACTTCTAAGCCTAAATCACCAACTAAATCGTCTAGTAAGAAATGCTTTAAGTGTATGGGTTATGGTCACATTGCGGCTAATTGTCCTTCTAAAAGGAATATGTTTGTGCATAATGGCATTGTCATGAGTGAGCATGATTCGGATTCACCTAGGCATTCTTCACATTCTAGGGCATCTAGTGAGAATGAGAGTGAAAGTCCACTTGAAGGGGATTTGTTAGTTGTGAGAAGACTTCTTGGACAAGTTTCACAACCTTTTGATGAAAGTCAAAGGGAAAATATTTTCCATACAAGATGTCTTATTCAAAACAACATTTGTTCCTTAATAGTGGATGGGGGTAGTTGTGCTAATGTGGCTAGTACAAGAGTAGTAGATAAACTTGGATTGCCTACTATCTCTCATACAAAGCCCTACAAATTGCAATGGCTTAGTGAAGTAGGAGAAATAGTTGTGAATAAAAAAGTCCTCATCCATTTCTCTATTGGAAAATACAAAGATGAGGTATTATTTGATGTTGTGCCCATGGAAGCAACCCATGTTCTTTTGGGAAGGCCTTGGCAATATGATAGAAAAGTTTTTCATGATGGCTTTACCAACAAACTTTCTTTTGAGTTCCATGGTCACAAGGTTACTTTGAAATCTCTCTCTCCAAGAGAAGTCCATGAGGACCAAATTCTAATGAAGAAAAAGAGGGAGAGTGAAAAAGAAAAAAGTCATAAGCCTACACTTCTTGTGTCTAGGCATGAGGTTCAAAGGGAAATAGTGGCTCACAATCCTATTTTCTTAGCTATCCCTAGACCTCTTAAGATAGAACCACTTGTTGATAGTTCTCATGACTTGGATAATTTGGTAAAGGAGTTCCAAGATGTGTTTCAAGATCCTCCCAAAGGCCTTCCACCTTTGAGAGGGATTGAGCACCAAATTGATTTGATTCCGGGATCTTCCTTACCCAATCGTCCGGCCTATAGGACCAATCCAAGTGAAACCAAGGAAATTCGCCAACAAATAGAGGCTTTGATTGAAAAAGGTTGGGTCCAAGATAGCATGAGCCCTTGTGCTATGCCTATTATCCTTGTCCCTAAGAAAGATGGCACATGGAGGATGTGTTCGGATTTTAGGGCTATCAATAACATTACAATTAAGTATAGGCATCCCATACCTAGGCTTGATGATTTGTTGGATGAATTGCATGGTTCTCAAATCTTTACAAAGATTGATCTTAAAAGCGGCTACAATCAAATCTGTATCAAACCGGGTGATGAATGGAAGACGGCTTTTAAACCAACTTTGGCTTATATGAGTGGTTAGTTATGCCCTTTGGTTTAACTAATGCTCCAAGTACTTTCATGCGCCTCATGCACCATGTTTTCAAACCTTTCATTGGTAAGTTTGTTGTTGTTTATTTTGATGATATCCTCATTTATAGCTTATCTTTGAATGACCATAGGTTGCATGTTAGGCAAGTATTAGAAACCCTTAGGAAGGAACATTTGTATGCTAACCTTGCTAAATGTATGTTTGCACTTGATCATATAGAATTCCTAGGGTTTGTTGTGAGTAGCAAAGGGGTTCATGTGGATCAAGCTAAGGTGGTGGCCATTCAAAATTGGCCTACACCTACATGTATGAATGAAGTCCGAAGTTTTCATGGACTTGCTTCTTTTTATAGAAGATTTATACCCAACTTTGGTACAATAGCCGCACCTCTCAATGATATAGTGAAAAAGGATGTGGTTTTTCAATGGGGAGAAGCACAACAAAAAGCTTTTGAGATTTTAAAAGAAAAATTGACTAATGCTCCCATTTTAGCCCTTCCTAATTTTGCTAAAACCTTTGAGATTGAGTGTGATGCTTCAAGTATAGGCATTGGGACTGTTCTCCTTCAAGAGGGCCACCCCATAGCATATTTTAGTGAGAAATTGAAGGAGAGTCATCTCAACTATTCCACTTATGATAAAGAATTATATGCCCTTGTTAGAGCTTTGTTTACTTGGCAACATTATCTTTTTCCTAAAGAGTTTGTGATTCATAGTGATCATGAGTCTCTTAAATATTTGAAAAGCCAAAACAAACTTAACAAAAGGCAAGCTAAGTGGGTGGAATTCCTTGAGCAATTTCCTTATGTGATCAAACATAAGCAAGGCAAACTAAATGTAGTGGCCGATGCACTTTCTAGAAGATATGCCTTGCTCACTCTTTTGGGTTCTCAAGTTCTTGGCTTTGATCACATTAAGGATCTTTATCATGATGACCTTGATTTTTCTCTTATCTATCAAGAGTGTCTTAAAGGAGGACACAAAGATTTTTTTATACAAGATGGCTTTCTTTTTAAAGGGAAACGTCTTTGTGTTCCCCAATGCTCAATTAGATTATCTCTTGTTAAAGAAGCACATGAGGGAGGTTTAATGGGTCACTTTGGGGTTGCTAAAACTTTGGATGTGTTGCATGAACATTTCTATTAGCCTCATATGCATAAACATGTTCATAGTTTGTGCGATAAATGCATAGCTTGCCGCAAAGCTAAATCTAGGATGCATCCCCATGGTTTATATATCCCAAATTCTTGAGTCACTTTTGGAAGACCTTGTGGGGTAAGCTTGGTACTAAGCTTTTATTTTCTACCACTTGTCACCCACAAACCGATGGTCAAACCGAAGTGGTAAATAGAACTTTGGGAAAACTATTGAGATGCTTCATTTCTGGGAATCCTAGAGTGTGGGAGAATTTACTACCCCATGTTGAATTTGCCTATAACCGTGTAGTAAATTCTACCACCTCACATTCTCCTTTTGAGGTTGTCTTTGGGTTTAACCCCTTAACACCTCTTGATCTTCTTCCTATTCCCATACTTGAGGATGTCTTGTGCAAAGATGGGGATGAAAAGGCTTCTTTTGTGAATACTTTGCATAAAGACATCAAGATGAGAATTGAGAAGAAGGTTGGCAAGTATGTTGAACTTGCCAATAAGAGGAGAAAAGCATTGTTGTTTGATGAGGGTGATTGGGTTTGGCTTCACTTGAGGAAAGATCGTTTTCCTACTCAAAGGAAGTCCAAACTAATGCCTCGTGGTGATGGACCTTTTCAAGTCCTAAAGAGGATTAATGGCAATGCTTATGAGTTAGATATGCCTGATACATACCTTGGTAGTCATACATTTAATATCAGAGATCTAACTCCTTTTTTTGTAGGTCTCCAAAATTCGTGGTCGAATTCTCTCCAACTCGGGGAGTATGATGGAGATCAAGATCAAGACAAAATGGAGGCCAATAATCAAGGACAAGAAGAGGTAGAGGCTCAAGTGATAGACGCTCAAGGAGTTTTTAGCCCACCTTAAAGGCTTACAAGAAGTCAATTCAAGACATTAGGAAATAATGGAAGGTTGTTTTCTCTTTTTATAGTTTCTTGTGTAATAAAAAGTGCTTAGAGGGAAACATGAGACACCTCTTTTGTAAAAGCATTTTTAGGCTTTAGTTTAGGAGCTTGGGGGGTGTGAGCTTAGTAGTAAGCGTGAACTTAGGTGTGAGCTTAGAAGTAAGCGTGAGCTTAGGAGTGAGCTTAGCAGGGGGTGTGTTGTAGGAGTAGGTAGCTTCTAGAATAAGCTTGTATTTGGCTGGCCCTTGCTCCTATAAAAGGAGAGCTTGGGTCCTTCACAATTCATAATTGAAATTGGTAATAGAGAAACTCTACTCAATTTGAGAGAGAATTGTGAGAACTTTGTCTTCTCCTTCACCTTGTCTTATCTTGAGTGCATTTGGTTCTCTCAAGTGGCGGCACTAGCTCACTTATCTTGGAGCCTTCACCATCCAAGTGGCGTGATCACCAAACCAAGTCCTTCATCTCCATAAGTTCTTCTTTCTTTCATCTCCATGTTCATATGAAGCTAAAACATGTCTTAGTTTCCTTTTCTAGCATTTTCATTCGGTATTTTAGCTTGTTTCTGAATATGCTTTGGTTCATCTTCTCCTTGGCTTTTTCTATTTGATTCTTCTTCATTTCTTATTGTTTTGTTCGGTTCAATTTCAGTATTGAAGCTTTCTATTCGGTCCTTTTGCTTTTATACACAATTTAATCGGTCCAATTGGCAATAGATGGATCTTCCATATGAGTTTGGTGTTTGGTGCAAGTTTTGGTGAGTTCTTGAAACATAGAACATTGATCCAATTCTATTAAAAGTGCCTAAGCTATCTCCAACTCAAGTTGATTCCATAGAATGTCAAAGAATCATCTCTACTTTGCTAGTGGAATCATATCAAGTAGTGACCTTGAACCCCTCAAGAAACACACTACCTTTGGCAAACCATAGCAAGAATGTTGATCTTGAACACCTCAAGAACACACAACATTCCTTGGCAACACAATTACAGAATTACAGTAATCAAGGAAGAAGGGAATAGAATACACCTGGGTATTACAAAGCTTAAAGTTCAGAATTACAACCCAATTTTATTCCACACACTTAAAAATGATCCAAAAGCTCTTTCAAATCTTGGAAAAACTGTTTTGATAAACTCTTTCTGTTACTCCAAGATTAGGAGCGTAAAACCACCTTTATATAAACCCACCAAGTGGTCAAAAGCATTTAATAAAGGAGCCAAGTTAATTAGGATCATTTAAAACATATTAAAACCGCTTAACACAATTTTGTTAAGGTTTTCAGGAAAACAATCAGTTGTTTAGTCCAAACAATCGATTGTTTTGGTTTGACAGCAAAGTCAACCAAGTTTTTCAAAAACTGCTAAGGTAAAACAACCTGTTGTTTTGAAAAACAACCTGTTGAAATTTTGACAGCTTTTTAGAAAACACATCTTTTCAAAAGGTTAATGATTCAAATGAACTTGGATCAACTTAAGGAGTGAATTAACAAGTTTCAAACAACTAGACAACACACACACACACCCAACAACAAGGTCTTCATGCTTTCCTCCTGGATTTGGAGACATCAAAGCATCTTGTTCAACAATATCATGGTTACGGAGGCCCAGGATATTCACTCTTAAATCGGCTAGGACTTTTTTCTTGGAACCAGGAGTTTCCTGTGGTTGGGGTAAATTCATCTAGGCTTCATATATTCCACCTTCCAAAACTCTAGTACTCTGGAAAGTTTTGCATGGACGTAAAGGTTTGTGTATATATTCTATGTGTACGCTTTGTAAAAAGCACAAGAAATCTATTCAACATTTATTTTTTGAATGTTCTAATGCTTTGCATATTTGGAGTTGAGTTCGACAGATTTTTGTTATTCCTCAGTTTTCTAATAAGGAAGATCTTCTTTCTTTTATTAAGAGTGATGGTAGTTCATTGGTTAAATTGATTAAGCTTGATGTGATAACCTTTTCTATTTGGATGATATGGTGTATGAGGAATTATGCTAGATTTTAGGATAAGATTGATGTTTCTCGGGCTATTTCGATAATTAAAGATTTAACTTATCTCGTGGGAAATTTGTCTAAAGCTTCAATGAAGAATGATATGTTGGATTTCAGCGTCATTAAGTTTTTGGTATTAATACTCGTACTAGTAAAGTTTTTCGTCCTCTTCCTGTTATATGGGAGTTCCCTTCACTAGGGTGGGTTAAAATAAACTTTGACGGGGCTGCTAAAGGTTATCCTGATTTTGCTACTTGTGGAGATATTTTCTATGGGCGTATGGGGTAGTTTATTGGTGGTTTCTCTGCATTTCTTGAAATTCAAACTGCTTTGGTTGCTGAGTTTTATGGAGTTATGTATGCTCTAGAGGAGGTTCAAAAGATGGCGTTTGTATGGCTTAAATGTGATTCTGCCTTGGTTTGTGTTATGTTTAATGTTAGGACTACTCTTCCGTGGATGCTTCGTAATCGATGAAATACTTGTCTTAATTACTATGGGAAAACTAGGTTTAGGGTTACTCATTTTTTCGTGGAGGCAATGTGTGTGCTAATAAGTTGACTAATTTAGGATTTATTCATAAAGAATCATTATACTGGTATAATAGGCTTCCATCTAGTTTGTTCTTAGAAATCTTTATGAATAGGTATAGTCTACCTATGTATCGTTTTTTTTAATATATGGGTTTTGGTCTAGTCCCCCCATATATTCTTTTTGTATTTTCTTTATTCTTCTTTTTCTTTTTTTTAATAATACTTTTTTCGTATGATGGCAGATGATTATTGTTACTTGAGGTGTCAGCATAACTGAGATGTCAAGTTGTATAGTGATGCCTAACATGGAAGCTTTATAAAAAAAAATACAAGTGAATAAATATAGAAGTTATAATAATCATCATCATCCAGACAAGTCAAAAAACAAAAAAAAGGGGGTTGAATTTTTTTAAAAAAAAATTAAACCTTTTCAAAACTGTTGACAAACTAAGTTTATACTTAATAAATGATCTCCCAACTAGTTTTCTTAAGGATATCATTTGATGAAGATCGTTATGTTGAAGATTGAAGATGTTTCTTCACAACATGTCGTAGTGTCTGTTTGATGTAGAAAATAGCTTTGAAGATTTATAATATTGTAATTAGTGGTCTATATAGGTTAGAGGTTGTTTAAGGTAGCTTTTTGCATTGTGATCTTACCTCATATCCCTAACCAAGGTAGTGAGCTCGAACACAAGAAGTTCTTTAAAAGGTTTCTCAAAATCTGCCTTAAGTTTTCTCAAAAATCAGTTTTCTGCAGTGATGCTCTTTTATTAAAGCTTTTTCAAAATTCAGTTTTCGCACCAAAAAGTATGTTTCAACCCTTTTTATTACCGTTAAATTGAGCTGGAAGTGGTTTGGAAATTATCTTTTGTTTTTTCAAGAAACAATCCATTTGTTTTAACTTCAACTTGTTCTTTTTATTACAGCTTTTAACTGTTTTTTGAAAAACTGTTATAAACTATTTTCTATAAAAAGAGTCACATCTCACATGAAAAGTGACTGAGCTATCACGTTTTTGAACACAGATCAAAGAGTTTTCGGTGAGAGATAAAAGCTTTGAATGATTTTTTGAAAGGTTCTCTTAAATAAATTCAAGTATGCTTGTTCATTGTGTAGGTCAAGGTTTGAAGTGTTGTCACTGTTGTGCTGCAGAAAAGTGTTGTTGTTTTCAGTTTCTTGCATCTTCTTTTCAAGTGTTTTCCTTCCTTATTCTTTCTTGTGTAAAGGTGATTGTATAGGCACTTTTTGATAGGGTTTCTTGAAGTGTAAGAGTTGCTGAAATAGTGTTTTTCAGCATTGTGTGTCCTGCTCTTGAAGGGTTCAACAACCATAAAGTTTTGTAATAGTTTTGGCTTCAATTAGTGGAATCCACATTGGTGTGAGGTGGGACTGGATGTAGCTCTTGATGAGTGAACCAGTATAAACTGTGTGTACCTTTTTCTTTTCAATCCCTGCACTCAATTCTACAAAACTGATAATTTGAAATAAAATAAATTCGTTGAATTGAAATTGAATTTGTTCTTTCTGGGCTGTCACAAACTGTTCTTCAAGATTCTGGAAAAGTTCTTGGTTACTTGTGGGTATCTGAATTTGTGTGTTGGGTGACTAAAGAAAGTAATAAAATCTTTAAAAATAACTTTGTTAAAGATTCATTTTCTTTTCAAGATTGTTCTTAAATATTTAAATTTGGATTTCTTATTGTAAAATCTTTCTTAATCTTTACTTTTGTCAAAATGCTTACACTATTCTGGAAAATTACTCATTTAATCTCAAACTATTTTGGTCAAGGTTCTAGATTTGATAGAGTAATCAGAAAATAAATTTGTTCTTTTTAAAATCAATCAGATTTTTTTCTTAGGATTACTGGAAAACGGTTCTGTTTGCGAAAATTTTATAAGCTCAATTAACCCCCCTTTTGAACTTAGACACTAATAGACCCAACAATTGGTATTAAGATCTAGGACTTATATTTTACTCAATTTTTTTGCATTAAGTCTGAGTTTAAAATGCCTTTTGCTGAGGGTGCGTCTATCAATACACCTCCTATGTTTGGTGGATTGAATTATGCATTCTAGAAAATCAGGATGAAAATTTTTATGGAATCTATTGACATGGGAATTTGGGATGCAGTGGTGAATGGATCTTTTGTGCCTATGCATGTTATTAAAGAGGAAACAGTGAAAAAGCCTTGGTCTGAATGGAGTGAAAGTGAAAGGAAGAAGGCTCAATATGACTCTCTAGCTAAGAATATCATAACCTTTGCTCTAAACATGAATGAGTTCTTTAGAGTATCTCAATGCAATTCAGCTAAAAAATGTGGGAAATACTAACGGATGATGTGAAAAGAGCAAGGAAGCACTCACTCCTTCAAGAATATGAACTTTTCAGGATGCAACCAGAAGAAAGCATTGCATATGTGGAAAAATGGTTTACACATATTGTAAATCACCTTACTGGACTTGGTAAGGTTTTTGACAAGGAAGAGCTCAACATAAAGGTGTTGAAATGTCTCGACAGAAGCTAGCAACCTAAGGTAGCATCAATCTCGGAAACCAGAGATTTATCCAAGTTGTCCATTGTTGCATTGTTCGGGAAATTGATGGAGCATGAGATAGAACTCAAAAGATTAAAAAGAGCAAGAAACAATAGAGAGAAGAACCAAGGGAATTGCTTTGAAAACAGTATACAGCATGATACAAGTAAGGAAGAAGAGAATCTTGAACATGATGAGACCTAGAGTCTGCTCACCAGGAAATTCAGTAGATTCTTAAAAAGAAAAGGTCGAGACAGAACTCAACAAAGGAAGAGGTACTCTAAACCTAATGAATCAAATTCTTCTAATTACACTTGCTTTGGCCACGATAAACCAGGTCACATAAAAGTTGATTTTCCAAACTATCAAAATAAAGAAAAACCAGGCAGCAAGAAGGGTGAAAGAAGCAAAGGAAAAAGATCACACATCTCCTGGGAGGAAAATGGTTGTTATATACAATAAATTGAGAAGTGCAAATAATATACTTGAACCTAAGGTTAAAGCTCTTGAGAAAGAATTGCATCAAGCAAAAACAGAACTGGTAAGTCTTGAATTGACTTGTTTGCATGAATTTATAAAAACCTGTGATAACTATAAAAAGCTATAAAAGAAGGTTGAATATTTGTTGAAAACCTTGTCTATTTTCACTAAGGGAAGAGAGAATCTTGAGACTCTCGTAGGATCACAAAATTTTGTTTTTAATAAAAATGGGTTACGATATAATCCAGGAAGAAAGAGCAATGTTAAAATGCTCCAGTTTTTTTGTTCCTTCAAAAATAGGCTTTTCCTCTTTTAACAGCTCTAAAACAATGCATTCTTTTTCTTGCTTTTACAGTATGGAATCTAGACACTCTACTAGAACATGTAAAGTTAGAAAGTACCTTGTTCCTAAAGGATTAGACAAATGGCTTCCTAAGGAAAGGTATTAATCCTGTTGGATCCTAGACTAAAAGGGGTACGATATGTGTTAATCTTTGTTTTGCATAAAAACAACAGGAAAAATCAATGGTACTTGGACAGTGGCTGTTTAAAGCATATGATTGGTGATCTGACTCAGTTTATAAGTTTAAAACTTAAAGCAGAAGGGTATGTCACATATGGAGACAATAACCATAGAAGGATTCTTGGAAGGGGGAATGTTGGAACTGAGGATTCAACCATAATAGAGAATGTCTTATATGTTGAAGGACTAAAGCAACGTCTTCTAAGTATTAACCAATTTTGTGATAAGGGCTACAAGGTTAATTTTGAAACCAACAAGTGCAAAATCTCAAATGAAACCTCTGGTAAGGTGTTGTTCACTGGTAAAAGGGTAAATAATATCTACCTTCTTGATATCATGCATAATTTCTCTGAAAATGAATGCCTTTTATCAAAGGGTGATGAGTCTTGGATATGGCATAGGAGGTTAGCCCACATCCATACAAATAATTTGAACAAACTGAAATCCAAAGATCTTGTTTCTAGTTTACCAAACATTAAATTTCAAAATGCTAAGGTTGATACTTTCTGGTGAAAACATGGGATCATACATAGTTATTCAGCACCTAGGACTTCCCAACAAGAGTGAACCAGTATAAACCTGTGTGTTCAATCTCTCTATCCTTTGAACTCTTTAAATTCAGTTTTATATTTGTGAACTGGTATAAACAACCAATTGTTTTTGCGAAACAACCGATTGTTTTTCTGGTGCTATGCTTATTTGCTTTGTGTTTTGGCAAACTGATTTCTTAATCAAGTTTTTCTCAAAGTAATTTCATTCTAGACTTAAAAGTTTGCGAAAACCCTCTTTAAACCATTCACCCCCCCCCCCCCCCTCTAGTTTAAAGCCATACATTCTAACAATTGGCATCAAGAGCTTGGTTCTTGAAATTTATTCAAGTGTGATCCTAAAACTGTTTTTAAATGGTTGATAGACTACCTTTTGGGGAAGGTGCTTCAATCAACAGACCACCTTTGTTTTGTGGTTTGAACTACCAATTTTGGAAAGTCAGAATGAAAATCTTTGTAGACTCTCTTGACAAAGGTATTTGGGATGCAATTGAAAATGGCCCCTTTGTTCCAAAATTTGAAAAAGATGGATCTTCCATTGAAAAACTTTGGTCTCAATGGACTGATTCTGAAAGTAAGAAGGCCAAATTTGATTGCATTGCTAAAAACATAATAACTTCTGCCTTGAATTCAGATGAATTTTTCAGGGTCTCTCAATGCAAATCAGCAAAGGAAATGTGGGACACCTTGGAGGTAACTCATGAAGGTACCAATGAGGTGAAAAGAGCTAGAAAGCATACTCTAATCCAAGAGTATAAAATGTTCAGAATGCTCAAGGGTGAGACAATTGCTGAAGTTCAGAAAAGATTCACGCTCATCATCAATCATCTCATGAGCCTTGACAAAACCTTTGAAAAAGAAGAGCAAAACATCAAGATCCTCAAATGTCTTGATAGGTCTTGGCAACCTAAGGTAACTGCTATATCTGAATCTAAAGATCTAACATCATTGAGTATGGCTTCTTTGTTTGGCAAGCTTAGGGAACATGAGTTAGAAATGAATCGACTCAATGTTCAAGAAAGCGAAGACAAGCATGTAAGGAGTATTGCCTTAAAAGTTGTCAAGCACAAAGACAAGCAAGAATCCAATGATGAAAGTGATGAAGAGAACCTTAGTTTTCTATCTAGAAAGTTTAGCAAATTCTTGAAAAGGAACCGCAACAAAGACACCAACAAAGAAAGGTATGGAAACAAAAAAATCCAATGATTTTAATTCCAATAACTATACTTGTTTTGGTTGTGGTGAGCAAGGGCACATAAAGGCAGATTGCCCAAACAAATAAAGCAAGGAGAAGAAGTCAAGCTACAAAGAAAATAAGGGAAAGTCAAAAAGGGCCTACATAGCTTGGGATGAGAATGAAGTCTCCTCATCAAGTGAAGAAGAAAAGGCAAACATATGCTTGATTGCTGAAGGAGATGATGAGTCTTGTAGCTCTAGTGATGTAAGTTCATGTGTTTCTTTAAATGAAGAAAATTATAGTGAATTGCTTGAAGCTTTTCAAGAAACACATGATGAAGCTAATCAGTTGGTTCTTTCAAACAATCGATTGAAAGATCTTAACAACTGGCTTGAAAAGAGAGTTAAGGCACTTGAAGAAGAGCTGGAAAAATCAAAAAGGGATTTTGAAAATCTTGAAACTCATTGCAAAAACTCTTCTTGCAAGTGTCACACTCTCATTTGCGAAAATTGTGAAAATCTTGAAAGGAAAGTGCATTATCTTGTAAGTACTGTGGATAAGCTTTCAAAAGGAAAATCCAACTTTGAGAATGTCTTGGCATCTCAAAACTGTGTTTTTGGAAGAGTTGGATTAGGTTTTAATCCACAAAACAAGCAACATAAGTTTTCAAAAAGTTTTTCAAGAAAGCCAGTAAAACAACCGATTGTTAACTCGAAACAACCGGTTGTTACATGCTTTTATTGCATGAAGAAAGGCCATTCTGTTAGATTCTGCAAAATAAGAAAATTTTTTGTTCCCAGAGGCTTTATGAAATGGATTCCTAAAGGTTGTGAGGTTTCAAATGATAAAAGTAAACCATGTGGACCCAATTTGTAAGGGGACCAAACATTGTTGCTTGAATTCATGTTTATGCAGGGAATCTAGAGGAATATGTGGAACTGAGTCATCTGATCAGGTTCTTGGAAGAAAAAGGCTAACATTGAAGCTGAATCAATGTTATGTATCAGTCCAAGGCTCTCAATAGTCAAAAGAGGCTTATTGATCAAAAGGCATATGACTCATTGAAGGAACATCATAAAGGATAAGACCTTCCTTATCTCTATCTTTAATTCCTTCTTAAATTCATATTCATGCTTAAATATCTCTTTTAAAATGTTCAAACACATCTGGTTTGAATCCTTTCTGCTCATGATTAAAAATTCAAAATTTGTTTTGCTGCTGCAGAAAAACAACCGATTGTTTTGTATCTGACAGCACTGTGAAAGAATGGATTTAATTTCTTTTTAATTTCTATCTGTTGCAGATATCAATTACGAAAGGATTTGGGTCAATAAAGTTGTATTGAAAGCCTGTTTATGTTCTGAAGGAAGTTACAACATGTCATAAAGGAATATATTCCAAAATCTTGAAAATTTAGGAGCTTTTATGACTTGTCAAAGATCACTTGTGATGACCATGTGATTTTCTGCTTTTTCTGACGTTTTCTGTGCAGGTCTTGGTCAAGCCTTTTCTCTCTGAAAAACTGAAACCCACTCACGTCATTTTATGCAGTTTGGTTCTGTGCTTTCTTTAAATTTTGTTGCAGTTGTTCACTCTCACAATAACAACCAATTGAGCCATCTCTTGCAACAACTCTTGCTCTCCTTGTGTGAGTCTTCTTTGCCCCTTTTTTTGCTGTCATGGAATCAACACCTCCTACATCAAAAAGGGTCAAAACCAGAGCAGTGAGGTCTGGAGGGAGATTAGAGTGTTGGTTTTCTGAAGACAATGAGCTCATTGAAAGGTATAGGTTTGAAACTAGCACAAAGGTGATAAACAACCCCAAAGTTGTTTCCTTTGATTGGCTGAAAAGCCAAAAGCTAGACAATGTGAGGAAGCTGCTCAAAGATCAATCTCTAAGAAGATTCTTGGAGATGAAGGGAAACATTTACCCTGACTTGATTCGGGTGTTCTACACCAATCTCAAGTTTGAGGGAAACAACCTTGTTTCTCATGTGAAGGGAGTTGACATGGAGATCACTTATGATGTGTGGACTGCAATTGCTGGTTTGAAATATGCTGTCCTAAGAATCAACAAGGGAAATCTTGGAGTAGTGAAGGATTTCAACAAAGTCCAATACTACAAGAGTTGCTTGAAGAATCAAAATGCCCAAGTGAGAACTTGTTCGGTTGGAGGCTTAAAGCTAGATGAAAGGTTGCTTGCTCTTATTGTAACTTGGATTCTTACTCCAAGGGGAAGCAATCATTTTTTCCTAACAGAAGTGGACCTAGTGTACATCTACTGCATCATGAAGAAGATCATAATCAATTGGATCCACATCATCAAAGAACACATGCAAAAAGCCATGAGGTTAAGTGATTATCACTATCCCTATGTTGTTTTGATCTCTAAATTTCTGCTTTATTTTGAAGTGAATCTGGAAGATGAGACATCTGAGCTTGTCAAGTCAACACAAGAGATGAACAATGGCTCTCTTAGCAAGATGGGATTCACCAAAATAAGTGGCAAATGGGTGAGCAAAGATGGTGATCATGGTGCTTCATCAAGTGCTGCAGCTGCTGATTTTGATGAAGAAGATCAAGCTGCTAACATGGATTTTCACCATGAAGAGCAACCTGAAACCAATCTAGGTGTTGGAACTAGTACAGGAAATCAAGGAGATGAAATGTCGTCCTTGTCTTCTTTTGAAAGATATATGGTCAATAGGCTTGATGAATTTGCCGAGAATCAAAGAAATCTTCATGATTTGTGTGTAAGCAACTTCCACAGTATAGACAACAGGTTCAACAGCATGGATACACGGTTCATGACCTTGGATGAACAGATAGAAGTTGTTCAGAATCATATTTTTGAACTTCAGTATGGCAAGGAAAATTAAAGGAAAAACAACTGGTTGAATTCACGAAACAACCGATTATTTTTGGTCTTGTATCGGTTTAATTGCTTCTGTTTTAAATTCCTGTATGATCTGGAACAATTATCTTTTTATCTCTTCTTTTTATCTATTTGTGAAGACAAATAGGGGGAGATTTATGTTGTGTTGTCTTTCGTTATCTTTTTATTTCTGCAAAACTCTGTGGTTTATGGATGTTTAAGTAAGCCTTATTTCTGCTGGTTTTAGAACTGCTGATATACTGTTTCTGTTTTTACTCTAACCCTATATCAGAGATATTGTGCTTTGATTAAACTTTGTCTTGCAGGAACTGCTTCAGATTCAATCAACTCCAACACAAGCAACCAGGGATTTGTCTTCATCAAATAGGGGGAGATTGTTGAATCAAGTGTGTTCAAGCTTTGAAGAATCTAAACCCTTTGAAGGATGATGGAAGGCTGGAAGTGCTTACTGTTGCTGAGTTGTCTTTAGATAGGATCTGTCTAGGGTAGATTTTATGTGTTAAATCCACTCTTGATTGAATCCAAAGCTTAAGCATTCTCAAACCTTTTAATTGAAAAGTGTTTTTCAAACTAAGTGAAAAACAACCTGTTGTTTTGTCGAAACAACCGATTGTTTTATACTTAGGTGTTTTTAGAAAGGTTGAAAACTGTTTTTGATGGTTGACTTGCTGTCAAACCAAAACAACCGATTGATTCGAGCATTCAACCGATTGTTTGTTTTGGGACCATAACAGAAAATTGTTTTGTGCTTTGACTGAGCATTAAATGATTTTATAACTGATTACGCTCCAGTTTTAAATGCTTTGACCAGTCTTTGAATGCAATAAATAGTTTGTTCAGATTATGTAACAAACAACAACTTAGATTTAATCAAAGAAAAACATATTTGAGTTTTTCACTGATTTTGCTTTTGAAAAGTTGGAGATTGCTTTGAGATTGCTTGGATCAAAGAGAGAGTGTGATATAGGATTTTCATCTTGTATTGATTTCAGATCTTTTCTGTAACAAGTGTAATCCTTTGTACCTTTGAAGAAACTCTGTGTGTGAAGCTGAGAAGTGTTGTGTGTTCTTGAGGTTGTCAAGATTAGCATTCTTAGTGGTGTTGTGCTGAGCCAAAGGAAGTGTGTGTCTTGAGGGGATCAAGGTCACTTCTTTGGTGGTGTTGTAAGTAATCTAGGGTTGATTGCTTAGTGGATTCCCCAGTGGTTTCTGGGAAGACTGGATGTAGCTCTTCGTTAAGAGTGAACTAGTATAAACCTGTGTGTTCAATCTCTCTATCCTTTGAACTCTTTAAATTCAGTTTTACATTTGTGAACTGGTATAAACAACCGATTGTTTTTGCGAAACAACCGATTGTTTTTCTGGTGCTATGCTTATTTGCTTTGTGTTTTGGCAAACTGATTTCTTAATCAAGTTTTTCTCGAAGTAATTTCATTCTAGACTTAAAAGTTTGCGAAAACCCTCTTTAAACCATTCATCCCCCTCTAGTTTAAAGCCATACATTCTAACAGTATACACAACCTTTTATGTGCTAAACAGGACATTAATTAGACTAATTCTTAAGAAAACTCCCTATGAACTCTATAGAGGTAGAAAGCCTAGTATTAGCCATCTTAGGATCTTTGGTTGCAAATGTTTTATTCTGAATAATGGGAAAGATAATGTTGGCAAATTTGATCCTAAATCTGATGAGGGAATACATATTGGCTATGTTATTAATGGACATGCTTAGAGGGTGTATAACAAAAGATTACTTACTGTGGAAGAATCTATGCATGTGGTGTTTGATGAATCTGATAAATATCTTCCTAAACCTATTATGGATGAACTTGGAGTAGATGATTTAAGAACCATACTTCAAAATAATAAATCTATTGACCTTGATATAACTTATACATGTGATTTCAAAGAACCTGTTGTGAATGCAGATTTACCTAAAGAGTGGAAGACTCCTAAAGACCTAACACTTGAAAATGTAATTGGCAATATTGAAAAAGGGGTCTCAACCAGGAAGTCTTTGAATAATCTCTACGAAACAATGGCATTTGTCTCACAAGTGGAACCCAAAAATTTGAATGAAGCTCTACAAGACAACAACTGGATCTTGGCCATGCAAGAAGAGCTAAATCAGTTTACAAGGAGTGAAGTGTGGTCTCTAGTTCCAACATCTAAAATGAATATTATAGGAACCAAGTGGGTGTACAAAAACAATATGGAGGAGCATGGAACAATCACAAGGAACAAAGAAACGGTAGTTGCCAAGGGCTATAACCAGGAAAAGGGAATTGACTATGATGAGACTTATGCACCAGTGACAAGACTTGAAGTTGTCAGACTTCTTCTTGCTTTATCCTGCATAAAAGGATTCAAATTATATCAAATGAATGTCAAGATTGCCTTCCTAAATAGATACTTAAATGAAGAAGTTTTTGTTTCAAAGCCCTAAGGATTTGAGGATCATAATTTTCTTAACCATGTATTCAAGCTCAAAAAGGCTCTCTATAGACTTAAACAAGCTCCTAGACAATGGTATGAAAGATTAAGTGATTTTATGCTATCTCAAGGATACAATCATGGCATATCTGACAAGACATTGTCCATAAAGAAAAAGAATGAAGACATCATACTTGTGCAGGTCTATGTGGATGATATCATTTTCGGTTTCACAAATGAATAGTTATGTGAAGCATTTATAGAGGTTATGAAAAGTGAATTTAAGATGTCCATGATGGGGGAACTGAATTACTTTCTTGGCCTACTAGTTAAACAGCTAAAGGATGGTAATTTATAAATCAAACCAAATATTGCAAGGACCTGCTGAGAAAGTTTGAGATGGACCAGTGCAAGGAAAACCTGTTGATCAAACCAGATATAGAGGATTAATAGGTTCTTTGTTTTACTTAACAGCTAGTAGACCTGATATCATGTTTGTTATATGTATGTGTGTCAGGTTTCAATCTGCTCCAAAGGAGTCACACCTCAATGCTGCTAAAAGGATTCAGAAATACTTACAAGGAACCAAAGAAGTTGGCCTATGGTATCCATGTAATGTATCTCTAAACTTAACTGGTTTTTCAAATTCTGACTTTGTAGGTTGCAAAATTGATAGGAAAAGCACAAGTGGAACTTGCGATATGCTTGGATCAAGCTTAATCTCTTGGCATTGCAAGAAGCAAGCAAGTGTTGCCCTTTCTACACCTGAGGCAAAATATATTGTTGCTGGAAGTTGTTGTGCTCAAACCTTATGGTTAAAACAGTAGCTAAGTGATTTTGGAATCATGTTAAGTAGAATATCTATCCTATGTGACAACACTAGTGCCATTAATTTGACTAAAAATCTTGTTATGCATTCTAGAACTAAACACACATTGAGATAACGCGTCATTTTCTACGTGAACATATTGCTAATGGTAATTGTGAAATAAAATACATTGGAACTGAATTACAATTAGCTGATATTTTCAACAAAAACCCCTTGCTAAAGATAGGTTCAATTTTATGCTAAATGAATTAGGTATAATAAGCATTAGTTCCTCACAATAGTAAAATTTTAATATGTTGTTTTTCTGGTTTAGAATCACAGTTATGACTAGGAAAGAGAAACAAATTCTTTTCCTTTGATCATTGACTGGTTCTTTATGGTGGTTATTGACCAACAGTTTTCTTACTACTTTGTCTAGGAAATCCTAACTGACCTGATGCATTCATTAGGTCATAAAATGTATTCATTGGGTCATGAATCAAAACAAAATTGAAAATTTAATTCTCAAAATGTTCCTTCTATACCCAAAACTGGATATTGTTATTGATAAGGAATCAAATTTGTACACACACATCTGTTGCATGATTTTATTCTGAACTTTTTCTCTCTATATAAGCTTTTGCCTAAATCTGGTTTGTCCTACACTTTACCACAACCTTCTCCAAGTGTCCATGTTACTCTTATTCTTTTAGCTATGCAATCTGTTATTTCCAGTTTTAAATTTAACACACTCTCTAGTTGGTGCTTCTGGTTCTTAAATACGTGCAGTTAAGTGCAGGATAAAAAATGGCATCCTCTCCACACAAGAAAAGGAGATCCCGAGAGCAACACAACAACAATCAAGGGATTTTGGAAAGATGGTTTGCCGGAGATGTTGAAGCCATGACCACCTTCATGCATGATATGAGCATAAAACAAATCAATGTGCCTAAAGTGTTAGAATTTTCCTGGCTGAAGAGTGGGAACCTGGCTGAACCAAGAGTTGTTCTCAAGCACCAAAGACTGAAACACTTCCTGAAGATTACTAGAAATGTCTATCCAGATCTGGTAAAAGTGTTTTATACTAATCTCACTCAAGATGGCAGAAAACTTGTCTCTCATGTGAAGGGAGTAAAGATAACAGTCACAACTGAAGTCTGGAAAAAATGTTGTTGGGATCAAATACTCAAGACTGAAAGTGAGCAAAGGACACACGACTGGAATCCAGGAATTTAACACAATTCAGTTTTACCAAAGTTGTGTAAGGAATCCAACTGAACCTGTGAATAGATTTAATGCAGGTAATCTGAATTTAACTCCACGTATTTTGGCATACATCATTGCATGGCAGCTTACTCCTCGAGGTAGTAATCATGTTGTTCTTCATGAAGAAGACTTAATCTTTCCCTACTGTATAATGAATATAATTAAGATAAATTGGGTGAGTATTGTGATGGAACATATGCTAAAATCAAATAGGCTCACTGATTACCGATTTCCATATGCTATTTTTGTCTCAAAACTAATTGATTATTTGGAGGTTGACACTACAAATGAGAGGAATTAGACTATCAAGGCAACAAGTGAAATAGATAACTCAACTCTCATCAAGATGGGTTTTCACAAGGCGGACAATACATGGGTATTCAGGAGAAATGTTGCTCCAAGAATGGAACATGGAGCATCCAATCATGATCATGCAAATGAGGATGAGGTTGCTCATCACATGGAAGATGAAACTATTCAAGCTACTTAAGAATCTTGCTATGAGATGCATAACTCATCATCCCACAGGGTGGAATCACCAGCCCAACCATCTATGCATGAAGATGTTGTTGCCACAAACAACAATGCTCTGGTTGCATATCAAGCACCTGAGTATAGAGGTGAACCGTTATCAATTTTTGAAAGACAGGTTCTTCATCGCCAAAATATGTATGGTTGTTTTTTTCTCTCTTATTCTATACTCCAATCTTGTTTGATGAATACAAAGGGGGAGAAGAAAAGCTCAAGTAAAGCTCAAGTTCATGCAGGTACATGCAAGTATTAAGCTGCATGGAGGTACAACAATTTTTTAAACCTATTATGTTTCTTTCACAACTATTGGTACATTCTGGAATCAAAGTGCAGGTGTTTTTCTTTGACCATGGCCTTCCTTCAAAGCAATGTAGCTATGGGGATTTGTCTCCATCACAACTAAACAACAAACAAAAAATGAACTCCAATCTCAAACTTGGATGGCACAAAAAGGATGCTACATAATATAATCAATTACAACAATCAGTGATCAAGTTATTTTTGCCTTTGAAGACCCAACTCATTGAAATGGACTCATACTACTTGAAGCAGATTAGATAAAATTAAATGGACAAACCTGAAAAATGCAAGAAACTGTGAACAGAAAAGATAAAAAGCTGCTGAAAATGTAGAAAAATGCAAGGCACAATGAACGATGAACAAAGAAGGAAAAAAAGAAAAAAATATTGTAAACAAAGAACAAAAAATATCTTGCATGATTGGAATTACAGACAACCCTAAAAACCTGCATCGGTTGCCAAAGAAAACAAAAAATATCCAAAAGATTGGATTAAAAATACCATAAATGGGCAGAAATCGTAACATGCAAAGAACCAAAAATATCAAGAAAAGTGGAGAAAAAATACCGTAAAATAGATGAAGAGAAAAAATAAAATCTTGAAACTATGAACAGAAAACCTAACAAATAGAGAAAACGAAAAATAAAATACAGCAAAACCCAACAAACAGAGTACTGAAAACGAAAAGAGATGAAGAGAAAATACTACAGGCAAAAAAACCGTAAAAGATAAAAGATAAAAGCAAGTAACTTTGATCAGAAAACCCTAAAAAAATGCATCAAAACCCAACAAGGAAACGATGCTACAGAAGAGAACAAAAAAAAAGGAATTTGAATGCAATGCGAATGGAGGTTCACCAAGCCACAAACATCATATATATAATAAAAAAAAGCACTACAAATCACAACTTCAAATTCAAAAACCATTACCCGAAGGGTGATCTGTCATTGTTTTGCAACATCTACTAGAATCACCATTGCACAGCCAAACACGAGAAAGGAAAAGCCATATTCAAAAACCCTATTTCAAAAACTCTAATTTTCTCCACCTATGCACATTGGGCCGGTTCCTTCATTTTGGATCAGCTAAAGCACGAGCCCATTTGCTTCCCTCAAAAGACTCAGGAATTCATAATGCACCATGTAAAATATTCTTTTTTGAGTAAATATGATTTTTGAATTTTTTTCAAAAAAATATGACAATGACACGTGGCAAAAATTTCTTTTTGTACTACATTGTAACAAGTATAAAGTGGCATATATTGATCTCAAAGCTCAAAATGGAAATACTTTGAAAATTTTAAATTTAATCAACTCTCGCCTTAGTCTACTCTCATTTTAAGCACGATATCATTGTTATCTAAGAATTCAGCCCAATCAATACCGATAAGTACACACTTACACTTTGATTACTTTCGATGCTTTTTTCTTTTCTAGAGAAAAGGTTTCTTCTAGTTTCTAGTGGATCAAAATTTGAAATATCTTAAAATACGAATTATTTTCTCCGAGATTATACATGAATTTCTTTACAAATGGGATAAGCAATGTCTCGCTTTTTAAGTGATCTAGATGTAAACAATCTTCCTACAAGTCTACGGTCAAGTCTGAACATTTTTGTACATGAAAAAGACTATCACGTGAATCTTATCCACATTTTATATGGCCAGTAGTCATTTATATTTCATCAGTGATGATTTTGATTATTATAAAACTAAAATACAAATCCTTTTCTTGTTTTGGTACAGAAATTTTCATGGGATTTTTTATTATTTCTCCATTGTAATCAATTTTATACACTTCACCTCCCTTTATATCCCCTTTTATTTACTTTTTTTCTTTGTACTTTTATCATCATTCAAACGTTAACTCTTTATTATCTTCTTCTCACTTGACTACTCATTATCTCAAATGAGATCACAGCAAGGATCTATCCTTGTCAAAAACAAAAACAAAATTGTTTTTCTTTTCTTTCTTCATAATCAAAATTTTCTATTATATAATAATATTACTATCTGACCAAATCAGATGTATATGTATAAGTCGAATATGTATGTATATATTATAACTAAGTGAATGATAAATATTAAGTAATCAATCATATTTTTTATTTATTTTAAATTATCTTTTGAAATATTTCAACTTAAATTCAATAGTTTATAAATTTAGATCAATTACACAAGGAGTGGTCAATTAATTCTCTTATTCTCTTTATAGTCATATATTATATATAGTTTTTCTAACTTTTACTAATTTGAATGTCGAAAAAAAATTTACTAATGAATTTTTCCTTAAACTTCATCAACAACTCATTAAACTTCATCAAAAACTCAGTGATAAATCATTGGAGAGTCGCGCTCCATTTTAATAAGAACATTATTAATTATTTTTAATGAGGATGATAATAACTATTAAAAAAATTATATCCATTTTAGTGTCATTTTAGATAATTGATAAATACAAAAAGTCTTTCTCTCATCTCCTTATATTTTCTTCTTACACTTGTATAGGTGTGGAAAAAGTTAGGAACATTGAAAATTGTATAATATAAAAATATATTTTTTAAAAAAGCATTTTTATTGTGTAAATAAATGAATTTTGGATTATAAAATATAAAATTCAAAAGTGTATTTTAAATTTCAGAGTCCCAAAACATATTTTGGATTCTATAAAACAAGAATATATTTTTTTTATATAAAAATGTGTTTCGGATTATAAATCATAAACACTAAACCTAAATACAATTAAAAAAAATCAAAAATATATTTTGTAGTGTATAGTTTGTAAGTGTATTTCGAATTATACCATTCAAAATCAAAAAAATATATTATGAATTTCATAATAAAAATATTTTTAAATTACTTTTAAATTACTTTTAAATTATGTATTTCAAAATAAATTTTCAAATTTTACAATCTGAAAATCTAATTAAAGGGCAATTTATACTTTTCAATACCCTCAAAAACCATGGAGGTGGGAAATAAAGACCACAGAATGTCGAATAATGAATTTCATTTGGAAACGGCATACAGAAAATAAGGCTATAGTGAGTTTTCACTTTCCCAGAAAAAAAAAAAAAAAAAACAAATCTTAGCTATTGAAATCAAAATAAAACTAATATATATGTGTATATGTATAAATATTATTTTTCTCATTGCCAATTCTTCACTTTAAAAAGATAATGGACTAGAATTTTCTTTTTGTAATTGTAAATCAAATGATCCATGTATACGAGTATTCACCAATTTTAAGAAGGCTATATATATGGATTTATACACTTACGAAAAGGAAAGACTAGCTTAAAATAGTATCGATATGTCCTTTTGCATGACTACTTGAGTTTCTTTTTTTTCCTTTTCAAGTAGAAGATTACAGATAAGAGAAAACAAGATATCAAATTCCAGATATATACTAAGCATGAAAAGATGAGTTCAAGATGATCGATCGTAGAAATTGATAGAACATATCTATTTACGTGTACGTGCGTAGTCACTGGGATTTTCATCAACTTTAGAGGAATGGTGCATAGTAACAAGGAGGGGCCTTTCACAAGCCACAAGAGTAACGTGAAAATAGACCAACTTGAAGGAATAAATAGGGCATTCACAAGCTTACGAGCCACAACTTGTGTGCTGTTTTAATGAATGTATCTGTCACTTTACACTTTCACCACTTCTTCCTCACCCAAAGTTTTTCCTTGACATGGAAATGTAGTTAAGATTCATTACCCTGTGGTACTCTACACATAATCCATAATCATTGCTATAAATTACAATCAAAATCACAACAAACTTCACACAGTGAGAATAGTGTGGTGTACTTTGTTTGACATAATGGTTCATTTGCACAAACAACAAAAGTAAGGAAAAGCCCTTTCTGTCTTCAAATTCTGTTCGCTTTTATGGTAATTTTTATTAACCATTAAACTGCTATGCAGCTTCTGTTATGCCCTTCTTCTCTTTGTGGCACTGGCCATAGTATATGCCAGAAAAAGTGATGAAGTTAGCTTCCAACAGAACTACAAGGTTGTATGGGGAAACCATCATGTCTTCTTTCTACAACATGGTAGAGAAGTTCAACTCTCAATTGATAAAACTTCAGGTTTGTATAATTTTATGCATGTAAAAAGACTTACGTGTTTAATTAAAGAGTCTCTTTAACTCTGCTACCTAATATATACTGAGTTTTTTATGTTATACTTCTACAATGACTTTAAAATACACTAATTTTGATATATTAAAAAAAGATTAATATATTTTAAAATATTAAAATTAGTATATTTTAAAAAGTACTGTAGAAGAATGAAACTAAAATTCAGCAGAAAATTAAATTCGTCGAGAATAATTGTTTTCATTTAATGATCCTTTTCATACAAATATTTAGTAATTATTATATGTAATATAAGAGGAGAGTCTTTGGTTAGACAACACGAATCTTGTTAAATTTGTGTTTGATTTGTTTCTATGAATAAAAGATTTAAGAAGCATATCTTATTGCCACTTATGTTCTCATAATGAGTGAGTTTCATACAATAAAAAAAAAGTTATATTGTTACTAACTGATGTTACTGTATTCCATAAACTATTATAATACTATTAGCTTGGGTTAACTTAGTAAATGCATGTTCATATATGTAGAAGCTTATAAGAGTGGACAAAAAAAAATTAAATTGGGCCAAACTACTTCATTTTTGCATTGCTATATGATTCATTAGAAAATTTATTTAATTAAATCTGAATTTAATTTTGATCCATATTTTATAATTTTTCAATATCACACTTTCATTTTGTTTGTATAGGTTTTAAAAATTGAAGAATCCAAATTTTCAATCTAAATTCAATCACCCTTAAACATGGAGGTGAATGGAATGGATATCTAGACTCCAATCACGCATGATTTCTATGCTTTGTAGAGAAGAAAACGTACATGAAATAAAAATATTAAATTTTTGTTTCTTGTTGGAGAGGGAAAATGGAAAATATTTATTTTAGAATTCTGAAGAATAAACTTTTTCTATTGAATTGGCGTCAAATAAGTGAAAAATATCTCTTTTATATAATTTATTTTAGTATTTTAAAATTAAATGATTTTCGTAACAAAAATAGAAAATGAGATAATGTTTTATCTTAATAATAGTGGATTAATTTTTATTAGGATTTTTTTTATCAAAATTAAGATGTGCCTAATACGATTTTTTAAATTAAACGTATTAAAACTATTTAATATATATTTTATATAAAAGAAAGTGAAATCGGGATAAAAAAAATTCTCGTAAAATCCAACTTACGTGTTTTAAATATATATTAAATAAATAATAAATGCATAAACATAAAAATGTTAAACTAGAATAAAATATTGAAATTAATGAATAATTAAAAACATAATTAAAGAGTTAATAATTAACCTTTATCACACACAAAAAAATAAAGATAAATTTTAAATTACATTATAGTAATATTTTTTTAATATTATGTAGATTTATAAAGAACAATTTATATGTAGGGGCTGGCTTCAGATCAAAATTGGAGTATGCTTCTGGATTCTTTCATATGAGAATAAAGATACCCAACAAGGACTCTAGAGGAGTTGTGACAGCCTTTTATGTATCAATTCATTTTACCTTTTGAGTTCTTTATAAAAATATATATTCCTTAATTACATAATTAAGCTAAATTGAGTATTATTTTTTTGTGTAATTGTTGTAGCTGACTTCAACAGTGTATGAAGGTATGGGAGAAAAACATGATGAGATCGACTTTGAATTCTTGGGAAACAATGGAGAGCCTCATATGTTGCAAACCAATATATTTGCAAATGATGAAGGTGGCAGAGAGCAAAGACATAGTCTCTGGTTTGATCCCACTATCGATTTTCATACATATGGACTCCTTTGGAACCAACATCAAATAGTGTAAGCTATTACCATTCAAAATTCAATATCTCATTAGTCTTATCAACTTCCCTAAATATTTATATCATTCAAACTCCAATCTGCTTTCCATTAAATTTGGCCACCAGCTACTTCAAAAAAATTACTTTTTTTCCTATAAATTTTCCAACTTCTAGTAGGGTATGTTTGAGTTATCAAAGTAGTATAACAATTTTATAAACTAGTAAAATTTTCGTGCACTGTGTGATTAAATACAGGTGTAATTTTAATAAAAAAAAACAATGTTTCTTATCAATAATCACTATAAAAAAATTATTAAATAATGTAATTTTAAAATGTATTTCGAATAATCTGAAATATATATTATAGTAGGGATGTTACATATTTCATAACCCGGTATACATGGAAAAAATGAAAAAAAAAAAATAAGCAAACAAAAATCAAACATAAAAACACCATAAAACTTACCTCAATAACGTTCATCATCAACTACCATCGACCGTGACAGACAAACAATTACTACAAGAAAATCATGAAATAGAAATCAATTTTAAAAACAAAAAATAATTAGTTGTTATAGTGATTAAATTAGAGACCATTTTAAAAACTAAAAAAAAAATTGGTTTCTAAATTAGTTTTTATTATTATTAGATGGTTTCTAAATTGGTATCTAATTAGCTACTAAGGTTTTTGCTACCAAATTTAGAATCTAAATAATTGGTAGTTAAAACGTTGGTAGCTAATTAGATACCAATTTAAAAACTATTTAACAATAATAGAAACTAATTTAGAAACAAAAAAAAATAGTCTCTAAAATGATATCTAATTTAGTCATTATAACAACTAATTATTTTTTGTCTCTAAAATTGATTTCTATTTCATGATTTTCTTGTAGTGAATAAGACCACTTGAAAATGAAGAAGTTAACACACTCTTCATCCAAACAAAAATCCTAACTTATACTCAAAATGGTAGAGTTGAAATTAAAAAATATTAAGGAGATGTAGGGAGAAGATATGGAATTGCAGACATAATTCATCTTTTGTTGTATTTATAGACTATATATTATATAAGATCTCTAAGACAGTGTTACATATGAAAATTCCTTTAATTTTTGTTGAATCAGGTTTTACGTGGATGAAATACCAATTAGGGTATTCAAGAACAATTCGGAGGTTGGAGTGAGTTTTCCTTTGCAAGAAATGCACGTTACGGCTAGCATATGGAATGGTGAACCTTGGGCATCTAATGGGAAGAGAATTGACTGGAATCAAGCACCCTTCACTGCTCACTTTGAGGGTTTCAATATTCATGCTTGCCAAACTCAAAACCACTACAAATTTCTCTGCTATTCTCCTTATTTATGGTGGAATGATCACAAACATTGGCAACTAAACCCTCACCAACAAAAGGCATACCAATATGTAACAAAGAAACATCTGGTCTATGACTACTGTTCTGATAGAGGACAATTGCACAAGGAATGTCAAATTAATTAGGTCATTGATAGATAATACTGTTAGTAATTAGTCAAATATATGTTTAGAGATTATTTTTGTTTGTACTTGTAAGAATTAAAAAAGGAAAAAAATAACTTATTATAAGATGAAATTAATTTATCCCCAAGTTAAAAATAAGAATTTACAAAAGTTACATGAAATGTTTATATAAATTAACTTATGGAAAAGTTTGATGATAAAAATAATTATTGACAATTTTTTGCTCAAATAAATCTTTAATTACAAATAAGAAACAAGTGAAAATTGTAATTAGAAATAAACACTAGAATAGAGTAATTATTATTCAAGATATTATTAAATTATAATTAAAATTAAAACAAAATACAGATAAAAGGATATGTGTGGGTTAGATACAGATTTTATTTATTTTTATTAGTAATAAACAATGAATAAATGTGGGTCACTTAAGGGGTAGTCCAACCCATATACAAAGCACACAACCAATAACCTATTTCTCTCGACTCATCCTCACCACACCTAAAAGCCACTACTTAAACACCAACAAGAAAAGCCTACAACACTCCCTTTTACTCCCAACAAAAACTCAAGACAACATCTCCATACAGGCCAAAGGGTCAATACACCAAGTAGAGAATGAAAAAATCGCATCCTGCAACTTGGAAGTAACCCAAGACCAGCCTTCAGTTGCACCAAGGCAAAAACTTCCAAAACATTTATAACACCCCCATCAAATATTACTTTGTTTCTATGCTTCCAAATCTCGTTGACAACTGCGATCCAAATCGCCTCCCAAACCTCATTTACCAAAGCGGTCGCATTACAAATCCTAAACTGGGAAAAATTTAACAGAGGAACATTATGGAACACACTTTGCACTCCCAACCATGCACTGCAAAGGTTCCACAAAAGCCACACAAATCTACACTTAAAGAACAGATGTGAACAAGACTCTTCCTCCGCCCCGCAGAAAATACACACTGAACTTACCACCCTGATCCCGCGTTTTTCCAAATTAACCTTGGTAACTAACTTATCTTCCAACACCCTCCAAGCAGTAACTTCTGCAGCAGGTACAACTCTACACTTCCATAACATCAAAAACTCCTTGTTTCTCTCCCCAACCCGACCCCCCGAAGGCGAAAATACCCAGATTTAACCGTATACCCTTCCTCTTCCCCTTCCTTCCACTCCCAGCTATCTTCCTCCCCCGACCTCAAGCTCACTCCCTAAATTTCCTGAGACAGAAGACACACTAAACTATTTTCCCACTCAAAAAGATTCCTTCTCCAACCAAAGTTCCATTCCCAGAGATTGTTGTTCCAATACCATAATTCTGCTACCGTAGATGCTTTTGAGACACTTAATGAAAACAACCTCGAAAAAACACTTTTCAATGCCCCCCTACCCACCCAATTGTCTTCCCAGAACCGAACTTCCTTCCCATTACCCACGTTCTAAACTAAGGCTTCTTCAAAATTCTGACCCCACCCTTCTAAATTCCAAACCTCCCTTAAGTCTTTCCACCACTTGGAATCCTTACTACCTCCCCTACCCACTCTCAAACTTCTCCAACCCCCGTACTTGGAATCAATTACCTTCTTCCACAATCCTCCCTTATCCAACCCCAACCGCCAAATCCATTTACCAAGTAAGGCCGTATTAAAAATCCTTAAATCTATGACACCAAGCCTGCCATCCTCTCGAGCTTCACACACCTTTTTCCAAGAAACCCACACTACCTTTCTTCCATCAGAACCCCACCCCCACAGGAAATTCCTTTGAATACTCACTATCTCCTTTGCCACCCCAGCAGGCATTTTAAAAAGAGATAGATAATATAATGGAAAAAAGGAGAGCACCAACTTAATCAGACAAATCCTTCCTGCCATAGACAACAACCTACCTTTCTATCTACTCAATCTTCTCTTCATTCTATCAACCACCCCAGCCCAAAACTCCATTTTCTAGTGACTCCCTCCAATAGGCAACCCCAGATAAGCAAAAGGAAAAACCATCACTTCACAATTAAGAATTGCCGCAAACCGCTGAATCATTATTTACTCTACCCCCAAACCTCCTACCTTGCTCTTCATAAAGTTCACCTTAAGCCCAAACGCTAGTTCAAAGCAATTCAAAGTCGCCTTTATATTGAAAATACTTTTAACATTGGCTGCACAGAAGAAAATAGTATCATCAGCATACTGCAACATGTTTACCTTCACCTTCTCACTCCCAACCTCCAGACTATCTATCATCTTTCTCTCTGTTGCCATTTTAATCACACCTGCCAATCCTTCCGTCGTAATAAGGAACAAAAAAGGAGCTGACAGATCGCCTTGACGAAGTCCCTTTTTTGGGAAGAACTCCTTAGATGGACTACCATTCACTAGCACAGACACCGAAGCGGACTCCAAGCACCCTTTAATCCAACTAATCCATTTGCCACAGAAGTCAACCCTTTCTAACATATAATATAAGAACTCCCATCTCACTGAGTCATACGCTTTTTCAAAATCAGCTTTAAAAACAATGCAACTTTTCTTCCTTCCCTTCACCTCTTCCAAGACTTCGTTGGCGACAAACACACTATCCAACAAACCCCTCCCCTGCAGAAAAGCAGACTGTCTGGCGTCAATGACTTTACTAATCACCTTTTTTAACCGCAACGATAGAGCCTTTGAAATAATTTTGTACAAACATTCGACCAAAGAAATAGGCCTAAACTCCCCAAGATGCAGAGGATTTTCAGTTTTTGGGATCAAGCATAGAAATGACGCGTTTGAAACCCGAGGCCATTTTCCTAAGGATTTGAAATCCTTTACTACTGCCATGATATCCTCTTTAATGAGTTCCCAACTAAACTTTATAAAACCCATATTAAAGTCATCAGGACCAGGGCTCTTTGAACTATCACAACTCCACACTGCTTCCTTAATTTTGTCTACTGAAAATGCTCCAACCAACATCTGATTATCCTCCTTGGAGATGGAGTTAAAATGAACATTATCCAACCTGATCGGCAGCTATTCTTTCCCTACAAACCTAGCTTCAAAAAATTCTCTGACCTTATCCTTAACTACATCCTTATCCTCACTCCACCGACCGTTCTCAAAAACCCCATGTAATTCATTCTTAGCTCTCCTTCATTTAATAGAAGAATGAAAGAATTTTGTATTAAGATCACCTTGCTTCAACCATTTTAGCCTCGCTTTCTGCTTCACCACTGCCTCTTGCTTAAATAAAATTTTGTTTAGGTCAGCTAGTAAAGACTTTCTTTCCTCCATCTCCTGCTCATTAAGATCCATATCATCATTTCTTGCGTCCAACTCTCTGATCCTTTTTATTAACCCATCCCCCTCCTTAATCACGTCCCCGAAAACCTCCCTATTCCAAACTTTTAGATCAGCTTTGAGTTTCTTCAATTTTTCCTTGAAGATATATATCCCTCCACCTTGTACTTCATACTTCAGCCAACTTTCTTTCAAAAACTCCTTGAATCTGTTGTCGCTCTGCCAAACATTCAGACTCCTAAACGGTTTTGGGAACCAATCAATAATCTCACTTTTAACGATGATCGCACAATGATCAGACACCGATCTACTTAACACATGTTGTTTACAATGCGGCCAAACTTCAACCCACTCCTTTGACATGAGAACCCTGTCGATCCTGCTCTTCACTAAGCCATTTGGTTTATACCACGTAAGCTTCCTACCGGTCATCGGAATATCAACCAGTTCTGCTTTCTCAATAAAATTATTAAAGCCAACAATTTCACTGTCGTACTCAGATACAGATAACAAACTCTTCCTCTCCTCCCTTCTTCTGATAGAATTAAAGTCGCCAACTATGCACCAAGCCTTAGTCACTTGTAACACCCTAACGTTACAGATCTCCTCCCAAACCTCCTTCTTCTCCCGTAAAGACCCAGAACAATAAACATTTACTATTGTGACCGGGACCTCCGTCCCAAGCTTCCAAATCCCTTCAATGATAGAATAGTTTCTACCATTACAGCACCTCGACATCTGAAAAAAAAATTTCCTCCAAATCATAATAATCCCCCCGACATTATTAATTGTGTCGTTCTCAACCTACTCTATATCATTAGAGCCCCACAACGTAAGAACACTTTCCCTGTTAAACACCGAACATTTTGTCTCTTGAATACACACCATATCCGCTTGCTCCTTACTTATCAATGTTCTTAGGTACTTTCTCTTTACAACGCCATCTACCCCCTTTATATTCATACTAATTATCTTCATTGACATTCACACTGCTCTCCCCCTCACATTCCTCTTTTCACAACTATCCCGAACTTCCAGTGACTGAATTCTACTAACGACCGTCTCTTCCTGTGCACAATGTGTGTACCCCATACCTTTACCAGCCTTCCAAACTCTAACTGCTTCAGACTCATCATTCTTCATCATGTATATTCTGTTGCAATTCTCCATTGCACTGTCTGATAAGAGGACAAGAGTTGGCCTCACCTCCGGCTACTGACCCAAAAAGTCTACTTGGACCACCCTAACATCAACCAAATTACACTCTTCTAAAGTGGTAAAAGCCAAAACTGACCCTTTCTGTCTCGGATCACCCAAAAACCCACCCCTCCCGACCTTCTTCGTTGTACCAATCCAGTCAAACTCAACTTGCCCCTCGCCACTTGGATGATAACAATGGGAAGCACCTTCGTAAACTCCACAACCAACCCTCGTCGGAGACCTCACCCCTCCACCTGTTTCTGCCACTAGAAAACCCTTCTCCCCACACACTCCATCCATCTCCCGACCCTGCACCACCGCTAGAGGAGCTGATAAAACTCATGCCCCCACTCGAACCTGCCCACCATTGGCCGCTACCTGGGCTGCCTTGAAAACCCCTTCCAATCCTCCTCCAGCCTGTTCCATTTCGTCAAAAGTTGGATCTGGCCCTCCACAAACGTCCCTGATGTTCCCACATGGTATCCCCGCCCACCAATCAGCTTTTCTCCTCTCCTCGTAATTGGCACCATCGAGGCCTTCCATTCCCACTTCCTCATGCACAACCACTTCTCCTACGTGGCAACCATTAATGCCCACTACATGTTGCTCCCCACTACATACGTCCCCTTGCAAATTCTCCCTAATAAATGGCATATTCACTTCTCCACCAAGACTGCCATAAATGTCGCCAACAGATTGCTCCTCCCACACTGTGCGTGCTCCTCATTAATTGAATTAACCACTTTTTCTCTCCCAAGCAACGAATCAAAGTTTGATTCACAACACCCCATTCCTTGCTCAACTTCCAACCTACCAACTGTTACGGGCACAAAGGGCAGCAAAGGAAAAAGAACTAAAGAGCAGGGGTTTTTGGTAAATGGCCTGACAGTTAGAAAAAGTTTACACGTGGATGAGGGCACGCACACTGAGGGCATCAGAAGAAGCAGCAGAATATGTACAACCAATAAGAGGCTCGCAGGGTATGACCTAAGGGGCAGACATGATTTGGGTATGACCTCTTTCTGATATTCTTCTTCTTCCTCTTCCTCTGAATCCTTCTTCCTGTAATCCCCTTTGAATATTCTTCTTTTCCCTGTAGGTTGACTCTATAAACAGTCATACAGCCACCATTCTACCCACCCTTTCACGGGCATTGTTATTACCTTTTATTATTGTTTTAATTCCGAGAATTTTTTTCGCTAGTTGTGTGGTTAGTTGAGAACCATACTTAAATATATATATATATATATATCTTCACTCTCTTACATAGGTGCTTTCATTGAGCCACCATGGCCGATAACACAAGAATGGCCACCATGACAGCGGAGATACGAGGTCACGACGCTGAACTAAAACGCGTAATGGATCTCTTGGAGTTACGTGACCAAGAACAACGTGCGCACACTGCACAAGTAGAGGCGGCAGCGAACGCTCGCATGGAGCGTATTCAATCAATGGTGGCTCGGATGTGATGGCTTGGATTTTCAAGGCTGAACAATTTTTTGACTATTATGGAACTGCTGATGAGGATAGATTAACTATTGCTGCAATTCATATGGAAGAAGATGTCGTCCCTTGGTTCCAAATGATTCAAAGATCCAACCCATTTATGTCATGGACCGCTCTCACCACAGCCTTGGAAACTGAATTTGTCCCTTCACCATTTGATTGTCCACAAGCAGCTTTGTTTAAACTCCAACAAAAAGGATCGGTTTCTGAATATTATCTCCGATTTATGTCCTTAGCTAACCGTTCTGGTAGCTTACCTCAAGAAGCATTGTTGAATTGTTTTGTTAGTGGATTGCATACGGAGTTACAAAGAGATGTGATTGCCCAATCCCCACCTTCCTTATTGAGAGTTGTGGCGTTTGCTAAGCTTTATGAAGACCAATATACCACTAATACCAAGCCTCACTCATCCAATACCATCGCCAAAATTTTCAACCCCAAACCCAACTATTATAACACCCATCATTCTCGCCCTGCACCCTCTAAAAGTCTTCTACCCCTATTACTTCCCACACCATCTACCAAACCAATATACAATCCCAACCAAATAAAAAAAAACTCACTGCTGCAGAGATGCAACTTAGAAGAGAAAAGGGCCAATGCTATACATGTGATGAAAAATTCTCATTCAACCATAAATGTCCCAACCGACATTTGATGATTTTGCAAGCTGATGAGGAAGACAGTGAAACAGACACAGTAATCCAACCACCAGAACCCCCAGACACTGAAGATTCATCAAATGAACTCCCTATTGAAGACCTCCACTTATCGTTGGATGCTTTTGAAGGTGTTAGACGTACCCGAACTATCCGATTTGCAGCAGATCTGCATGGTATGGCCATTCAAGTTATGATAGATGGAGGTAGCAGCGACAACTTTCTTCAACCACGATTGGCTAAGTTCCTGAAGCTTGAAGTGGAACAAAGTCCAAAATTAAAAGTAATGGTGGGAAATGGAAACAAATTGGAAACTGAAGGCTACATTCGGAACACCTCTGTCAATATGCAGGGTGCACAAATTGATCTTCCTGTCTTTTTACTGCCTGTTTCTGGGGCTGATTTGATTATTGGTACCAATTAGCTTTCAACCGTAGGCCCTCACATCCATGATTATAGGGATGTCAACATACAATTCCATTATAAAGGACACCAGGTTACTCTACAGGGAGACAAGTACAACCAGATAAACCTTGAAGCTGCTCAATACCATCATATCAGAAGGCTCTATAGCATGTATGCCATTAATGAGTGCTACGCCATTCAAGTTGCAACAGCAGTAGATAACAACAAATTGCAGCTGCCAGAACAAATGGAGCCTGCATTTGCAACCTTATTGCACACTTATAGACAAGTGTTTGATGTTCCAATTGGTTTACCCCCTCCCAGGCTGCATGACCACTTTATTCCCTTATTGGAAGGATCCAACCCAGTCAAGGTTAAGCCTTATCGGTATCCTCACAGCCAAAAAGCTCAAATAGAGCAAATGATTCAAGAAATGTTGAATGAAGGGCTAATCCAGCCAAGCACGAGTCCATTTTCATCACCAATCATTCTTGTGAAGAAAAAGGATGGAACGTGGCGATTTTGTACGGATTATAGGGCTCTTAATGCTCTCACCATCAAGGATAGCTTTCCCATCCCAACAGTCGATGAGTTAATTGATGAACTACATGGAGCCACTCATTTCTCTAAACTTGACCTGAGGTCCGGATATCATCAGATATTAGTGAAACCTAAAGACAGGTATAAAACAGCATTTCGGACTCATCAAGGCCATTATGAATGGCTAGTCATGCCATTTGGCCTCACTAATGCCCCTGCTACTTTCCAGAGTCTAATGAATCACATTTTCCAAGGGTGGCTAAGAAAATTTGTGTTAGTATTCTTTAATGACATATTGGTTTATAGCCTCGATTGGTCCTCTCACTTACAACATCTAGAGACTGTTTTACAAGTCTTATAGAAGGAACATCTCTTTGCCAAGCTGTCCAAATGTTCTTTTGGTGCCACCAACATTGACTACCTTGGTCACACTATATCCAATGCGGGTATTGCAATGGAGGAAGATAAAATTCGTGCTTTGAAGGATTGGCCAAAACCAACATCTCTCAAGTTATTGAGAGGCTTCTTAGGCCTCACAGGATACTACATACGGTTTATCAGGAATTACGCCTCTTTGGCAACCCCGCTAACAGATATGCTCAAGAAAGATAATTTTAAGTGGACCACGGCAGCAGAGAACGCTTTTGTGAAACTGAAAAAAGCTCTTACCTCGTCACCGGTATTAGCACTACCCAACTTTACTCAACCTTTCACTCTTGAAACATATGCATCAGGGATAGGAATTGGAGCTGTCTTACTGCAGCAAGCTCATCCTGTGGCTTATTATTCTAAGAAATTATCTGCACGACAATAGAAGCAATCTGCTTATGCTAGGGAGTTATATGCCATCACTCAAGCAATTGCCAAATTTAGGCACTACTTGCTAGGCCATAAGTTCACCATCAAAACAGATCAGAAAAGCTTGAAAGAACTCCTTGATCAATCCCTGCACACCCCAGAACAACAACAATGGCTTCCTAAATTTCTTGGATATGATTTCACAATTCAATATAAGCCTGGAAAGGAAAATGTGATAGCTGATGCATTGTCTAGATGCTTGTCCATGGCTATATCTGAACCTGTCAACCAATGGCTACAAGACATACAAGTAAGGATAAAGGAGGACCCTGAGTTACAAATCATAATGGCCAAACTCGATTCGGAACCAGAAACAGTAAAGCACTTTGTTGTTCACAATGGCATTCTGTTCTGGAAAAAGCAAACAGTTCTTCCTAATGATGAGGAATTAAAAAAGAAAATTATGACAGAATTTCATAATAGCTTAGTTGGAGGTCATGCTGGTAGAGCTAAGACAATTGCTAGAATATGTTCTCAGTTCTATTGGGTGAATATGCATCAAGATATCAGAATGTTCGTACAGAAATGTAAGATATGTCAACAAACCAAAACTGAAACAACTTTTTCTGCCGGACTTTTACAACCTCTCCCTATTCCTATCCAAGTATGGGATGATATAGCTATGGATTTCATCATAGGCCTTCCTCTTTCACAAGGTTTTACTGCAATTATGGTCATTGTGGACAGGTTATCCAAATTTGGTCACTTCATTCCAATGAGGTCTGATTTCAACAGCAAACAAGTGGTCGATGCATTTATCAACAATGTGGTGAAATTGCATGGCATTCCAAAGTCCATAGTGTTTGACAGAGATAAGGTTTTTATAAGCTCATTCTGGAAACAACTCTGGAAATTACAGGGTACTACCTTGGCCATGAGCTCGGCTTATCATCCACAAACAGATGGCCAAACTGAGGTGTTGAACAAAACCTTAGAAATGTACCTTAGGTGTTTTTCCTTCAACAATCCTAGCCAATGGTCTAAGCTGCTTCCTTGGGCTCAATATTGGTATAATACCAGTCACCACAGCAGCATTGGCATGCCTCCTTATAAAGCACTTTATGGACGGAATCCACCTACACTGATTAAATACCAGTTCGATGAGCATGATTCACCTACTGTCCAAGCTAATCTGTTGCAACGAGACAAGATAATAGAACAAGTGAAGCTTAGCTTACTCAAAGCTCAGAATTATATGAAACAATATGCTGACAAGAAAAGAAGATCAGTTGACCTACAAGTGGTAGATTTAGTCCTGGTAAATATATATATCTTCACTCTCTTACACCAACCTTGAAATCCTCCCTTATTCCCGACATAGCATTCAAAAAACTGGACTGTTGAGCCTCCCCCAGCTTGGGTTCAAACTGCAAAGTTGGACACTAGACCGTCACCTCCTCATCTTCTCCTCTTACCATCCCGTCGTCGGAAAAAGAGCCCTCCGAACCCACACTCTTCCTTCCTCCACATTCTTCCTAGCTAGCAGCGGACTCCGGTATTGAAACATCATCCCACTTGCTAAAAAAACTTCTAAACTTGTGTTCAGGCAAGCACATCTCCATCTCAAACGACACCGAACAAGAGACCCCTACCGTCTTTGCTGAATAAATTGCTGAGAAGATTGAATGAGAAAAAACATAGTAAATTTATGGGGGAAAGAATACAATTGATAAGAGTATCAATTGAAATATGTGTCATATGTGTCTATAGAGCATTGTACATTTTTATGTAGTCATTGTTATTGTTACTGCACTTGACCTCCTTATACTAGAATCAGATTAAAATGCAAAATGTGATTAAACTGAAAAATCAATTCAAAACAAAATAAAAAGACCCAATCAAAACAAATTTCAGAAAATGAAACTACAGAAAGTGAAATTGGTAGATATACATTACAAATTTCGGTCATTGAGAGGGAGGAACACAAATTCCTTATGATGGAAGAGACTCAAGTTGAGACCCTAGTTCAGGCCCAACAACTAGGTCCATGACAAAGAGGATTCAAGAAGATTGGAACTCTGCTACTAATGGCAGAGAAATTTTTTTATATGTTCCAAGAAGACCACAAGAAGTAAAGCCCAAGCCATGAGAGCTAGTTTCTTTATTTGTAATTTCAGTAGAATAGGGTTCCTTTAGCATAATAGGGGAGATGTGCTTATCATTGTAGCTTAAACAGAACCTTTTAGGGTATGAAGTTAACTTAGCTTCAAGAACTTTGCTCCTAGGGTGCGACATTGACTTTAGTCAATACCCAACCCCTCTTTTGTGTATTTCCATCCTACCCTTACTCCTTGCTCTCTAAGGCACAATCTTCTATAAATAGGTTGCTTTGGCTCATATATTTGTAAGATCAATTTTATGAGTAAAATGTTGTCAAATATTGGAAGTTTTTACTCTCTTGTCTAGTCTCTCTAGGCTAGACACTTTTATCTTCACCTCCACATTTTTTCAAGTGATATGGTCCAACCAATCATTTTCCATACCTTTCATGCACCTACAAGGAACTCATAACTCTATATGAATCCTCCTTGATCCATCACATTGCTTCTGCCACCCTTTTTAAATCTCCAAGAAGAACAATCGGTCATGAAGTGAAACCCATCACCTTAGACATTAGGAAGACTTTAATCGAGTTAATCATTCTGAATGGAATTTGGTGTTAAACAGATCATTTCATTTATTTTAGCTCTTCTTAACTCGGGTTCAAAATTAGGCTAGTGTATACCTTTTAGGTGAGTGCTTATTGTTGCACCCTATCAAAATTCTTATTGTATCCCATCAATTTTTAAAGATACTTTTTTTTTCTTTTTTAAATGAATTATGGATTATTTCTTTTAGAAGCTTTCTGAAATATACCTTCCAGAGTTCAATAAATATACTTTTGGAAAACATTTTTAGAACGTACATAGTACATTTCATGAATGCATATAATATGTTGTGGAATATATTTTCCGAATAACTTGTAGTGTATTCTGGAAAAAACATTTTCAGAATGAGAATGAATTAGATGAAAAATTTGATAGAGTGTACGAAAGGATTAGATAGGTGCAGGAAGAAACATCGCTTTCAAGTATGAGTTAAAACCTAATAAGGATGTTTCTTACATTCCATCAAATTTCGTATTGCATCCCACCAATTATGCAAAATACTGATTTACCCTTTTTTAAAAATACTTCCATACTACGTTTTGTAGAATGTTTCTGGAACAAACTTTCCAGAATTCATTAAATATACTTCAGAAAATGTTTTCCAAGAATATTATTTTTGAAATGTGTTTTCTAAAATAAAATTTTCAAAATGTATTTTGGAAAGAACTTTTCGGAATGAGGCCAAATTAGATGAGACATTTTAGTTATTTTACTTAATTGATAAGTTACAGGAAGAGATTTGATAAATTACCGGAATTATATAAAATAGTATGAGGATAAGGAAATATGTTTTCACTAATCTCTTCTATAGTTAGGTTTATACTTTTAATTAAATAAATCATGTCGCATTATACAAATAAAAAATTTTAACATATTTTTATAATAATAATAATATTAGTAATAATAATAAATTTTATAATAATTTTTAATTTTTTTGAAAATTATTATAATTGATATTAATATTATTACTAATATTAAGAATGATATTATTATTATTATTAATATTAATATTATTGTTAATGATAAAAATATTATTAATATTATTGATATTAATAATGATAATATTATTATTAATAATATCAATATTGATATTTTTATTATTATTAACAATATTAATATTAATATATTATTATTACTATCCATATTAAAATATTATTAATATTATTTATAATAAATATATTTTTTCTAAATATTATTTTAATTAATATAATTATTATTATTCATAATATTATTATAATTAAAATTAAATACAGAAAAGGGTATGTGTGGGATAGGCCGAACACTACTACGTGTGTGGGCTAGACTGAACGCTTGCTATACCAAAAATATTTCTTCCTGTACCCGTCAAAGTTTTGCCTACATTCCATCAACAGGTAAAATGACCAAATATTTTCATCTAATTCGGTCTTATTTAAGAAAGCTTTTTTTTTGGAAAAGTTATTCCAGAAAACACATTACAGACTGTATTATACACATTCTGGAAACCTTATTCCGAAAAATACTTTCTGGAAATTCCAGAAAACGTTTTCCAAAATATATTTATAATATCCAGAAGGGGTGTCTTGGAAGATTCTGGAAATGCTAATTTAAAAGTTATTTTAGAAAGGGGTAAAATTGCCATCTCAAATGTTAATAGGGTGTAGAAAGAACTTTGATGGAGTGCAGGAAGAAACACCCTTCTTTTAGCTCTTCTTACCTCATGGGTTGGATGATTTCAAAATTGGGCTAGAAGTGTATAGCTTTCAAGTGTTTCTTCTTGTACCCTATCAAAATTCTTCTTGTACATCAATTTTGAAAAATACTGTTTTACATTCTTTTTTTAAATGCCTTTCAGATTATCGCTTTTGGAAGCGTTTTAGAACATATTTTTTGGAATTCAAAAAAATATATTTCTGAAAAGAGATTTCCAATTCTGGAATGTATATAATACGTTTTGGGATTGTATATAATATGTTCCAAAATGTATTTTTCAGAATAACTTTTTCGGAATGTGTTTCACCTAATTGATGGAGTGCTAAAAGAACTTAGATTGGATTTAGGAAGGAATATCCCTTTCATGTGTGGGTTAAAACCTCATATATACACTTGTTTAGAATCAAGTATAAGGTGTTTCTTCATGCACCTTCTCAAATTTCTTATTGCACCATATCTTCAGTTGCAGAAAAGACTGTTTTATCCTTTTAAAATGACTTCCAAATCATGTTTTCCACAATTTTTTTAGAACATATTTTCTAAAATTTATCAAATATATTTCCGAAAACGCTTCCAGAATATTATATTTTAAATAAACTCTCTGGAACATATATAATACATTCCGAAAAGTGTTTTCTAGAATAAATTTTCAAAGTGTGTTCAGAAAGAATTTTCCAAAATGAACCAGATGGGGCATTTTGGTCATTTCATCTAAATTGATGAGAGGTGCAAGAAGAAATTTGATGGATTAGAGAAATTATAATAATTAGAAGTTTAACTAAACTATTAACTAATATTATACCTTCATCCCTTTCAATTGAATTCCTACATTTGAAAATATATAGAATAGTATGAGGTTAAAGAAATGTCTCCAACTAATCTCATTTATAAGTTAGGTTTATACTTTAGTTAAATAGATCACATTTTATTATACAAACAAAAAATTTCAACATTTGTTTTGATAAATAAAATACAGACAAACAATTAACATGGTTAGCAAAATCAGATTTTCACCTTTGAAACATGATTATCCAAGACCGAGAAAAGTAATGTGTGGTGGAAAAAGAAAAGGTAAAGTTTCTTAAAAATAATAAATTTGACAGTGATGGTTCATACCTATGTTTTGTGGATGCACATGAAAATAAATGATCTGTGAGTATGATTGGTACAACATAGAATCTGCGTACAAATGTCAGACATGCAAGGCTAAGATTCAAATTTAGCAGCATAAGTTGGAACTTCCAATGTTTTATGCATAAAAGGCCAAATTTGATTCTCAGATTCAACACTGAAATGCGTGTCACAGATCCAATGAATTTAATTACTTTATTCAGATGAAATTAAAATGTTGACAAATTAACATCATTGCAGCCTGGTACCTTTAGCGATCCACAATTTCATTGGCTTTCTCTGTGTTCTGCACGCCACAACATTATAATTCTTCTTTTCTTCATATTAATTTACTATTTACTAGAGTATGAGGATAGTTAGAGAGGGAGATAAATAGAATTTGAATTTTATTTTTATTTTTTTTAGTTGTAAGAAATTTTTTCCGATCTAAAATGTTTTATTGTGATAAAATATCGTAATATTTTTGTTTAAATTGTTTATTATGGTAAATAGTTAATTTTTTTGATAAAAACATTGTTGTACCACTTTGATTCTCAGTAACTTATATAAATATTTAACTTATAACAAATCAGATTTTAATCTTTGTAATAAATTATAATTTTCAAGTATCATGCTTTGCGGACGTGAGATAATCTTTTATATCAAATTTTAATTATTTTAAAGGAGAAATTTAAATGTGCCCCCACATTTCAAATTTTCTGTAAGAAGTCTTTTTTCTCTTTAATCTGTCTCTCCAAACATATTATGCCATTTAATTAAATTTAAAGAGAAAATAAATTAGAAAAATAAAAATATAAAATGTGTTTGATACAAAATAAGTTTTTCGAATTAAAAAAATTGAAGTTACAAAATTGTTACATAAGTTTATGTGATTTTATTTTATTTTTAAAATTTTATGTAAATTAAAAAAAAATCTAAATCTAAACTTAGATGATTTTAATTTTAATTTTGTTAATTGACTTGTGATATAATGCATGCTCCCCATAGTTTATATTCCCTTCAAAAATTAATTTAAAAATAGATCATAAAATCCAATTATTTCTTGCTAAATTAATCATCATATAATGCAACATTCTAATATTATAAATTAAGCAATTTAACAACTAAATTTGACGCTTATCTATAAGTGAAATGAGTCAAAAATTTGGAATGTGCAAAATGTAAATGGATTAAGAATTTGGAGTGTACAAAATAGGTTAGAGATTGGGCACTAATAATTTGGAATTGAGTTAGGTCAATTATGAAAAAAACGATATTTTTATCAGCAAGTAAAAAATAAATAAATAAGGACCACTTTAGGGGTAGTCCAACCCTTATACAGGACATAACACAACACAACTCATTAACCCTCTTCCAGCTTATCTATACCATACTATGCTACAGAAAAGCAAACAACCCAACCACTCAATCCCTTTCAACATTGAAGAGGGCAACTTATAGAAAGATAAGTAAAACAACAGGAGAGAAGAGAGAACCGACTTAATTAGACAAACCCTCCCAGCTAGCGAAAGAAATTTACCTTTCCACCTTCTCAATCTACTTTTTAGTCTCTCTATCACACCATCCCAAAACGAAACTAAACTCTCTTGTGGCACCCCCCCACAAGCATCCCCAAATATTTAAAAGGAATTTTTATCACTTCACAGTTAAGAATAGCTACAAACTGTTGGACCGTAATGTGATCAATCCCCACCCCACCAATTCTACTATTCGAAAAAATTACTTTAAGGCTAGAGGCAAATTCAGAGTAGTGCAAGATGACTTTCAAATTAAAAACACTGTTAGTACTGGCTTTATAGAAAAACAAAGTATCATCCACATATTGAAGCATATTAACCTTAACCTTCTTAGCCTCAACCTCCATACTCTCAATCAGATTATTCTCATATGCTTCCCTTACAACACTTGCCAAACCTTCCGCCACTATAAGGAACAAAAAAGACGCTAGAGGATCGCCTTGACGTAGACCCCTCTTCAAACAAAATACGATGAGGGACTCCCATTCACTAGCACAGACATAGAAGAGGACTCCAAACAAGATTTTATCCATCTGATCCACTTAACACAAAATCTAACCTTCCAAGCATATAATATAAGAACTCCCAATTAACAAAATCATAGGCCTTCCTCGTAGTCAACTTTAAAAAAAACACAACTTTTCTTCTTCCTCTTCACATCCTCTAAAACCTCATTGGCCATAATGACACTATCCAATAAACTCTTTCCTTTGAGGAAAGTTGATTGCCTATAATCAATTAAATTACTTATCACTTTTTTTAACCTTAGTGACAAGACCTTCGACATTATTTTGTATAAACAACCAACAAAAGAAATAGGTCTGAAGTCACACAGATGTTGCGGGTTGTCAACCTTTGGAACCAAACATTATGAACGGGAGCATTTGACCCCTTGGCCAACTACCTCTAACCGCAAACTCATTCACAGCCTTTAAGATATCCTCTTTCAAAATCTCCCAACTGAAACAAGCCAAAATTAAAACCATCAGGTCCAGAACTCGTTTAGTTATCGCAGCTCCACACTGCAAACTTTACTTCTTCTTCAGATATATCTTCAACCAACATTTTTTTGTCTTCCACATAAACAGAGTTAAAACTAGCATTATCCAACCTGACAAAAACCCCGTTGTCCCCTTCAAAATGAGATTTAAAAAAATTTCTTGACCTTATCTCTTACATACCTCCTTATCATCATACCACAGACCATCCACAAAAACACCATTTAAGCCATTCTTTGCTCTCCTCCACTTAACAACTAAATGGAAAAAAATTGTATTAAGATCTCCCTGTTTCAACCACTATTGGCAGGCTTTCTACTTCAAAATGGCTTCTTGGTTAAAAAGAAAGCGACTTTATTCAGCTAACAAAATTCTCCTCTCCTCCATTCCTTGTTCATCAAGCTCACTTTCATCATCTCTAGCGTCCAACTCTTTTATTTTTTGAAGATACTTGTCCCTAGCAAGGTAAACAAAATCAAAACCTCTTTATTCCAAATTTTTAGATCAGCCTTCAATTTTTCAATTTTTTTTTTTTTGAAAACGAACATACCGCCCCCTGCACCTTGTAAGAAGACCACTTGCTTCTGACAAAGTCTTTAAATCTCCCATCACTCTGCCACGCATCCAGGCTTCTAAACGGTTTCAGACCCCAATCCACTTTCAAGTCTTTAAACATTAAAGCACAATGATCTGAGACCGGTCTACTAAGGATGAATTGTTTACAATTTAGCCACACATCCATCCACTCCTTAGATACCAAGACTCTCCCAATTCTACTCTTAACGGACCCGTTTGGCTTGTACCAGGTAAACTTTCTACCTACCATTGGAACATCCAGAAGCTCAGGTTTTTCAATGAACTCGTTGAAACCTCTTGTATCTCTGGTGTAGTCTAACGTTGAAAATAGACTCTTTCTCTCCTCCTGCCTTCGAATAGACTTGAAGTCCTCGACTAAACACCACACCTTATTGCTAATACGCCTTCTAACCTCTCTAATCTCTTCCCAAGAATCTTCTTTTCCCTCAACAAGCTAGGCGAATTGAGTTTCAAACACAATTTTGGAAAGAAGCTTTCATAAAATCAGATTAACTCGTGTAAAATTAATCATTCTACATTGTAAGAGTCTAATGCTAATTAATTCAATTTATGCAACTTAAATGTTTAAGTGAAATGGGCTAAGAATTTGGAGTGTGCAAAATAGGTTAGGAACTAGGATGCAGTTTCAATAACAATTTGGAATTGAGTTATAGCTTAGGAATTTCACATTTGCCTTCAACTATATGGAAGAATGACTTAAGGATAGAGTTTCAAACATGATTTTGGAAAGCAAAATTTTGAAGAAGAAATTATTAAAGTACAATAATATAGACTCATTTAATATAAATATTTTTATTTATTTCAATAAAAAAACAAATATTAGTTAGTGTCATCTAACTAACACTCAATTTTATAAAAATAAAATAACTAAATAATATTTTAACATTGGATAAACATATGTACATCTTTTACTTTAATAAAAAAAATCTATATGTTATCAACTATCTTGACATAATGATTTTTTTTTAAAAAAAAAATTTCAATGTTTGAATATTTTCTTTGAAAAACTGTTATTTTGAAGATTAAAAAGTTTAGGTGTTGAAGGACTAAAAGCTCTTTATGTGTAAAGTCGCTTTTTCTAAATCATCTACTAAATGGATACTCTATTATGGGAAGGAAACATTTTGGTTGGTGATTCTATTACATTCTGAGTTAGGAAAAATCAAAACCAATTCAATCTTTTTCAAGGAGATTATCTCAGTTTTTACAAATTAAGACTCCTATAAGAAAATGCAACAAAAAATAGCAAATATCTTTCAAAGATATTATTTAAGTAATCTTATGCAATATCTCTCACAAAAACATTGGGATTAATTACAATCAATCGGAAATAATACATTGGAAAAAGAATCGAGAACGACATCTAGAAATAATTGGGAAAGAGAGTATTTGTTTAATAAGTTGAAAAAAAAAACATTCGCTAATTGTTAAACAATATCTTAAGAAAGATTTTGAATTCGAATTTGTGCAAAAATAATAATATTATAAAAGAAACTTCATAGGATGAATGAAGGAGGTTGAAGAGTCAAACAACACACTCTAGACGTAGTTTTATTTATGTAATTTTCTTATTTTCATCTTTCGCATGAAAGACTAATCCTTTTAAGTGATTCCCTTGTGATTTTCCATTAAATTTTGAGGTTCTCGTAAATAAAGTTTTGTTCTTCAATTTTCTATAGTTGATTATGCTTTATTGTTGGTCTTTTTAAGATTGAGTTTTTGTTAAAGGATTTTTCTTAACGCTTGTTGAGAATTCATATCTATTATTTAATTAGAGTTCATGGTTAGTTTGCTTAATTCTAATTAATGTCATTTTCATTTATTTCAAGAGATAGAAGATAAGCATCTCATGAGTAGACATTTGGAGACAAGGATACTGAATACGTCAGTAAATGCTTGTTTTGCTGATAAGATTTTGTTGAATTTGATTTATGCTTGTACAATTAAATTCCATATCCGTGTGAGAACTGCAAGGATGATAATCTTTGAACAAGGAATTCGTGGTGAATTAATTTGGGAGTTAGTCTCCTTTGTTTATTGTTTTTTCTAATCATCTACCTTAATTTTTTGTTATACAACCTTAGCCCCATCCCTCTTTATTTTATTATTATTGTTGTCTTTTATTGCTTGTAGATAAGTTTTGAACTCAGTTTTTTTATATTTTTCATTGAATTCGTTGGGAGACGACTTGGTCTTATTCTAACCATATCTATATTATCATCTCTTTGGTGCTAGAAGGTCTAACACTATTGTTAGACTATCTTTACACTAGTATTGTAATTTCTTTTAATTTAATCGTTTAACGACAACTATCAAGACATTAGTGAGGAAATTTCATAAATAATTTTTAAGAAAGAAAACATGAATTAGTTTAGTAGATTTAGTGAGTATTAAAGGATGTCATATTAAAAGTATCAATTATTAATTAAATTGATTTAGACAATTAAAACTAGGTGTTTAAGTTAAATTAATTTAATGCGCATGTTTTTAGACTTGTCTAGTTATTTATTAGACAGTCATACAAAATGATACACAAATAACACTGGTTGACAATATTTCTAACGTTATCTACAAATATAGCACAATCATTTTTCAATAAATAATTATTTTATAAAACTCGTTCCGATAAGATTTATCATCCTTATAAATCGATCTTCTACAAAGAGTTTTATAACAGCAACTAATTTTCTATAGACAAAAACTACAAAAACTACAAAATCTACAACACCCTTTTGGACATTATGTTTTGTAAAATGTATTTAACTTCAATATAACCAGCATGAGAATGTGTGGTATGAAGTTTTTAGAGAGACTAGTAACAACATTATTATCATAGAATATTAGAATCTTACTCTCATATGATATTATTATTATTATTATTATTATTATTATTATTATTATTATCATTATTTATATATTACTAATATTAAAATAGTTAATAATATTATTATTAAATTATTATTACTATTATAAATATTAATATTAATATTATTAATAATAAAAAATTTAATAATTTTTATTTTTTCTAAAAATTATTATAATTAATCTATTAGTGTTTATCTTTGTTGATGTTTCAAAGTGTCAATTTCTTCAACCTTTGGCTAATAAAGTCAAGTTGAAACCAGCATTATGGAAAGGTAAATCTATTAGCATGATGGACCAGATTTAGTTGGTCAATATGGTGATTACTGGATTTCTAGCTTATATCTTTAATATGTATAAATGACTTGTTTCACTTCTTAAGCAAGTTAAGCAGTGATGTCAAAATTTTATTTGAACTTGTGATATTCTAAAAAAAGATCAAACATAAGAAAGTTGATCTAAAGATATGCACGTACCTGAGGTATGAAGCTAGTTGTGGGTCATTGGCCTCAAACTCGCCTGTGACTTGCTCGGTGACAAGCAATGAGTCACTTTTTACTAGCAATCTTTGAGTTCCCAACTCCTTGGCTAGCAACATCCCAACTATCAAGGCCTCGTACTCAGCTTGATTGTTGCTTGCTTTAAATGCAAACCTGAGGGCTTGCTCGATTAAAAACCCTAAGATGACCCCAGCTTCACTCCCTTGTTGATTGGAGGATCCATCTATTGAAAGGACCCAACAGAAGTCATCTGCATCAGGTTGGGAGTCCTCTGACAAAAGTTCTACCATGAAGTCGGCGTATATCTGGCCCTTAATCGGAACCCGTGGTTTATACTGTATGTCAAACTCGGTAACTCCACTGCCCAACGGACCATCTAACCTACTATATAAGGCTTTTGAAGGACCTTGTGAATGGGCAGATTAGTCATCACGATCATGATGAAACTCTGAAAGTAGTGGCGAAATCACCAAGCTGTAAACACCACAGCTAAGGTGGCTTTCTCGATGGCTTGATACCGAGTTTTCGGTCCCTGCAATACCTTACTCACAAAATAGTTTGGCTTATGGACCCTATCCCAATCTTGCAAAATGAGCGAGCTGATTTCCCAATCCGTAATTGCAAAATAAAGACGAATAGGGGCACCTCGGATTGGCTTACCAAGAAAAGGGGGACTGACCAAGTACTTTTTCAACTTGGTGAAAGCTTTCTCGCATTCACTAGTCCACACAAAACGGTGGTTCTTCTTAAGACATTGGAAGTAGTGGTACCATTTGTCTCCACTGGCCACAAGAAACGAGAGAGGACGACCATGTGCCGGGTGAGATGTTGTACCTCCCTCACATTGGTTGGGCTCCTCATCTCGCGCATTTTTTGGGATTCGCCTCTAATGCCCTTTTCATTTAGAAGGAAGCCAAGGAACTTCCTTGCTTCTACCCCAAACACACACTTACCTGGATTAAGCTTTAAATTGTACTTCACTATTATTGTGATAATAAACCATGTCGTCTACATACGCCTGCACATTTTGCTCGAGCATTGGGGTGAGGATTCGATCCATTAGCTCTGGTTATACCCCGAGAACGTGTATCCATAAAGCCATAAAGCTTAATAACTAACAACCTGCTTCCGTTGGCCTTCTTTACCTACACAACATTTGTCATGCAGTGAATAGGATTCGAAGTCAGGCTCCTTCAGATAACCCAAAGAAAATTTAACCACTACACCAAACAAATTCTTTAGTATTATTATGATTTTTATTATACTTATTATTATTAACAATATTAATAATATTAACAATATTAATAATATTAACAATATTAATATTAATATTAATAATATGAATATAATATTAATAATATGAATATAATATTAATAATATGAATAATATTAATACTAATATTAATAATATTAATACTAATATTAATAATAATATTAATAATATTAATAATAATATTATTAATATTATTAATATTATTAATATTATTAATATGAATAATATAAATATAATATTAATTATAATAATAATATTAATAATAATGTTAATAATAATATTAATAATTATATTAATATGTATAAATTATGTTAATAATAATAAGTATAATAAAAATGATAATATGACCAAAGGACTTGTTTGTTCTAGTGGTTAACGCTTCCTTGGTCACTTGTGTTGAAGATGGTTGCTGCCCCTTCAAGACATGTGTTTGATGAAGACTTTTATGTACAATTCATGTATATTTCCTTTTGCTTTAAGTGTGTCTTAGGTAGTGTTTTGAGGTTGTTTAAGAGTGGGCTTTTTGCTGAATAACTCACCTCCTACCCTGGCCATGTGACAAGAACAAGCATAAGGTTTCTTAAACTGTTTTTCACATGTTTTACAAAAAAAACACGTTTACTGCATAAAAATAAATATGTTCTTTTCTAAATAAACAGATTCATTTTTAAACTGATGCCTTGGCTAAGTCTTGTGAAAATTAGATTTTGTGCATCAAGTATTTTGACTAAGTCTTCTACCTTTCAAAACGACTGAGTTTAAATAGTTAAACTTTCTCTGTTTTCGTTTTGAAAAATAAATTTGTTCATTTGTAAATGAATAGATTCTTTTTTACTCTGGTGCCATGGTTATCTTAAACGGTTTTCAGTTTTGTCCCTGCACCAGAATGGCTGACTAAGTCTCCTCACATAACAAATTCTCTAACTGTTTTTGAAAATAAATCTGTTCATTTTATTTTCAATCTGTTCATTTTATAACAGCTTTAACTGTTTTTCAAAAGTCTGTTATAAGTTGGTTTTCTATAAAATGAAAACTTGTTTATGAGTTTTATCAATCGATCATACATTTGTAAAAACAAGTTTTGCATCAGAGAATTGAGGATTTACAAGGAATTAGCATCTGTTCTTAGAAGATTTCGAAAATCACAAAGTGCTTGTTCTTGTTTGGTTCCAAAAGCTTGGTGTGAGGTGCTGCTACTGTTCTAGCAATTTGTTCTACTGGTTTAAGGCAGATTTCTGCATCCTCAATCAGGTGTAGTCGTTTCACTTTTCTTTTCTTGTAAAAGTTTGGTTGTACACTCTTCTTGATAGGTTTTCTTGAAGAGTGTGTGCTGAAATAGGGTTTTTCAGCAAGTGTACCTAAGTTCTTGTAGGTTTCAAGAACAGTGGGATTTGTGTTTGTTTGAATTGTGATTTAGTGAATTTCACCTTGGCTTAGGTGAAGACTGGATGTAGCTCAGTTGAGTGAACCAGTATAAGTGCCTTGTGTTCATTCTCCCTTAATCTCTGCACTTAAATTTTTGCATATCTGTTAAAACTGCCAAGAAATAAATTTGTTCAATCAATAATAAATTTGTTCTTTCTGGGCTCGATTCATATTGTTCTTAATTTCTGGAAAACTGTTTGATCTTGAGAAGAACACCTATAATCTGTTAAAAGCCACTGGAACAGGTTGATTGTAATAGGTAACTCAAGAAATTGTCAAAGCTATTAATTGAACCTTTATCAATTGCTTAAAATTGAAGCTTGTTGTTCTGTGATTCACTGTTCTTCATCAGTATATCAGTGTGTGTATCTGGAAAATCAATCTGCATAATCTTGTGATAATCTTGACTGTATAAACGTTTTTCAAACACAAACAGTGCCAAAATAAATCTGTTCAATTTCAAATAAATCGATTTATTTTTTGTAAACTGTAATAAACACTATTTCTGCGAGAAGGTTTTAAAAGGTCAATTCACCCCCCCCCCCCCCCCCCCTCTTGAACTTTGGCACTATTAAACCCAACAACTTGGACTTGAGTCCTTTTTATCTTCCTTTCCTGAACCTCTCCAGCAGGTATAGGTCATCTCTCATTGATGACATTTGTCTCTGCAATCCATTCTGGCTCTCCTGCCTAGGTAGCGATTGTGTAAGTTCCCCTTCAATTCTTTAAACTACTCTCGTAGCATTTCGTGTCGTCTTCTGATCGGACTTTATGGTAATCACCTCTCTTTTATGAGAAGAAAAATTCATCTTCATATGGGCTCTCGAGGCCACCTCACCCAACTTGTTCAAAGAAGGTTGCCCTAAAAGCAAGTCGTAAGCAGAAGACGCGTTAACAACGATGTACATGATGATAATCGTCCTGATCGTGCTTTCATCGGAGAAGGTCGTCCTCAACTCAATGTACCCTCGTACTTCTACCTGATCTCCCATGAAGCCGACCAAACACTCATCATATTTCCTCAACTGGTCGGGGGATAACTGCAAGTTGGTGAACGTTCCCTAGAACATCACATCAGCCAAGCTCCCTTAATCAACCAAGACTATGTGCACCTTTTGCCCTACAGTGACGACAAATATCACCACCGGATCATCCTCATGAGCCACGTCTTCCAGGTCGGAACTCGTGAAGCTGAGAGTGGGCGTTAGAGGATGATCAGGTATCCTCGTATTCAGGGACATCACCGCTCGCGCGTATAGATTATGTTTGGAAGTCGAGCTTCCTCCTCCGGAAATTCCTCCCGAGATGGTGTTCAGCTCTCTGTGGACCGGTGTCTCATGTGTTTGGTCCTTGATAGCAACCTCTCCCTTTGGTTCTTCCTGGTTAACCTCGAGATACTCCTTTAAGAACCCTTCCTTGACCAGGCTAGCCAGTTGGTAACCCAAGGTTATGCATCGTTCAACGTTGTTCTCAAATGCTCTATGGAACTCGCACTAGGCATCTCTTCGCGACCCTAAGTTCCGATTCGTCTTCTGGGGAAACTTTAGCTTGTTTGCTACCCTTGGCATCCTCAGGATCTTTTTATAGGATACTCAGAATTTGCGCCGAGTTGTTGACACTTCCCTGGCCTTCACCTTAGGCTCATCTTTCTTTGCTACATATGGTACATACCTCGAGTCCGTTCTCTTCTCGGTGGAGGCTTCGTTGACCCGTAGAGGATGATCTCGGTTGCTCTCCTTAGGCATAGATTGCCTTGAGCGCAAGCTACCATTCTTCCTGAGTATGACCTTTTCCGCCTCGATGTGGGCGGCAACTCGCTCACATACCTCAGAAAATGCCTCCGTTGAATTCCTGATTAAGGAATCACTGAACGATCCTACTGCCATCCCTTGTTCAAAGACAATGATCATCATCTCTTCATCATGTTTTTTAAGTCTTACCATCATCGTGCATAACCTATTTAGATAATCTTTCAGTGTCTTTCCCTCCCTTTGTTTGATGCTAAAAAGGTCATACAACCTTGGGGGTTTGACCTTGTTAACCAATAATTGTTCTCTAAATATCTTGGAGAACTAAGGGAAAGAGGTGATTTGACCATCCGGGATCCCACTGAACTATTGTAGGGTTGTACCTATAAAAGTGTCCATGAACATCTTACATCGGATGGCATCTGATCCTCCAGAGATGATCATTTGAGCATTGAATGACGTGAGATGATTTTTAGGGTATTGTACTCCCGTGAAAAAGGCGATTTTAGGTGTGATATAGTGAGGTGGCACATGCTCATCCATAATTTCCTGTGAGAATGGCTTGAGATTATCTCTCGATGACCAGTTCAGAGATTGTTCCCTGGTGGAACGTCGGTCATGTCGGTGCACGCTCTTTCGCAACTCCTCATTGGTTTTGCACAAATTCTCATTGGTTTGTGCATGTTCCTCCATAGCTATCTGAGAGGCCTTGATTTATGCTATTAGACGATCTTACAGGCTCTCTTGCTTCTCGGGCTTCTGCTCGTAGCCACTCCTGCTCGACCTTGGCTTCTTCTTGGATTCGCTCTTGCTCTCTTCAATATTCTTCATTCGCCTCTTGGAGGGCCCTCATGGCCTAGATGAGTTGTTGTAAGGTGGAGGCATCGCTTCCTTCAAATCCCAGTAGGCCTTGCCTTGTGTTTCTCATCACGTCAGAAGGCTCAGTCACAAATGTGGATGGGATCAAGTTTTATCGGGTCCCACGGTGGGCGCCAAATGTTCTCACCGGTTGACCTCAAACAGATTGAATGGACAAGCTCCTCTTCTGATTTGCCTCCAATTAGTGCTTCGAGGTACTTGGTGCTCCACTGGGACAAAGAAGGTTCTACCTTTTGATCAGACTCTAACGATCAAGTAAGTGAGAGCATTCAAAAATATCAAATATGTTTAAGTCTCAAGTATTCATAAACAACATACATTTACCCCGGGTCTCAAGCCCCTTTTATAGATATCCATTCAACGGTTTTCTCCAATCTACACAGAGCAAGATTCTCAACAGGGAGAACATAATCTCAACAAAAAGCATATAATCATAACAGAAAAACAACATATTGCTTACGTGCACCTTTATTCTCAGGTGCTAACAACAATAAAACATTTTGTTCACTTGCACCTTTATTCTCGGGTACTAACAACTTTATTTCCAACGACTTTTATAGGTATTTAATTAGCGTATGTTTTATAAACAATCAAAATATTCCTTTATATTTTAATTTTCTTTCTAGAACTGTCTACCAACATCTAGGCTGAAATTATGGCCCACCCTTTGAACTCATACTAACCCAAAAACTGAACTAACCTAAACACTTGGACCGAGGTCCCAAACACTTCTGACTAATATAGTAACAATTTGGGATTGAATTATGATTTAACTATGAAAGAAAGCAAAATGACTGAAGAATTTATTTTCAAACACAATTTTAAAAAGGAGTTTTTAAATGCTAATAAACAAGAAATTACATAAGTACAGTAATATAAACTCGTTTCATATAAATATTTTTATTTATTTCATAAAAAGACAAATATTAGGTAGTGTCGAGCTGACATTGAATTTTTTTTTATGAAAATAAATTAATTAAAAAAGATTTTAACATAAACATACATATATATATTTACTTTAATAAAAAAAAAATCTATATGTTATCGACTATGCCGATATAAAGTTTTCTCAAAAACAGCATCTAAACCAATTTAAACATTTTATATAGTAAAATAAATAATTTTAAAAAAATATATATTTTTTAACTCATTAAAAAAATCAAAATCCATTGTGTTGTTTTAGAGTCCGTTAAACCTAAACTCTAACAAGTTCTCATTTATAAGTGGGCTTCTTCTTCCTGCACCCCTACGTTTTTCTTCCTGCTCCCCCACAATTTTGTAAATCCCAAAACTAACCTTCACCTTGTTTCGAAAGCAACTTGTTGATTTTCGTATTACTAAATCTGGAAATCTAATTTTTGTTACGGATTGATGGATCTGGAAGATTACCGGATTCATCAATCCGGAATATTTATGGATTTTCCAATCCGAAATATTTATGGATTTTCCAATTCAGAATGAAAAAAAATAAATGCGGATTTCTTATTCCGTAAAATTACCGAATTGCATTGTCCGGAAGAAGAAAGAGTAGTGTGGATTTTATGTGTATTTTGGGGTTTTCTAAAAATAGTAGGAATATTATTGTCTTTGCATTACATTGTGGGGGTGCAGGAAGAAAAATGTAGGGGTGCAGGAAGAAACTGCCTTATAAGTGAATGCTCTTATTTGGAAGGTGTTTAGTCTTCATACAACCATAACACAACCAAGATATAGAATGTATATTCTTCAAATGATTTTTTTATCACTTATATTAAAAAAATAGTATTATTTTTATTAAGATCGTGTTGGTCAATAATAACTAGAGTATCATTGAATAAATTAATGAAATTAAATTATCTTGATATTTTTAGAATGCATTATAAGGGATGTATTTTTTTAAAATGTTACTATATTAATTTATAACAATTTAATTTATAAATGTTTATAATTTAAACTACAATATGATTATATATTTACGTTTTTTATATACAAAACAGAAATTGTAATCCTGTAAATTATAATTATTATTTTTTAAAATTAAAAAAACTGGCAAACCAATTTTCTACCATTTGTGATTTAATCAAATGAATTGGCTGAAAATTATAACTTCCATTCCACCAAATTTACTAGTGCGGACAAAAAATTTCAATTATGGCGTCTCTTTAAAAAAGACAAACATAATGACTAATAGTAAAAAAATTTCAGAGAGTTTACAGAACAGTTGGACCAGTTCTCAACAAAGCAAAGTTTATTCAAAACAAAGACCCATTTTCTTTGTTGTGTTAGTGATATCAAAACCTAGAATGTGTATTACCAAGAAATAGATATTTATTCCATATAACTAAAATACAGTTAGAAATGTTTATTTAATAAAACTAATCTTATTTTTGTACATAAAGAATGTATAACCGTTGTACAACTGGAATGAAGAAAACCGATACAAGACCAAATTAAAACAAAAACTAATGAGATATTCCTAAAATGATTGGTTAACCAATCAAAACTTGTGTGCCTATCCTATTATAACTTTTCTTCCTTCAAAGAAATCAAAATTTCCTTGTAGACTATCTTCTTGGCTGTGTTCTTAAGAGCAGGACCGAGATACTCAAACTGGTGAATGATTCCATCAGCTTCTACCTCCATTAATATAATTAGTTACACCATCTTCACGGGTCACAATCTCTTGTCTAATATTATAACTTCTTTTCTAGCAAAGTTCATTCAACTCTCTGATGGGATGGAGCTTCAATGTTTCTGGTGTTACAAGGGGTTCCAAAAGTGGCCTTATGCTTTGCCACACAACCTCCTTATTGTGTCTCCTGGATCAACAAGAATCGCTCCAGCTTGAGATTCTATAATGTCTCCAAGCACCTATCAAACAATAAGAAACTACATTAGATCATCGTATAAGTCACAAATAGAACTCTGCTGCAAAACTAAAAGTAAGATATGCCAAAGAATAATGATCCTAGCGAAGGCAATAAAGCAAAATAATGTTTGAAAGATACTTTACATTGGAGAAGCATAAGATTTTCTTTGTCCAGAAATATAAATCTTTTTCCCCTTGCTAATCAACTCTTCTATTTTAAAACTTCCAGATTTATCACCAGGAATGGGCCAGGTACGAGGATCAAATGGCTCATTTCGTATGAAACCCTGCCAATAAAAAATAATTCAGAGTTCTGATGTTTCAAGATGATAATGCAATCCTTATGATAATAATGAAGGATTCTAAAACCATGAAAATTCATTTCTGAGAATGGATAAAAAATAGTATCACAACTGAAACTATATCAGAGATAAATAAAGAGGGAGAGAGAGAATACCGGAAGGCCAGAACTGCACCCGAACTTGCAGAGTGCTGCGTTAGAAATTATCTTTTCCCTTTTCAAACTAAGGAGACCTTCATGATCACTTTGATAGGTTTTAAAAAGCTGTTGACTGAGAGCATATTTTAAAAAAGAATCTACTATAGTCTGTTGAGTTATTGTCTCTAACACCTACAATGCCAATTGCAGATATCTTTTGGTGTAAGTATGAACCCAAACTTCGAAAGAACACTAATACAAATCAACCAAAAGATGCTAACGGAGACCATTTCCCACTGACAAGTTTCTTCCCAGTCTTCATCGAGTATTGACTGAGACAACTGCTTATATATATATATATATATATATATATATATATATATATATATGAAAGTATACAAGAAAACTTGCAGTAAGATAATTTGTTTTCACTGCTTTCTTTTTTGTCTATTAAAGACAATTAACGGACATATAAAACTGCCTTTCCCAGAAAAAAACACATGGAAACATAAACTTTTGTTGAGTAATTGTACATACCTTCATTATTTGAGTTTCATTTTGCGTGCAATGATCCAAATGCATCCTTTTTAAGTTCAAAGCTCCAAGCAATCCGATGCATGATTGACGGAATAAATGATACTATCTTTTAATGGAGACATGATTATACACAGTTCAAGAGGTAATTCAACAAAGGCCTTGCTTGCTTCTGAAATGAAAAACATGAAGTAAAGATTTAGATTGGATCGCATATTGTTAGTGCTTAAAGACTAACACTAAACATTTCCACAACCTTTTTGCACAATATTTAGGCCTCGTGACATTGGTAACTAACTTCTTGTTAATAACAGTTCCCGCTGAAGCGAATGCAAATTTTATTCATGTTAAGATTATAACATTTGATTTCAGAAACAAGGAAAGCAACCCAATACAGACATAACAACTAAGAAGTCTAAAGTTTTGTACCACACCCAAACAAGTAGAGATTATTTTCATGGTTTTAATTCAAAAAAATATGTTCAGAAGAAATTAGCATACAGACAGCCTGCACTAGCAAGGTATTTCTCAACTCGAGAACATATAACTGAATGCCCACTGTAATTTAGAGTAAAATAAAGGATGGTTAGGGTTTAGGGTTTAGAGAAAATTTAGTTTAGAACATAAGTTTTCAATATATTTTTGTGTCTTGCAGTTTAGTAATTTGTACTTAACTAAGCACCAGAGTTATTTTTATCAGAAAGAACCAGAGTAATAAAGGTGCTTAGGGAGTAATGTAAAATCAAATACCTCTTAAACATTAATATGTAGTCTGAATTTTTCATTCTAACACATCCTCGGGACTGTATGAAACTGCGTGGGAGATGGATCAAATCTAATAACTAAATTGCAACTTTGAACATCTAAACCCTCTTCAAGAATTGATGTTGCAACAATGATATTGACCTGCATTTTAATTTTTTTTATTGATAAGACCTTTTCATTTGATTATTACAATACGGTGGACAGTTTAAAAAAAACAACATACCAATCCCATTCGAAATTCTTCCACAATTTCATTTTGTTTTCTCCTTGACCAATTTTTCAATCCAAAATTGTTTCCAGCAAAGAATTTAGTCTTCCAGATATTGTAATTTGGAAGCAAGGTATTGAATAAATCTTGAAATACAATTGCAGTAACGATCCTTTCAACAAAAATTATGCATCTCATGTCAGTCAAACACCTACAATTATAGCAAAAGTAGCAGATCCATCAAATATATTTAATATAATCATCATAATAACATAAAAAATATCAATACGTACAATCAAACAACCCTAGATGGTAATATTGATAGACTCAGTCCACTTCTAGAATGTGTGCTCTACTCATTCTTTCTTTCTTGGACCTGAAAGAAGCTTCTAAAATGTATGCTCTTACTCATTCTTTCTTGCACCTGGAAGAAGCTTCTAGAATGTGTTCTCTTACTCATTCTTTCTTTCTTGAACCCGAAAGAAGTGTCACCAACACCGTCTTAAACAAAAGCAGGAGAGACCTTTTCTTCCAACTTCGCAATATTGACTTAACTTTCCTGACTAATGACAATTATTGTAAATGTGCTAGACTCTTGTACCTTTTTGCAATGTTTGCTAATAGAATGTGTTCTCTTACTCATTCTTTCTTTCTTGGACTTGAAAGAAGTTGTCACCACCACAATTTTAGCCAAAAGCTGGAGGGACCTTTTCTTGCAACTTCCTAATATTGACTTAACTTTCCCGATTAATGACAATTATTGTAAATGTGTTAGACTCTTACACATTTTTGCAATGTTTGCTAATAGAATGCTTCTAGAACGAAACGAAGATGCACCCATTTCAAATCTTAAGATAGATGCGAAGAATTATACTGAAAATTTCAGACAGGACTTTAACTCATTGTTGTCGGCTGAAGCACTTTCCACTTACAAGGTGAAGGAGCTTGATCTTAATCTTGATGCAGGCAATAAGAGAACTGAGGCATCTACTATTTACATTCCATCTGACATGTTCTCGTCGGAGAGTCTAACTAATTTCCGTCTAACCTTTGTTGCGGGTTGGAAAATTCCAGAATCTCAGGTATGTTCACTTCGATCCATTCAAATTGGAAGATGAAAATTCTATCCTAGACTAACCCTAGATGGAGAAGAGGTAATATTGATAGGCCACTTCGAGAATGTGTTCTCTTGCACATTCTCTCTTTCTTGGACCTGAAAGAAGTTGCAACCACCTCAATTTTAGCCACAAGCAGAAAAGACCTTTTCTTACAACTCTATCCCCAGAGTATCCCCATGAAAACGAGTCAAATTCACTAGAAGATAAAGACTCAGCAGCCTGTAAAAAAAAATAGCATTTATGAAACCTTAAAGAGGCAGGGGAGTCAGAAAATTTCTGCAGGAGAAAGGCATGAACCTTCAAAGCCAACCAAACACCATGCGCACCAGACTAAATATCAAAGCATAAAACATCTTTGTTATTCTTTTTTGGGAAACTCATAGCTGATTTAGTGAAATCTGAACTTTTTAGAGTGAGTTCATGCTGAGAAACAATAAAAACATTCTAAATAACCTCTTGACATAAAAAATTATAAAGTAGCATTAAATATAAATGAAACTGTGACAGGAACTAAATACAGGATGATGATCTATAAATTCAAATACAACTTCTCACGAGTAAAACAAAAAGACTTTGGGTAAGAGGCATACTGATATTTCCATGCTCAACAAATATGCGATTTTTATTTTTCTTAAATGTTTCAAAGTATATTTCAAAAACTGATATATCTTTAAATGTACATACCAGCTCTTTTATCATCTTGAGCTCAGACGCTATTTTTTCAAATAATACAAATTGAATTCCATTGTCATTGTAAAACTTCAATTTTGGTGTTGATGTTGGTATGAACTCAGTGATGACAGGTTCACTTACACATGTATATACCTTCGATTCAAAATATTTGTCAAGTTGGACAAGAAGATATAGGACAAGACCCATTCAAACAATATAATGAGCAGAAGAACAAAGCAAGAAAAAACATACAATAGAGGGTGAGAAAAAACTACCTTTGAATGCATTAGAGTCATTAGTTTCTGAATATTCTGACAAGGATGATTCAAAATTTGCAACTGGATTAAAAAAAAAGAAAAAGTGAATTAACATTAGAGAAAGAAAAACAGATATTCAAGGAGCCATAAACCTTTCTAAGCCTGTATACCTTTCGACTTAATTGGAGATGCAGTGATACCAAAGATTCGGGGAGGGCAAAACTACCATATTGTAATTGGGGATGATAAAATTCCTGCACCAAATCAATCTTAAAAAGGTAACAAACTAATTCCAAAGCACAAACTAAAACAGTTTTGAATGATGATGGTGGAAGAGAAATTCAAAGAATTAGCACAATGCACATAAGTAACAACATGTTAACAAAAATTATTTATTAATATTTTTAAAATTTTTATTTTTATCAAATCAAATTTATATAATGAATATATACTATATTTTTAAAATAAATTCTTTGTATTCAAGCATACTAGTAATACAACATATTAATGAAGAAGTCACTACTCAAATATACTACTATAATAAAAAATAGTAAGAAATTCAAAGACACAGCCCAATTGAGAGGAAAGCTAATACTTACAGTCATGATGCAGGCATAAGGGTGTCTACTCCTAGAATGATGGCATTCATCCATTATTAAAACTTTAATCATATTCAATTCGAGGAAGCTATGCCTCAAACAATTGAGCAATATTACAGGAGTCATGATAAGCACCTGCCCATTCAAAAGCATTACTGATAGTATTTTCTACTTATCCATGCAGAAAAAATAAATCAGAAGCATCATATTAAAAGTAACAAATGACAAATAGTCATATTCTAGCAATTGAACAATAGAAGGCAAAAACAACGTTTAAGTATAGATTTAACCCAGAAAAAAGGTCACAAATAAGACAAGATTGTCAAATTTAAACAACATGCAAGCATGGATTCCAAAAGGAACTACAAAAAGAATTTGTGGCAGATGGCAATCAATGAAAAAAATGGAGTATCTTAGTGATCTCCTCAAAAGTGGCCTGGGGTGCATACTAGGTTCAAAAACTGACAATCACATAATATTTTTGGAAATTTTACTTCAAATATATCATATAGTAATATAAAGTATCCATGTAAATTTTTAATTGAGAAAAAAATTTAGACAAGTAAATCGAAGTTCTAGTAAAAAATATATTAATTATGAGCTTATGAAATCTTTAATTCAGAAAAATTAAAACAAAACAACAAAATAGGATAAGTTTAAAAGTGTTCCTTCAAATCCTTTCCGTTTAACAATTTAAGCTTGTATGAACTTTCAATATTTTCAATGGAAATGGTGAAAGAAATGTATAAAACAAATAAATAGCAAATCCTTGAGTTATGCGGTTTATATCAATGATAGCATATAAGTCAAATTCATCCATGTATCCATGTATCGTGAGTTTCAAAGTCATTTAAAATCCACCTTATAATAATGATAATGGGTAGGTAGTTTAATTGTATCGAATCATAATATTAAGATAATGAATCATAACTACTGAAATAAATGTTCAGTCAACTTTACCAACGGGGAAAATAAGAATATATCACACATGACACAAACAGATGGGTTAAGATTATGCAAAGCAGATCTCTAGAAATAACAAACAATATTTCAGTTCTAATAGAATGCAAAAACCTTCACCTCGTATTTCTCCATTTCTTGTTTCCATGTCCCTCCATCCCAGAAGTGAACTCCCATATCTCCCCAATACACTCCCACTTTCAAATCGGTATGCTTTTTCACAGTTTCAGCTTGCTAAATTACAATTGAACAGCAGCAACAAGTTAAAAGATAACGAAGAAAAAACACAGTGAAAATACTGAACATTACATGGCTTCTCAATCAACCAGCACAATACAATTTGGGGAAATGGCATAGTAAAGATAGAAAGTGGCATACTTGAGAGACCAACACAACTTGGGGAACCACGAACACTGCAGTGAAAGGAGAAGGCTTTCGAAGGTGGTGGGCATATCTGCGAAGTAGCATGATAGCTATCAAAGGTTTGCCGGAACCAGTCTCCAAGTACACAATTGTATTCTCACGGATAGCTTTGTCCAATGCTTCAAGCCGACAGCTACAGAAAATAAAAACAAAAAAAAATAACTAAGAATCAGTGAGAAAGGGATAGTACTCTCATAATAATATATTCAACAATGCATGCACTCATAAACACTAGAATCTTTTACCATAACATGTGCACATTAAACTCACCTTCTGGCAAATGGAAGAACATCACGTGTAATCTTCTGCTGCTTGGTATGAGTGTGTGTACCCATTGAGAGTGCACCTTCCATAGCTTCTTTGCCTCTTTGTTCAACCTACATTCAAAATCCAACAAAAGAAAAACACCCTATTACAAAAACGATCCATCTCCTTTTCATGGAAGACGAAAACAGCAAAACAAACTCAAACCCAGAACTCGCAGACGCAAATCGAATAAAGGGTAATGCAAAAGGTTCTAGCTTTACCATCTGATAAATGAGAATGAGTAATGTGGTGTGTGCTTGTATATAACAGTGTATAATAAGCACAAGAAGCAAGTCAAGGGGTCACATTTTGTTACAAAAAATAATCGTGAAAAGATGCAGTCACTGTACTAATTAACACAAGAGAGAAGTAGCTGGGAATTTGAATGAATACCAATTTTGATTCTTTGCTTTTTCGTTTCTCTCCTCCATGCACTGAGAGAGGTAGCGAGAAATCCATGACTGAATACGAAATTCGGGTTCAGAGGAAGAAAGAAGAAGAGTGTACTAGGAAGAGACAAGACTTTGAAATTTATAGACAAAAATTTCAGCAAATTCTTAAGGAAAATATTATTTCTCTTAGTTGTTTTCATTTTTTAATACATATATGTTAGTTTTCAATTTAGTGTCTTTATTTATTTTACTTTTATTTTTAAAATTGTAATTTAGATACCTAAAATTACAAAATTTTAATTTATAACTTTCAAAATAGAAAATAATTTATATTTTTATAAAATTTAATAATAATTAATTTTTGTATCCCAACATTCAATGAAAAAATCATGTTAATTTAATGAATATAGAAAAATATTGTTTTTTTATACAAAGCTTTCAAAATAATATCATATTTAAATATAGAAAAATATTTAAAGTTGTTATTAATTATTAATTTAATTCTCTTTCAAAAGTAACTATTATGTCGTTTTATTTTTACTTTGCTGTTTTAGATTTAAAGTATTTCTTTTACAATTCGATCATATTTATAATTTATTAGGTGGAATCTCAAACATATTTTTAACTTATTGAGTGTTGAATATCTCAAGTTTCATAATAATTATGGTATAGATCTAGAAAAACTTATTCCAATAAGTTTATTAGAAAGTGAATTAAGCAAAACTTTTTTTATTAGAAAGTGAATTAAGCAAAACTTTTTTTATTAGAAAGTGAATTTTAAAATTAACGTAATCTCATAAAATTTACATCTAAGATTAAAAAATTTAATTTAATTTATAACTTTTAAGATAGAAAATTATACATCTGAGTATTAAACATATTAAGATGATAGAGAATAAATTGTGGATGGAGTGACACTATATAAATTCAACAAAATTTTAAATAGAACGCACTCTTACGGACTGTCTAAGCTTAAAAAATTTAATTTATAACTTTCAAAATAAAAATAACGTATACTTTTATAAAATTTAATAATCATTAACTTTTTTATTCTTGCATTTAATGAATAAACCATAACCTTTGGTTCTCCTTCAAAAGTAATTATTATTTTGTCATATCTTTTGGTTCTTTTTAAACTTTAATTAGACTTAAAATCTTTTTTATAATTTAGTAATATTTCTAAATTATATAGGATTTCAAAATATTAGACATCTAGAAATAGATGAGATCAAAATAGGAATGGTAGGACGGGTTCAATAAACATTTCTATATAACTCTCATACTAATTTAGAAAGTGAATATTGTAAATAATTCCAACACATTGCGCAATAAAGACTTCATACTTCATTTTTTCCCCAAAATTTCAGTAGAAGAAAAGACATTTAATTTATATACAAAGTCTTGAAAGAGATTTTAGGTTTAAGTTTTTAAGTGTTTAGGTTTAGAATTTATAATTTCTGTTGGTTTAGGATTTAGATTTAAGATTTACGGTTTAGGATTTATGATTTATGTTTTGTTTAGATTAAGAAATGGGAATGGAAATGAGGAATTGAATTTGAAATTAATAATATTATTAATTATGTTATTTTATAATAATTATTTTTTATAATTTTGATTATATTTTTATATTTAAATTATAGTTCTATTTCAAATAAAAATGGTAATAAATTTTGTTCGTCATTTCCTTTTTTTAGGCTTTAGTTCTTAAAAAAAACTATAAGAAGAATGTGCAAAATCATGAAGACGAATTCTCCATCTACCTCCATAACTTCTATGTGGCTTTCCATAATAACTGTAAAAGGTGTTAAAATAAAAAAGATAAGGAAGTAAATCACAACTAATTAATATATATTTATTTAATTAATTACAACTTTGTTCTTAATTCTGGAAAGAAAGTTTCGGATGTAAAATTGTTTTTGATTTCCGTGTTTTTTCACATTTATTGTATTGATTTTCAATTTTTTTTTTGTCACAATGAATATTTGCTTTTTTTTTCTTGAGAAAATGCTTACATTTGCAGAATTCATGAAATAAAATTAAAATGAAATGAAGAAGAAAGCTGTCATCCATTAAGACTGTGAAATTGAAGGGTTTCATTATTACTACTGTCATCTTGGGGCACTAAAAGTGAATCTTATTGGAACAGAATTCTTTTACCTGCACCGTTATAAGATCAGTTGACCTAGAAACAATAACTATTAATATCTCTCCACCTTCTACCTATCTAGTTATCACATTTCCATCACGTATATCAAGGACTTTTAGGATGTGTTTGGATTAGAGAGTATGGGAGAGTGGAAAATTGAGTGAGAGTGAAAGTGTGAAGAAAGTTGAGGTTGTTTGGATTAGGGTATGTTAGAATGGATGTGTGAGAAAAGTTTATTGAAAATTGTGAGTGATGTGATAGTTGCAAGAATATTATAAATTATTTTGAATAGTAAAGTTTGTGAGATTACAATTTTACTCTTGAATATAAAAAAAATGATTAATCATATTTCATATTTTAGTTAATTATAATTTAAAATTAAAGTATAATTATATTATTTAACATTTTATTAATTAAGAATTATTTTTTATTTAAGTTAATTTATTTACATAATTTTAATATTATAAATGATTTTATAAATTATGTTATGTTATATATATACAAATATATATAAAATTAATTTTAATAATAATTTTTATTATTATGAATAGCAAAAGAAATATATTTTAAAAAGAAAATAGAAATTTAGAATATAACATGAATATTAAGTAGGTGTCAAAATATATAATATAAAGTCATTACATGAAGAACATAATAATGTTAATTAGAAAAAGAAAAGACATTCCCAGTAATAACATTTGAATCCTTCTTGTGGAGACTTTCAAACGGTTTTCTAGAAGACCGTTCTTATTCCGTTGTATGATAATAATTTCATCTTTTTCATCGGCAACGTCTTCAATGCACCATTTGAAAAAATTACAGCCTAGAACCATGCCACTTCTAATCTGTTTTGAAGAAAACAATAAAATTGAACAATGAATAAGTTTAAAATAACATTCTTAAGTTTATTTCAAACCTAATTGAATAAATTTTACCTTGTAGTTGGGACAACCCCAAAATTTTTTTCCCGCATTTTTTTTGTGTTGTCGCTATTCTCAAAACAACAAATTGTCCACAATCATAAATAGGATCAACGAAGGCACTTGTGCTCCCAGTAGCATGGGTAAAAGTACCACGTTTTTGCACACTACAACCAGTACAACTAGATGACGACGTGTTGTGATACGCAGACATTAATGACACTTAACCAATGTTGTCGAAGTAATAAGATGGTAAAAAAGTTGCATTAAAAACAATATGATTATGTAATGAGTAGCATGAAAAGTAGCATAAAAACCTTAACAATAACAATCAATGTGAACGTCAAAAATAACAATAATAATTCATTAATGTTCAACATGAAAATTAGAAATAAAAATAACAATGACAATAACATAATGATAAAACACTCAATGGCCTTGATGACGTCGAATGTCACTCAGAGTATCCTCAATTCTATCCATCCTTTGATCAACCCTGTCAATTCGGGTATTTATGTTTTGTATGCCGGACAAAATTTGAGTTAACAATTCCCTTTGAGTGGAGTTTGCCTCCTCAGGTTGACCACCTTCAACATCTTGTGCTGGCAATTCATCCTCTTCATCATCTTCTTCGTGTGCATGGTGAGGTCTACCAAGTTGCCATATGCCATTGACCTGGAATATATTTAATTTTGTCATACTTTTTTTTGCCAAAGTAATGATTCCAGCCTAGCATTATTGCTTGTTCCTTCGACAAGTCGAAGCCATACACCTGCAAGATCCTTGTTATCAAATTTGCATATGGGAGAGGCATCTTGTTATCCCGACATTTGATGATGTGTTACATGATGTAATGAGGCCAATTAATGCGTACATTATTCTTGATTAACCACATCTTGAAAATATCTTCATTCAGTAGTTGTGCATAGTTGTTTCCTCGAGGGCACAAGATATGCACCCATGTGTAATGCAACAGTCGGTCATTCATTTTCAGACTACCGACATTTTTGAGATTTTCACCTTCAACATCTTCACGAATCATGGACGATAATGCTAGACCTCGATCAAAATTCAGTTCCTCAGGGATCGTCCCAGGGGTTAACTTAAGACCGTCATACTGTAGATGAGCAATGGTCATCCAATCTATTTCTTTAATGTGTATCATTTTTCCACAAATCTCAATGGCAAGGTGACCAACAGGTGTGAATTTTGCATTTGTATAAAATACTCTTACCAAATCCTCATAATACGGAAGATTAATTCCAAGGAAAGGTTGTAAACCTTGCCAATTCATAAGATTTTGGAATTCAAATCCTGGACCAACAAAAAATGGAGTATGCATCACTTTTGGTGGTAATACTGCTCTTGCGTGAAAGTTCTTTTCAAAAACCACCATTTGACGCCTGGTACTAAAGTATCTTGAATAATCAAGAACTTCTGGAATCCTCGTTGGAGGAGGAGGAACGTCAACATCTCTTGCTGGAGATTTACCCTTACGGGTTCTGTTACGTTTGTGGGATGATGATGCCATCTATAATGCAATTACTACAATAAATAACTAAACAGAAGTTAACATAATATTAGAAGTTAACATAATATCATAAAGCAATAGTGCAAGTTCAGAAAGCAAAATATTACATTGCTAATGAAAGTAGAAGTTCACAAAGCAAAATATTACATGTCCAATAACTAACAAAGACAATCAAATATTACATGTCCAACTACTAACAAAGACAGTCGAATATTACATTAATAATAATTAAAGGTAACCCCCATGCAGAGATATGAAATCAATGCCTAGTCATAAATCCAAAAAATGTTGTCATTCGACGCTCATATGGCATCCCAAATAGTTGCTTAACTCTTCCGGGATGGTCACATAAAAACTCATAGCATTGATCCATGAGTTGTTCATCTTGAATGTTTAGCTCCACGAGCATTGCCCAAATATCAGACTCTGAGTACTGGTATGAGGCATGGCGTCGATGGTGGTGTACATGCTCAACATATAGGTCGTTTCTTCGTCTAATTTCGGCAGCTATATCTTGAGCTGTCGTTGCCTGTGCACGAGCAATATTCACCAACTGAGAGGCATTTTCATTTCCATCCTTCATTGATGACACACATTGTTGAAGATTAGTATTCAACATTGCAAATTGTTCATCAATGTCGTCCATAGTGGGGCCTTTTCTCTTTGATCCTCGGGATGAGGATGTGCCCGCAGAGCCAGCAGATGGCATAGAAGGAGTGTTTGATGGTGTGTCTGAAGGAGTGTCACTAGATTGGAATTGAGGAGAAGGTGATCGTGGGACGTAGTCATCTGCCTCCTCAAAGTTCGGTTGTTCGGGGATATAATCCATATTATTCTCCCCAAGGTTGACACTAAAATTGGTCATGTCAGGAGGTGAATTGATGTCATGGGCTGTCCTGACCCGACTTCCCGTGGCTCTATCATTGGACCACAACTCCTCCATGAGGTCATAATGGTGAATGTGATTGAAACGCCATTTTGCTGCAGATGGTTTGGCCTACATACATTTCACATATTAGTATATGATGCGAAATGTGAAGTTAAATGTAATTGTTACGTAAAAAAGTACTTATCATTGTACCTTAATAAGCTCACTCCAAACTTCGTCCTCGGATTCAAAAAGTTTGGTGGTCTGGTTCCATGCGAAACCACTCAATCCACCAAACAAATCATGGATTTCTCTCCACCTGTCTTTCAGGCTTTTTTGCCGGTTCTTCACATTATTTTTCTTAATACCCGATAAACCAGCCTCATTTAAAGCCATAACTATGTTAGTGTATCCTTGAGTGGTCCAGCTACCATCAATTCTACACCCTTTTCGTACCTCGTCAATCATTGCATTCAGCAAAATTAGGTCCATCTCCGTCGTCCACTTGGTGAACTCTCGATAAGAACCTGATGAATTTGATGCCACATTTTTTCCGCGATCCATCTAATTAACTTAAATAAAGTTAGGATGACAAACATTTAAAAATGGTAGAAAATATATTATTTCATGAAATTAATTGTTTACATAATCTTGCCACATTTCGTTTGGTATAGCGTCCCTAATATCACATCCTATCCTGTAATCATGTTCACGAGCATGGGTGGTGCTTGGTTGGATATCTTGTTCTAACAATTCATTATCTACTTCTTCAAGCAGAGACTCATCATTGTCGATCCCGCGTAGAAAGTTATGCAGAATACAACAAGTTAAAACAATTTTTGTCATAGTATTCACATCACAATGTGGCTCAGTCCCACTGGCTATAATTGGAAAACGTTTTTTAAGCACCCCAAAGGTTCTCTCAATTACGTTCCTAAGTGATGAATGTCGATGATTAAACAACTCTTTTGCATTTTGTGGTCATCTTCGCGAATATTCTTTCAAATGGTATCTCACCCCGCGATAAGGTGTTATTATATTTCGTTTTAACATAAAACCTGCATCACCAAGATAGTATTTTCCTACAAAGATTGTGGAAAGCTGGGTTAGTATATACTACTACAACCTTTTAATTCTTCTACACACCCAATCCCCTATAACTAACCTTCTGGAATAACCAAAGGATCGCCTCGTCCCAAAGCATCTTTCAATATCCTTGAATCGGAGGCAGTTCCTTCCCAACCGGCTAACACATATGTGAACTTCATGTCAAAGTCACAGACTGCAAATATGTTTTGGATTGGCCAATCTTTTCTCCCTCGAAAGCGAGGCGCATCAGCACGTGCAACCTTAGCACGTACATGAATCCCATCTATGGCCCCTAAACAATCCTAATGTAAACAAAAATTCATAACTTTAATTAAACACAAACTAAAGAAGACATTACACATAATTTCAAGTAATGTTATTATTAACAAACCTTAAAGTAGGGGAAAAATCGACTGTTGTTAAGGATGTGTGGTTCTACAACCGTTCCATTTGGTTGAATTAAGAATTCCCCCTCCAACCTTAAAATTGCACTCAAAACATTATGAAAGTGAGGGGAAACTGTTTCTCCAGACCGATGGAAAAAGAATGACGCACTTCGATTCTTCACATTATGCCCAATAATGTGCAGAAATTTCGCTACTTGTTCTTCCACGGTTGATCGATATGCATCTTTAACAAGTCCAGTTCCCCGTATTCGTTCACATAATTTAATGAAAGCTTCCGGTCCCATGCGAATAATGTGACAAGATTGTTCAGTGTGAACCAAGTACTCCATCAATTCTTGTCTGCGATGCTCTTTTTGTGGTTGAGACTCACTGATACAGTTGCTTGTAGTAGGCACCGTGCGTAACAATTTCAATCCAAAAGCAATCATACAAAGAATCATGACTGATGCACCTTCATTATTTTTTTTATTTGTTCTTCGATTTGTGAAATTAAATTCATGTTCGCCGCAACAAGATCGTCATAAATTACAACTGTTTCCTCAAAGTGTACCATCTCTGCCTCGTCATAATTTCTTTCCGAATTCATACCGAATGCGGTTACCGTATCGGTGTAAAAGTACACCAATACAGTTACTCTAAAACGTACTTTTAATTAATTTTAATAAAAAAATTCATAAAAATACTATATCATTCAATAACATAATTTAATCAAACAACAAATAAATATAAACAAACCAAATAATTATGTACAATCTCAAAAAATATTAACTAAACATTAACAAATTTTAATTGTATTCTGTAAAAATATTATTTACAAATAAAATATTATTTCTTATAAACAATTTAATTTTGAAACACTAATAACTATCTAAAATTATTATTAAAAATTCATATTTCTTATGTAAAGTTTTTCTGACTTTTTAAATTACTACAACATTTTTTTATAACATTTAATTCTAACACCAATAATTAATGTGAAATACAAATTAAAAAAAATTAAGTCAAAATCATATTTCTACTCAAAACTTTGAGTGTTTTTTTTAATTACTACAACATTTTTATAATGTTTTTAATTATAACATTAATAAATTATGTTAAATCTACAAAAATAAAACTCTATAAAAATATTTTTAAAATTTTGAATTCCATTCGGTCTAAATTAAATTTTGTAAATCTTTTTTATAAATAATTCATTTTTAAATAAATAATTACTTTGTACATTTATTATTAAAATATCAATTAAAAATACAACTTCTAAAATATCAATTACTTTTTAAAAAGCCTACAAATTACAAATTTCTATTTCCAATTGTAAAAATATTCATTTTAAAAACATTAATTTTTTTTATAAACAATTAAATCTTATAACAAAAATAACTAAAACATTTTTTTAATATTTTTAATGATAATATTAATAATTTTTGTCCAATCATTTTAAATAAATAAATCTATTCTCTTATAAACAATATTTAACTAAACTTTTTCAATTTTCTTTAATCACTACAACATTTTTTTTATTTGATTTAATTATAACATTAATAATTTATGTTTACTATAATAAAAAACCTAAACTTTACAAATTTTTGTTTCCATTCTGTAAATCATTCATTTCATACAAATAAATATTTTTTTTTAAAACTTATAAAAATTATAACTATCTACAAAAATTAAAACAATAAATCAAATAAAGGAATTAATTTACTAACTCCTTAACATAATTAACTAAACTAGAGTCTAAACAAATTATATTACAACAAACATTAATTTACTAACTCCTTAACATAATTAACTAAACTAAATTTTAAACAAATTATATTACAAAACCATAATCATCCAAACATAAATATAAAACAGAAATAAAATAAAATAACTTTACATAAAAAAATTTAAAAACCTGAAGATAAGCAAGAACTGCACAATAGGATGACTGATAGGATGAAGAACACCAGTGCCTGAAAACCACATAAAACAAAATAAGAAACACATAATTTCAAAAATTTAGAACATAATCGATTATCCATTCAGTTATATACATAGGATAATCGATTATCCATGGATAATCGATTATGTTAGTAGGCAAAAATCAAGCATAATCGATTATGGCAATAAATAATCGATTATGACCCTTTTTCCACACTTCAGATAATCGATTATGGGTTGAAATTTTTACAGATAATCGATTAATAACTTTGCTTAATCGATTATCTTCACCATAATCGATTATCTGACCAGTTCTAATTCAGCCATAATCGATTATGCACCATTCAAAGACATGCTCTCACCTCAGACGAACCCACTGATGAACCCAGATGAATCACAGAGATGAACCCAGGACGTGAGATGAACAAGCTATACGTAACTCAAGTCCCTAACACAAACTATGATGGCTTACTAATCTCTCCAACCACACTACACTACACTTTCTAATGGCTCGCTTTCTTTGCTTTTCTGTGAATGGAGGAACCACCTTCATGCTTCGTGTTATATAGCCAGCTTCATTCCACACCCACCTACCTCACCCACTGCATTCACCCACCTTTCACAGTTTCACACACGGTCAAACGATTCCTGAGCCAAGTCAGGAATCTGAAGCTTTCATGTGGCATGCATGCAGGGGCACTGTTCAGCACAAAAGCAAGGGCACCAAAGTAACTTACTATGAATGACGTGGCACTCCCTCTCTTCAGCTCAACTTTCTCTTCATCTTTGGAGAGAAGCCAAATTCACTCCCATTTCTCTTTCCCTCCATCCTCAACCGCAACAATTCATGGATCCAAATGGAGTGGTGTTGTGACTTCCATCGTCGCCAACAGGACCACCCTTGGAACCAAACAAGCCCTTAAATACAAATTTATTAAGAAGTTATGAATATAATAAATATTATTAATTATACGTTTATTATTGTTTAAAAGTTTTAACTAACTTCATCATCGTAAAGTTTTGCCTTCACATTGCAAAAGACAAAAGTGTCCATCCATATACACGATGGTTTGACATTATATCATTAGTTGGATAACACAAAAGAAAGAAGTAAAATTTATTCAAAGTGATGACTCTGATAATCAGCAACTGAATTATATGCTTATAATGCTATATATTAATGAGATAGACGACTCACATCCCTCATTAATTATTGGATTCTAAAGCATGCCTAATTGATAAGAAGATATTTTTTTATCAATAAAGAATAATATACGAAAACTTACTTCAATGTGCATATATATCTTCATAAACTATGTGCAGCCCCCATTAAAATGTATTTTATGACGTTAAATAATATAATCATTAATGTAAAGAGGGTCAATAGTATAATAGTATGTTGTATGTTAAGACTATGGTTATGTGTTGAGTTGTTATTTGGTTTGAAGGTAATTTTTTATAAGATTAAAATTGGGGACTTAAGATTAAATATACGTAATTTGGATATATTAAACTATTGAATTGTTGTGTTATGTCTATGCTTTTTAGGTATATAGGTATGTGAGGCAAGCATAGACAACTTGGAAATCCATTATTAGTAAATTTTGGAAAAAAAACTTAGAGAGAGAAACATCTATCATTTGCAGGTGGATATATGTTTGGTGAAATATTTCTTAACTTCTTTGTTCCTATGTCTTTTTACAAATTATTCCTAACAGTGGAAGAGTAACTTAAAAAAATTCAAATGATTTTCTTTAGGATTGGGGACAAGAAACTAGAAAGATTTCATGGGCGAAGTGGGATGACATGTAAGATGAAAGAGTTTGCAGTTTAGGAGTAAAGAACATAAAAATATTCAACCTAACATTATTAGCCAAGTGGAAGTGGAGGTTGGAGACGAATACAAGGGGCTTACAAAAAGACATAATTCAATTCAAATACGGTTCTAGTATAGTTTTGGGAAAAATGATAGGTGTAAAGAGTCAAAATGGAGGCAGGATATCAAGACTATAGGAAATTAAATCCATTAGGTCTTGGATTCTTCCTTCATTAGTAATTCCACATAACTCCTTTTATTAAAAATTTGTTTTCTTCATCTCCAATTGTAGGAAACCATATCCTCCAATTTCTTAATGCTCTCATTTCCATCTTTGAATCTATCTTCATGGAATTTTCTAACCTTATTCTTCATCATGCTTGGTTCTTCACACGATCACTATTGTGTTTTCATTCCACTAATCTCATCCTTTTTTGCTCTCTGATTTAGTGTGGAATGAAAATATTTGAAACTTTAATTTCCCTCTTTTAACCATTTGACCCTATTTCTTTTGTTTATGTAATAACTCTTGTTTACTATTGATATCTCTAAGTTTTGTCATCAATACCTTGCTCACTAATTTACCTTCCACATCCATTTCACTATTATCATCAATCCTATCCAAGTTAGTGATCTCTACTTTGATGTTTTGTTTCTTTGTTTGCATACCACCTCCCGTCTTAGTGTTATTAGACTAGAGTTTCTTAACGTCTTCCTGAAAACCTCATCTTTAAAATGTTTTGATCCCTAGTTTATATTATTATCCTTCATTGCTAATGCGCAGTGTTTTGAAATGATTTTTTCTACACATATTATTTACATCCTAACTAATGTTTCAACCATTTTTGAGAGACTAATACTCTATCAATCCTACATTTTTATATTCAATCTGTCCTATCCCATGTAAAATTTCCTCCCACTATGGGTATATCTAGAACTTCCATGCTTTCTAGGAATAGATTAAAACCATTCATCTCTTTCTTATTGTTGGTTGTTGTATTCCTACCATTTCTTTCCTCTAGTTTCCTAACTGCTTTGAAATACCCAAGCATTTTTTTCACGTTTCAATATATTTTATCAAGTTAATTTCCTTCCACATATTCCTTTTTCTTTCAAATCACATGACGAATATATATATATTCCAAATAGCTACCTTAACATCATCATTTCTCCATCTACCTATTATTATTATGAAATCGTTACTTCTAATTTCTTTTTCTCATGTTAAATGTTCTTTGTGTCATACACTTAGGATTCCTCCAATCCCTTGTTTTCCATTACTATGAATCCATTCTATGTCATTTCCTCCCCACATTTTATAACATGTCTCCTTATTCATCACTCCTTTTTTGTTTCTTAAATGCACACTAGTTTCGTTATGTCTTTTTTTAATTATATCCCTAATATATTCTACCATTTCTAACCCTCTAATACCTTAATATTCATAGTAACTATTTTCATTTAGACCATTTTGTCCCCTTCTTGCTTCATTTGTTTTACCTTGTAATCTCTCTCTTTCATCTTTTTAGTATGGTTATTATTGTTGCTTAATCCTCATTAAAAGTAAACCCTGATTCTTTTCCTATATTCCAAAGTCTATATTGCTTCATGTATCCAATATTCATCCAAAACTATCTAATGTAATTATAAATACCACTATTTGAAATAGAATTGTTGAGGGGATGGATGTTAACCTTTGAGCATGTCTTTGTTGTATTTTATTGTTGTTCGTTTGACCCCATGTTCATTTCCCATGATTTGAAGCTCCATGGATCCATTATTGTTTTATTGATCAAGATCATATAGCTCCCTCTATATTTTCATCTTTGTTTTCACTCTCCCTTTCAACATTTTCCCTATGTCTGTAATTCCCCCCTTTTTAATCCTTTTTTATTTTGTATCTTTGTAGTGCCTTTCTTCTTTGTCGCTTTCGTTGATGTCTGAGTGTCCTAGCTCTTTTGTCTCTTTCCCTGTTTCTTTGTTGCACAAAATTTTTTCTCTAATGTTTTGACTTTCGTTTTCCTTATTTTTGGGCTTTAATCTGTTCTGGGCCTGAATTTTTTTCACTGTGTTGGTCTCCTTATGGTTTATGTAATAGGCTTTGTAGTCAACCAAATTTTCGTACACATCTACTTCACTCAAAGTCTTTGGAATTATTTGTGGTGACCTATCTACCCTATCTATCATTTTAGGCTTTTACTTTTTGGTGATTTAGGTTCCTCCTTTCTTTTTATCATCTCCTAAGCATTCTATTTTTTTCCTCTTTCGTGTATATCCCGATCTGATCCCTTCTACAACGATTCTAAATTTTGTTTTGTCTCTTCCATTGTGTTCTCTAATAAGGTTTTCTCTAGCAAGATTCTCCAATGAATCAATTGGCTCCATTTGCCAGCTTGAACTTGTAGCTTATGGGTTGCATAATTAGAGCATTCATTATTTGACAAGGCAATCTTCAATATTCCCATTGATGATCTTTATCCTTCTAGTTTCTCCCTCATTCCCCACACTTACATTTATGTCTTCCTTTTGTTGATGTTTCTTCCTCTAACATTATTTGATAAATCCCCGTTGATTTTAGTTTCCATTTTCATTTTGGCCCCATTTTCGATTGGTAAACGTATTCGTACTCTTGCAAATTCAAATGAATCCCTCATTTTGGTATCTCATCAATTGTTATAAGTGTTTCCACCACTATCAATTACTAAAACATTTCTCATTCCATAACAACAGTTGTAGCCCCCTTACATCTAACCAACACAAATTTGTTTCCTTTCATTTATGCTTTTGACCAGAGAATAATTGATTCACACATTGTTGAGAACCATTCTTCATTCTCCTCTATCGCTTTCCTGGTGTGCATGTCTTCTTCCCCTATTAATAGAACATGATATTCCCCAAGCTATCTTACCTTAGTGTACCCCTCTCTTGGAATTAGGTTACCTTTTATTGTTTCCAGATCCTTGCCTGTGTGCTTTCTGCCTATATAACTCTCCCTTATCCATATTTTCTATTTAACTTTAATCTACATTCTCATCCACCTTTCTTCATTAACTTTCTCTTTCAAACCTCGTTTCCCAAGTTTTGCATAATTTTGTTGGTATTTTTCTCCCCATACTACTTTGTTTTTTTTCTACCCTTGATGCATTCTTTATCTCAATTTCCTATTTACCTTTTCCTTCACATCTTCTGTATTTTGGTATGTTTACACGTAATTTAATATTTTCTATCCAAATGTTATCCAACCTCATTTTTTTGGTCAACGAAGAATAACTTAAACATATGAACAAGGAGTACTTGAGGAGTCCTCTAACCCTTATACAAAAAAGATAGATAGTCTATCTAGACCTCCTTCCTCTATTAACCTAAATAAAGATAAGAAAATTGGCTACTTAATTTTTTCTCTGAGAGCAAAAAAAAAAAAAAAAAATGACAAATACAGTAGTTTAGCCATTCACCCTACTAGTATGAGTTGTATAATCCCCTGCATCTCTCTCATATGGAACTTTTGCTTTAATGTTCTCAAACTTTACCCTACCATGCTCTCTTCCATTCCTGCTTACTGATACATGTCATTTGTGGTGCTTCCCCACCTCTCAATTATCAATCTTTCTCGACACCAATGTTTTCTTCCCTTCAAGTACTGCATTTCTTTGTGATTTTCCATCACCAACACATTTGTTCTTTGTTGTGAGAATACCTCTACACATGCACTAAACATATACCTTTCCAACCTTTTGTGATGCATCAGTATAATCAAGATTGTAAATCAATTAAAAGAAATACTAGTTGTTGCCTTTACACAAAATATTCCATTCAGTTGTTATTCTTCCAATTGATATCATGCAAAACAATTCAACACTCATTTCCACCAGCCCATATCAGACCATAATCTTTCCCACCCAGTCACAATGAATAATAAATTCATAAATAACAGAGTTTACCACCATAATAGAACATCCACGGTTTTACAAAGGTGGATTTTTCATAATCCCTTGCTCAACAATACTACACAACCCTTGCCCAACCTTATATACAGAAATTTTAGTTCTATATCTGTGTCATATGCAACTCTTAATACATAAAAGAGGATTCAAATACAAATCAAAATAATAGAAATTAAAATCATGCATCTTATACTTCATCCATAACCAAGTTTTGAGTTGTGTTATATGAAAAATTTCTTCCATATCAACTTTACCTTGTTTGAAAATGACTTTATTCCTATGATCCCATATACTCCAAATTACTTCCACCCAAAGACTTTTCCATAGTAGATTTTGTTTTATACTAACACGAGCCAAATGAAAGTTCTCAAAATGGTACTTCAAATCCTTATGTTGAACAAATAGGATGTCTGTCCACTTATAACAACAATTCCACACTTGATACGTTATCTTGCATTCGATAAACACATGTTGGGTTGATTCTACCCTAAATGGAAAAGAGAGCAAGTAGGTATGCTAACATTTACTCCTCTTCTAATTAACTTCAATCTAGTTGGAATTTTATCTAACAAAATCCTCTAAGGGTTAAAACTGTAGACCTTATGGGAGTCCAAGTTCAAGAGTTGGGGGGGGGGTGTGATTTGGACTTAGGCTAATTTTTTCAAATATCACAATATTCTATTATGTCATAAAAATAATTGATTGTTTTATGAAATAACTGGTTTGAAATTTTCTTAACAAAGTACTACCATAAGAAAATCAACAAATTGTTTATAGAAAAAACAAATTAATAATTTCTCTTAAGCAAAATCAGAACTTGTTTCAAAACATTCACTTAAAAGAATTTTTGTTAGATTATTCTTGAACAGTAGTAGATCTTGATATTAAATTAAGTCACCTAGATTTAACAGATTAAAACTCAAAAGAATAGATTGAAATTTTTATTCAAATCTCGGTCAAGAAAAATTAACAGATCATCTTTCCTGTTCACAAATTAAAATTTTGATAACAAAACCAGCAAAGGAAAAAAATAATTGATTAATTTGTTAAACAACAGGTTGTATTTTACACCAGTAAGCACAATTTTTATGCAGAAAAGAAACGTGCAAGGAAAGAAAACTTAAAGACCACAAAGATTTATACTGGTTCATTCAAAATAAGCTACATCCTGTCCTAACTCACACTAAGACAAATTTCACTAAATCAAAGGTATCTTTTTACACAAAGACAACCAAGAACAACTCTTGAACAATACAAGAATGGAAACACAGTCTGAAACACTATTACAGTAGTTCATCACTTCCAAGAAACACTATCTTAGAAGCAAAACCATAGATTACAACACAGTACAGAAAAAGGAGTGAATGCACATTTTTGCAGGCTTAAAAGACTTAAAAGGGACCTCCAAATATAAGCACTCTGACGAATCATTGACCTCAAGCACGTGATGAGAGTGAAAGCACCGAGAACTCACAAAGACTCAAAAAACCAAATTCACTCAGCAAGCTTTAAAAACAAGTATGTATGTGTGTATTGAAGAGATATTCAAATTAGAAAACAAGCCTTTCTTTTATAGAATTTAAACAAAACCAGAATCCAAAACAATTTTGAAAACTATTAAGGAAAAACAGGTTGAAAAAGGGAATAATAGGTTGATTTTCTGAAAAACACTTAGTTAGATTTAAAACATATTTTGAGTAGTTGAAATTGAAAATGGAAACAAAACTAACTCAAAAATAGTTTTAGAAATAAAATCTATTAGACAAAATTTAACAAATTATTTCTTCAAATAATCAATTGAAAAACTGTATTTTTTAAGTAAGAGAAATTTAAACCAATTGAAAACAGTTTTAATCAATTGAAAAAGCTGCAGTGTTTCTGAAACATAAATTTTAACAAGTTGAAAGCACTTTTAATTAATTGAAAAACCTTTTATTTATTTAAAAATAGTTTAACTCTTTTGAAAAGGTTTTGTGCTTTGATCCTTCATCATATGCTTGAGATATAGGATAAATCAAGACTCCAAACATTAGTCTAAGCTACCTAGATTCTTTATGAGGTGGCTAGTCTTCTCTTCAAGGCATATGGTTTCATCAAACATATTTAGTTGAGTAACTTGAGATATCTAACAATCTCTCCCTGTTTGATTGACACAAATAACCCAACATGCCTTAAAACCTGTCTTGATTACAATCCTGAACAGAGATAACACATAAACAACACCTTTTTCTCCCCTGTTGCGTTCATCAAATAGAAACAATAAACAAAAGTTGTTTGAATGGATATACCAGTTCCATCCAACAACTTATAAGTATAGGAAAATACCAATTATAATAGTGGTAAAACATTCTTAAAGGAATAAAGAATGTTAAAGTGCAAAATAGCACCAAATACAGTCGTGAAATAAAAGGTAGGAAATAAAAATAGTGAAGAAAATTGAAATAGTGCATGGAGACTAAATTGATTACAAGCTTAAAATAACATAATGAAATAACCCATTTTACTTCTCCCGATAATAGAGCCCGGCTAGCTGCTCTTGGACCCTTTCAATTTGATGGTCAATATGCTAAAATCTGGATGCAATCATCTCATAATAGGCTCTTTGCTTTGCAAAGATTGTGTCTAGCCTATTGAGCACAAGTTTTTCAAAACAAAGGTCCACCTTTATCCACTGGTGTGTCATATGCAATTAAAGCATTCATTGCATTTGCTTGAACTTCTTCATTCATATCATTAGCAGGAGCTTCTTCTTCTGCATTCATTTAATCTACTTTTGTTGCATTCCCTTCATTTACTTGATACTCTTCAGCTGCATGGCTTGATTCTGCAATTTTTAAAACTGGGAAATTCACCAGGTTTGTTGATCATGTTAGAATTAAAAGCTTTAAACAATAAGGGAGTGAATTGTTTAATGAAAGATTTTCAAAAATACTAGACAAGAATGAAGATTAATGAAGAAGCACAAAAGAAGCAATCAGATCAGTCAAGAAACAAAACTGTTTTTAATTGATTCCAGAAAATCAACCGGTTGTTTATGCGAATCAACTGATTGTTTTTATCAGCAGTTTATAAAAGCACAGTTCAAATAGTTTTAAGGAGTGAGGGATAGAGAAATTCACACAAGAATTTATACTGGTTCACTCTTAACCTGAGCTACATCCAATCCTCAGCTAACCACTAAGAACTCATTGTGTGATCTTGAATCCAAACACACAAACACCAAAGAGGTGATCTTGAACCCCTCAAGAACACTCACCCTCTTTGATACACAATTCACTACAAGTCAGAACACCCTTTGACTATATACACCAGTACCTTACATGTTTTACAAATATGAAAACAAATACAAGTAAGAACAAGAAAGATCACACCTGATACAAAAGAATTATAACAGTTCCTATTCCACTTTTAACCAAAGCAAAGCCTTAAGCAATCTTGAAAAACTTTAATCTTTTAGGTAATCTGATCTCTCTCTCTTTAGAAATGTAAAACATCAGTTATACAGTCTAAAAAATAGTCGTTTAAGACTTTTAATCAATAACCAAAACAGTTTAGAATCATGGAAAACAGATTTACCAGACTTAACAAATTTTGTTAAGATTTTTAAAAAACAATCGATTGAAAACTCAATTCAACCGATTGAAAACTCGATTCAACCGATTGAAAACTCGATTCAACCGATTGAATTGGCCTTGACTGTGAGGTCAGCCAATTTTAACTTTTTCAAATCCTTTTCAAAACCAGTGAGTGTAAAACAACCGATTGGAACGATAAATCGACAAGTTATTTTTCACTACTTTGAAAAACACTTTTCTTTTGAAAGAACTTGATTGATTCATTTTTGGATTAAGCTAAAAGTGGATTGAAAAATTCTAATCTACCCAGAACCCATGCCCACAAGCAGCAACCCAGTCTTCAAGCAATCTTCATGGATTTGGAGACATTAAATCTTTAAGTTCAATAGATCCATGCATTATTGTGCTTCTAAAAATATATTTTTATTATGGTTGAGTAGTCAATTTCACTAAAAGATTTGATGGATTCATTTCGCTCATCTTTCACATAAACTTCAAAGTAGTCAACGAACTTTGAAACCATGATGGCATAGGGAAACTTGTAATTCGAAAGACTTGAGCATGAGTTTCTTTATGATATTGATCCAGATCACCTTAATTTTATTCATGATGCAGTATATCAAGATCAAGTCCAACTCATTTAGCATAACATGATTGATCCCATGGGTGTTAGTTGTCATGCAATTATATATGCTAAGAATCTAAGAGTTAAGTTTAGAATCCTTCAAACAAGATCGATAAAACTGCATCTTGTTGAATTCACTAATTTCAGCTACATTTCCTCTGCCTACTTTCACTCCAAAGTGTTTTAAGCCAGCAGTGTTGCTCCAAACTTCAGAGGTGATCAACATAGTGACTCCTTTTACACTAGATATCATATTTTTCCCTTCAAGACTAACATTGGTGTAAAATACCTTGATCAGATTAGGATACACATTTCCTATTATTTCCAACAGAGGTTTCAGCCTCTGGAATTTCAGCAGTTCCCTTGGCTCTTCAAGTTTCTTCTCCTTCATCCATGAGAACTCCAACACCTTAGGAATGTTTATTTGTTTTCTGCTCATTTCATGCATAAAAGATGCAATTTCTTCTTCATATCCAACAAACCATTTTTCCAGAATCCCAATGTCAGTGGAAGATCGTTCTCAGGATCTCCTCTTCTTGTGTGAGGAAGAAGCCATTTAAAGAAGCTGTGAGAAAAGGAAAATACAAAACAAATATGGACTAAAATGTGCAATGCAGTGCAGAGATGAAAACAATTTTGTAATGCAGTAAAGTGTTAGAAAAACTGTGACTTTATAGAGATTAAAGCAATGTCGGCAATTTGTGCATATGTTTAATTCAACCAATTAATTTTGAAAAGAGAGGAGAAATCAATAAAAAAAATAGTTTTAGTCTGACTAGAATTCAAAGGCTGCAAGAGATTCTTTTGGTTAATAACAAATTCCTATGAAACTCATGTAAACAGTCAAAGAGATTTTTCAATTTCTCTTTCCTAGTCACACTGTAGTACATAAACAGAAAAAATAATCTATGAAAACAATAATCAATCAATTAAAATTTTGCATCAAAGAAAAAATAATCACGAAGGAAATAATGTCTTATTTCTATATGTTTTGTTCTTGAATGAATGATAGGATTCTGAGTCAAATTAATTGCACTTGTATTATCACACAATAGAGAGATATTATTCAAGGTAATTCAAAAGTCACTTAGTTGTTGTTTTAACCAAAGTGTTTTGAGCATAGCATCTCCTTGCAGCTATGTACTCAGCCCGACTATGGATAGTGCTACACAAGCTTGCTTTTTGTAATGCCATGAAATCAAGCTTGATCCTAGCATGTGACACGTTCCACTAGTGCTTTTCTAGTCATTCTTACACCATGCAAAGTCTGAGTCAGAATAACTAATTAAATTTAAAGTAACAATACAAGGATACCACAAGCCAACTTCCTTAGTCCCTTACAAGTACTTCAAGATCCTCTTGGCAACATTGTAGTGTGACTCCTTAGGTGCATATTGAAACCTTGCACACATGCAAATAACAAACATAATGTCAGGCGTACTAGCTATTAGATATAAGAGTGAACCAATTAAACCTCTACACTTGGTTTGATCCACTAATTTTCCAACATAGTCTTATCTAAGTGACAACTTGTAGAGATACGAGTGTTGATAGCTTTGCATTGATCCATCTCAAATTTCTTTAACAGGTCCTTATAGTATTTAGCTTAACTAATGAAAATCCCATCTTCCAATTGCTTTACTTGAAGGCCAAAGAAGTAGTCCAACTCACCCACCATGACTCTTCATGGCTTTCAAACTCACTCTTCATGGCTTCTATAAAAACTTCACACATGTCTTCATTTGTTGACTCAAAAATGATGTCATCTACATATACTTGCACTAGAATAATACCATCTTTATTTTTCTTGATAAACAAAGTCTTGTCAGTCATGCCGTTGCTATATCCTTGCTACTGAAGCATAGGTTTCATCATATAGTTTATTCCTTCCTTCTGATTGTATCCTTTTGCAACTAGTCTTGCTTTGTTCCTTGTGATGATGCCTTGCTCATACATTTTATTCCTGAATACTCACTTAGTGCCTATCACATTCATCTTGGACGTTCTAGGAATAAGAGACCATACTTCATTTCTTGTAAACTGATTCAATTCTTCCTACATGGCTAGAATTCAATTACTGTCTTGTAAAGCTTCATCACAATTCTTTGGCTCCACTTGAGATACAAATGTCGTCATCTCACAAGAGTTGTTTAGAGAATTTCTTGTTGATACTCCTTTCTCAATGTTGTCAATCACATTATCAAGAGTCAAGTCTAATGGCAAAGGCCCAAGCCCAAGTTCGAATACAAGTTCAAGCTTCAGCTCAAGCCCAACACATAGAAGATATGGGCCAACTAAGCATCATTGGATGTCTCTTTTTGTAATTACTTTTCAGTACTTTTTAGTAGAACATAAAGGGAGGTGTATATATAGATATAAGAGGTGCAAATGTATAAAGATAAGTCACACCTTCCATGTGACATAAAAAGAAGGTGTAGGTGTAGATTTAGGAGGTGCCAATGAAAAAAACCAAGTCACACTTCCCTTGTGACTAGGAAATTGGCACCAAATTCAAATGCTTCTCATTTGAATTTCCCTCCACTTTCATTTGAATTTTCTCCTCTAAACACTATAAATAAGAGGGTTTGGCTCATGTAATGGGAAGATTAATCATATGAGTGAATTGCTGCCAAATTTGAGCTAATCCCACTCTTGTCTCCTACTCTCTCTAGGATAGGTGTTTGATCTTCATTTTTCACCCTCCAAGTGATTAGGCCTCCCCTATCACTCACCATACATCTCATGCACCTTCAAGGATACCACACCTCTTAGAATATCCTTGCACGCCATTTTCATATGCTTTTTCCACCATCATTCAAGTTTCGTCACACATGAAGGCACTTCTTCCATCATTTGGTATCATGAGTTACGATCTTCAAGAGATAAGTGCCTTATCCTGATTTTAATTTTGTGTTCTTCTTAATTCTGAGTTGTTTATCATATTCCTTACATGTCTTGCTGTTTTAAGTTCGTTTTTGGTTCATGATGATGTTTGAACAATTTTAATAGTTGCATTTGGCTCAAATTGTTCTTGAGTTTCCATTTTCAAACTGTTTTAGGTTTCTAATTGTGGTGTTGTTCTGTTTTTTTTTTTTTGAGTCTTTATTGCAATTTTAATTGGTTCATATTGTGTTGATTTGAGTCATTTTGATTTTGGAATCCAATTGTGTTTTGTCAAGTCATGTGTTTCCAAGAATTGTCATCAAATCCTAGTAGTACTTTTCTTGATTGATTTGGTTTCTTTATTTGATTTTGAGTCAAGTTTATAATCTGAATTGTTTGATCCTTTGGTGCATTTTTCTTTTAGATTTAAGTTAATGCTTGAGTGATAGAACCACACAAGTTCTTATATATCAATTCCATTGTGTTTTTGAAGTTTCTCAAAACTGTTTTTAATTCCAGAAATAGGATTCCTCTATTTTTTTATTCTGTGCTGGCTGTTTTTGCTTATGAAATTAAAATTCGTTGGAGAAAAATTATGAAATTCTGGATTTAAGCAGATTGAAGTGTTATAAAAAAGTGAAAAAAAAAATTGAAGTCAAATTCCAAATAGAAAAAAAATGATAAATCAAATACAATTAGTGTGCAATTCTAGCGCGAAAAAAAGCGGTGAAATAACATCAGATTTAATAAGTTTATCGAAATTAATTGGTGCATTTTTTTGGTGTGATTCCAATGCCAAAATTTAGCTAAGATCTTGAATTGTTTGTGATTCAAATTTCAAATTCAAATTCGAACTATACAGCTCAGCATAAATATTTTAAGTTACACATCTTGTGCCTCAAAATTCCAGTAGTACTGTTTTGGTTTTATTAATCAATTCTAGTGTCATTCTTTAGGTTCATTTTGTGTGCCACCTTTTGTTGAGTACCTTAGTTGTTGATTGTCATGTTCATTCAATACTCTTTCAAGTTGTGTTATATAATTACTCCCTTTGTTGTTGTCCAATTCCAAATTGATTTGTTTCTTTGCTTTGAAATTTGTTGACCACTTTGATTGGTGGTAAAAATTTTAAAAAAAAATGGTGTTAGATTAAGTTGGAGCTAACCTTTGTGGTGAGTCCATTGCCACTTAGTAGGTGCTATTTTGAAGAACTAAATTGAATATTTGTGGGAGGTTGAACAAGAGTGCAGTAGCAAGTGAGTTTACAAAAATACACAAAGAGTGGGTGCCAATAACAAGAGTAACAATAAAAAAGAGTGTCAACAAGCAAAAGAAGAACATAGAATAGGATCTCTAATTTTTGTCAATTCAATTTGTCATTGTATTTCTTTGAGTTGTAATTGCATTAAACTTGATTAATTAGTGAAATAATTACGCATTAGACGGTGAGTGTGTCTTCAATGGTTTTAAGTTCCTAGAAGCCTCACCATAGGATTCATCTAGCTTAAAAGCTTTCTAGTTAGCTACCTTTAATTGTGTTTTTGTTAATTGCTTTGCATTGTTTACTTCCTTTTTATTGTTTAATTGCTTTGCATTCTTCTTGCATAAAATTGTATTTTTCATCCTTAATTGTGATCTAAGTGAATTACTTAGAAAAAAATTTGTGAAAAGTCTTGAGGGATTGATTCTAGCAAGGAAAGACTTGGTACTTAAGAGATCCAAGTGATCCACCTCCCTTTCCTGGGAAGCTACCTTCATTACTTTCCTTCTCTTTTTTTGGGTAAATTACTTACAACACATAGCTTTAACCATGTCTTCTCATTCTCGTCATTCTAATGAAAGTGAAGGAGAGTCTGTCAAATCTCTTTTGAAAAAAATAGCACAAGACGTTCAAACACTTTCATATAGACAATTGCAACATGAGACCCTACTCAAAGAAAGGGATGCTCAATTTGCTTTGATACAAGATAAGTGGAAAATGGTTAAAGAGAGAGATGAAAATACCAAATCCAAAAAGAGTTCTCATGCATCTAGCTCTAGGGGTAATGAATCTTTTAAGGAACAAAGCCTTAGAATTAATGAATACTATCAACCATCCCCTAGGAAAGCTAGAAAGGAAAGAAAAGAGAGCCCAAGAGAGGTTAGGGTAGATCTACATTATTTCATGGAAAAGAAAACGTAGAAGCTTACCTAGATTGGGAAGTGAAGGTAGAACAATTGTTTGCTTGCCATAGAGTAAGTGAGGAAAGAAAAGTACCCTTAGCCACTCTAAGTTTCCAAGGTAATGCAATGTATTGGTGGACGACCCTTGAGAGAGAAAGGCGCCTTCATAAGGACCCTCCCATAGAGTATTGGAATGGTTTTAGGGGAGCCTTAAGACGCCACCATATTCCCCCTACTACAATAGGAAGTCAATTGACAAACTCCAAGGACTTCATCAAAAAGATCTAAGTGTAAAAGAATATTGACAAAAGATGGTGTTATATATAATAAGGGTAGGGATTAACGAAGACAATCATACCACCATATCTAGGTTTTTAAGTGGTCTCAAACTTGAGATAAGAAACAAAGTTGAACTTTTACCTTATAAAGATTTAAATGACTTGATTCAACTTAGCATTAAAGTTGAAAAACAAATTTTGAGAAAACAATCAAGTCAAAAACAAAGTTCATACTTTGTATCTTATGACAAGGAAAAGGTCCAAAGAGGGGAAGAGCATATAAAAGAAACATCTTTAGAACCTTCCCAAAACCTACCCAAATACGAGCATATCTCACACACTCAAGCTAGAGAAATTCAATGTTTCAAATGTCTTGGTAATGGTCATTTAGCATCTCAGTGTCCCAATGAAAGATTTATGATCTTAAGGGACAAAGATGACAATAGTAGTCAAGAAAAAAAAAACTAGTGAGAGTGAAGAAAATATAAAAATAGAAAATCAAGAGAAAGTCCTTAAGGACCAATCTGAGGTGTGGGAGAAGAGTGTTCCTTCCCACAAGGTTATTCAGAAAGAAGAAAAATTTGAAAATAAATTTGAAAATATACTTCTATCTTAACAACCTTCAGACCTCCTTGCTTGTAAAGGAACACTTGCATGCATTGCCACACTTGCTGAAATTTGTGAGCTACCTCCTCAAGAGAATTTTTTTTAAAAGAATTTGATGATATATTCCCTAAGGAAAACCTCATTAAACTTTCACCTTTTAGGGGTATAGAACATCAAATAGATTTAGTTTTAGGGGCTAGTCTACCAAATAGACCAGCTTATGGAACTAATCATGACGATACTAAGGAGATAAAATCACAATTTCTGGAATTGATGGAAAAGGGTTGGGTTCGCAAGAGTCTAAGTCCTTATGTTGTACCTATTTTGTTGGTGTCAAAGAAAGATGGCAAATGGAGAATGTGTTATGATTGTAGAACCATCAATAATGTCACCATCAAATATAGGACTTGATAATATGCTTGATGAATTGCATGGGTCCATTACATTTTACAAAATTGATATTAAAAGTGGATATCACCAAATAAGAATCAAAGAGGGTGATGAATTGAAAACTACTTTTAAGACCAAATTTGGACTATATGAGTGGTTAGTGAAACCTTTTGGAATCACTAATGTAACTAGCACTTTCATGAGGCTTATGCATCATGTCCTTAAGAATTGCATAGGTAAATATATAGTAGTTTATTTAGAGTATATGCTAAGAAATCACCAACAAGTGAAGGTCGAGTTATCTATAGGCATCTACAAAGATAAAATTTTATGTGATGTAGTGCCTAAAGAAACTTGGCATGTCTTATTGAGACGACCATTGCAAATCGCTAAAAACTCCTTGCTCAATGGTCGTACCAACAAGACTACCTTCACACATAAAAAAAATATTTTTCATGAAGGAGAACTCATGGGCTAATTTGGAGTTGATAAAACTCTAGAGCTTTTAAAAGGAAAATTCTTTTGGCCACCCATGAGGAAATATGTTCAAAGACATTATCATATATGCATTTCTTGTTTAAAAATTAACTCTAAGGAAATGTCTCATGAACTCTATGCTCCTTCACCTTTTACAAGTGCTCCATGGGAAGACATAAGCATAGATTTTATATTAGAACTTCTTAGGACAACAAAAGGTTTTGATTCCATTTTTATGGTTGTGGATAGGCTCTTCTTTAGAGAAGTGGTAAGACTTCATGGTTTATCTCCAAGCATGGTTTTAGATAGAGATCCAAAATTTGAAGACCATTTTTTGAGGATTCTTTTGGAAAAACTTGGAACTAAGTTGAAATTTTCAATTTCTTATCATCCTTAAACGAATGGTCAAAATGAAGTTGAAAATATAGCTCTTTCTACTATGCCTAGGGTAATCATGAGAGACAACCACAACTCTAGGGATGAGTATCTTTCCCATATTGAGTTTGAATACAATAGGGTAGTTCATAAAACTACTAATATTTCTCCATTTGAGGCTATATATGGGTTTAATCCTCTTTCTCCTTTAGATTTGTTACCACGTCCTAATCCACAAGAATTTGTGCCTAAGGAATGAGTAACAAAAACTGAATTTGTTAAAAAAATGCATGAGAGGATTAAAGAACAAATACAGCAACAAACAGAGAAATATTATGAGAAGTTGCCAAAAACAATAGAAAAATAAGAAGAATGGCAACTTAATAAAACTGATTTTTATACAACTGTTGAAACTAACTCATTTGATTTGTTTGATGACTCCCATAGATGGACATTTGATCCTGAAGGACGAGCATATTTTTCAAAGCAAGAATAAGTTTGTTGTTTGAGATCAACCCTGTATATCTGAGGACAGAACTTCTCAAGAAGGAGGGGATGATGGAAACCATCCATCCACATACATTCCATAATAATGAAGAAGAATATGCATTGGATTTGAGGAAAAATCCTTTTCAAGAGGGAGGGGATGATGGCAGAGGCCTAAGCCCAAGATAGAAGAAGCCCAAGCCCAAGTCCGAATACAAGTTCAAGCTTCATCTCAAGCCCAACACATAGAAGATTTGGGCCAACTAAGCATCATTGGATGTCTCTTTTTGTAATTACTTTTGAGAAGTTTTAAGTAGAACATAAAGGGAGGTGTAGATATAGATATAAGAGGTAAAAATGTATAAAGATAAGTCACACCTTCCATGTGACATAAAAAGAAGGTGTAAGTGTAGATTCCCTCCACTTTCATTTGAATTTTCAGCCCTATAAACACTATAAATAAGAGGGTTTGGCTCATGTAATGGGAAGATTAATCATATGAGTGAATGACTGCCAAATTTGAGCCAATCCCACTTTTGCCTCCTACTCTCTCTAGGATAGGTGTTTGATCTTCATTTTTCACCCTCCAAGTGATTAGACCTCACCTATCACTCACCATACATCTCATGCACCTTCAAGGATACCACACCTCTTAGGAGATCCTTGCACGTCACTTTCATATGCTTCTGCCACCATCATTCATGTTTCGTCACACATGAAGGCACTTCTTCCATCAAAGTCCTTAGGATTTCTCCACTCTCTAGGCAATTCTAGAGTTGCAGTTTGTTCTTTTTTTAGGATTTGAATCGGTTGAATTAGGACAATCAATTGATCTTTTAAAAGCACAATTCTTAAATCACTTGTTTCCAGTTCATCTTCAATAGACTTAAGCATATGGTTGTTAGATTCATCAAAGACTATATGGACAAATTCCTCAACAGTTAACAATCTTCTATTATAAATTTGGTAAGCATGACCATTCAAAGCATAACCAATATGAATACCTTCATCAGATTTTGAATCAAATTTTCCTATATTATCTTTACCATTATTCAAAACAAAACACTTGCATCCTAATACCCTAAGATGACTTGTTAGGTTTTCTACCCTTATATAGTTCATATGGTGTTTTCTTTAAGATAGGCGTAATTAAAGTTATATGCAAGACATAAGAATTCGTATATACAACATTAGCCCATAAGTATTTTGGAAGACTAGATTCATTTAGCATAGTCCTAGCAAGTTCTTCTAGGGATCTATTTCTTCTCTCAACCACACCATTTTGTTGAGGGGTCTTATGAGCTGAAAAACTATGTGTAATACCGTATTTTTCACATAACCTATTGAATCTATCATTTTGAAACTTCCCCCCGTGATCACTTCTAATTGATTTTATACTACAGTTATTTTCATTTTGTAGAACTTTAACTGGTTTCTTATAGGCATCATAAGCATCATTTTTAGCAGCAATGAATAAATTCCATGTATATCTAGAAAATTCATCAACAATCACCAAAGCATAGGCATTTCCAGCTAGACTAGTAATCCTAGATGCTCTAAACAAATCCATATGCAGAATATCTAAAGGTTTCTTAGAAGAGATTATATCTTTAGGTTTAAAAGAAGACCTTGTGTTGTTTTCCTTTGACACATGCATCATATATTCTATTATTATGAAATTTCGTGTTAGGTAAACAAGAAACTAGTTCTTTTGCATTCAATCTATTTAGACAATCATATGAGTTAATCTTCTATGCCATATCTAGGATTTTTTCCTCTTTAGAGATGAGACATTCATTCAAAGTACTGTTATGATGGATATCAAGAAGATAGATATTGTTGAAACTTTTACTCGTGAAGATCACCTTAGTCGTGTCCTCATTAGAAATATTACAATTATCACCTTTACCCGTGAAGACTGTCTTTCAATCCATCAACATATAGAACATTTCCTATCATAGTGGATCCCTTAATTCCAATGTCTCCTTTTCCAAAAATTCTTCCACAATTATTATCACCATAGGTTACATAACCTTCCGATTTTAGCTTTAATGCAACAAATTGAGATATGTCTCCAGTCATATGCTTCGAACATCCATTATCAAGGTACCATTGATTTGTTTCTCTGTCCTTTTCAACTTTCTGCAAAACAAATATAGAGCAATACATATGGTACCCTTAGTCTTGGTCCAGACAAATTATTACCTTTCCTTAGGTAGCCATTTGACTAAGCCTTTTGGAATAAGATAATTTCTAAACTTGTAGGTCCTAGATGCATGGCCATGCTTCATGCAATAAAAACAGGAAACCGAATGCACTGGTTTAACACTATTGAAAGAATAATACTTTTTTTTAGCATGAACAAAGAAGCTAGATAATTTCTTAACATTGTTATTTTTACCAAGATGTATATCCTAATCCATGTTTACTAAGTACAACATTTTGAGAACGTAAAATAGTTTCTAGATTTGCACTGCCCATTGTAAACTTAGATAAGGTTTTCAAAATATATTCTACTTTATTTTCTAAACCTTTGTAGTTTTCACAAGTTTTAATTGAAACATTTAAACGCATTAATTCAAGATTGACCAATTATGTTTTAGCATCATGCAACTATTTTTCTAAAGATTTAACCTTAGGTTCAAGAAGATTATTCACACCTTTTAGCTTGTTGCATATGACAACAAGTTTATTAGCTTCATCATGTGTTTCCTTAAATGCAATTAATAATTTATCATAACTTTTTTATTCAGTTGAGCATATACTTGCAAAATCACAACTTGACTCTTCATTTTTAACCATAAAGCAGAGGTTTGCTTCTTCACTCTCAGCTGATGTATCACTTGATGAAGATAGGTCATTGTCTTCCCAAGATATGTAGGCTTCCTTGCCTTTGTTCTTTTTTGTCATTATGCTCAGTTGCTTATCTTTGTTTTGATTATTTGTACAATCAATCTTTGTATGCCCTGGATTAGCACAACCAAAATAAGTGAAATTAGTAGTATTGAATTCATTTAGTTAAGAAGGATACCTTCTTTTAGGTTGAGATCTCTCACCATTCTTTTTCTTTATAAATATATTGAACTTCTTGGTGAGCAGACTCAAAGTTTCATCTTAATCTAAGTTTTCTTCCTCTTCACTCAGTTCCTTCTTCTGTACACTGGATTTGAGAGCAATAATTTTTACTTTCTTTTCAAATGAATCTTACTCCTTTAATCTATTCAGTTCCAGCTCATGTTCTCTTAACTTTCCAAATAGAGCAACAGTTGAAATCTTTGGCAGATCTTTGGATTCATAAATTGTTGTCACCTTGGGTTGCTAGCTCCTATCTAGGCATTTCAGTATTTTGATATTCATCTCTTCTTTATCAAACACCTTGTCAGTCCAGTTAGATGATTTACAATATGCATCAATCTTTTCTGAACATCAACTATAGTTTCCTCTTCATTATGAAAAGTTCATATTCTTGGATGAGAGCATGCTTTCTTGCTCTTTTAACATCATTTGTTCCTTCATGAGTTACTTCTAAGATTTCCCACATTTCTTGAGTCGAACCACATTGTGACACCTTGAAAATTCATCCAATGCAGAAGTGATGATATTTTTAGCCAAGGAATATTGGGCTTTTTTATAACAGAATCAACATATGTAAAAATAATTGATTAATCTGTTAAACAACAAATTGTATTTCATGCCAGTAAGCGGAGTTTTATGTTGAAAAGAAATGTTCAGGGAAATAATCTTTTTACACTAAAACGAATTTCACTAAATTATTTTACACTCAAAATGAGCTACATCCAGTCTCACATCACACTAAGATGGATTTCACTAAATCAAAAGTATCTTTATACACAAAGATAGCCAAGAACAGCTCTTGAACACTATAAGAACTAAGAACACACCCTATGAAACCCTATTACAACAATGCAACACTTAAAGAAACATTATCTTAGAAGGAATACAACATAATCTTATAAAACAAAAGTGATATGAAACGAAAACACCTTTCTGCAAACTTAGAAGACTCTAAAGGGACCTCAAAACAATAACACTTTGATGAATCCTTGATCTCAAGCAAGTGATGAAAGTGAAAGCACCAAGAGCTCTCAAAGACTCAAAAAATCTCTTCAAAAACCAATTCACTCAAAATTCTCTCAAGCTTTGAAAACAAGTATGTATGTGTGTAGTGAAAAGATATTCAAATCAGAAACCAAGTCTTCCTTTTATAGACTTAAAACAAAAACATAATTCTATTTTTTTTTGAAAATTGTTAAGAAAATAACAAGTTGGAAAGGGAAATAACAAGTTGATTTTTCAAAAAAAAAAACTTAATCAGATTTAAAATAGATTCTGAGGAGTTGAAACTGAAAATGGAAACAAAACTAAATTAAAATAGTTTTAGAGATAAAATCCATCAAAGAAAATTTTAACAAATTGTTTCTTCAAATAATCAATTGAAAAATCGTACTTTTTAGGCAAGAAGAATTTTAACCAATTGAAAGCAAATTCAATCAATTAAAAAACCGCAGTTTTCGAGAAATGGAAATTTAACTAGTTAAAAGTACTTTTAATTGATTGAAAAATATTTTAGTTAAGTAAAAATAATTTAACTCTTTTGAAAAGGTTTTTGTGTTTGGACTCTTCATCATATGCTTGAGATAGGAGATAAATCAAGACACAAACACTAGACTAAGCTACCTAGACTCTCATGAGGCAATAAGTCTTCTCTTCAAGACTTATGGTTTCATCAAATATATTTAATTGAATAGCTTGAGATATCCAACACATAAATGTTCTTTGAATTTTTTTAATCTCCTTTATTACCATTTGTGGCGATTTAAAGAAAGACAAAAAGAAAAAGGATAGAGTTATAATAACATATTTTATCTAGCAAACCATACCCTTCCAAAGTGCTACTTTATTCTTTAACTTTTTGTATTACGGTCTCCCACATGGTAAATTTCCAAGGATTCCCCACTATTGGTACATCTAAATAGGTGAAGGGTATTTTCATTGATTTTTTTTTAAAAAAAACAGCATATAATTCTATTTGAGTGGTATTTAACTCAATCCCACCTAATTTGTTCTTAAATAAATTTAATTTGAAAGTTGAAACCAATTCAAAAACATATTAGAACAACTTTTATTGTTTTCATTTTATCTTCACAGATAAATAAAATGTCATCTTCATATTGAAGCGTATTAATTTTTTGGTTTTTCTCATATTTTTACTCCTTCTAAGCACTTTAAGCTTTTGGCTTGTCTTATTATACAACTAGTCCTCTGTTGCGACAATGAAGAGGAAAAGAGCAAGTGAGTCTCCTTGTCTGATCCATTTTGATGATTTAATTTCATTTGTGGGACTATCATTTACCAAAATTGATATTGTTGTTCAGGTCAGACAATTTTTAAATCACTCATCCAATTTTTACATAATCCTAACCTCTCCAACATATAGAGTATGAAAGTTAACTTAATTAAATCATAAGTTTTTTCAAAACCAACCTTCATAATTATGCACATTTTCTTCTTATTTCTAATCTCATGTACCACCTCTTTTGCAACTAAGACGCTATCAAGTAAATTCCTACCTACTAGAAGTTGATTGTGTCTCATCTATGAGTTTAGGTAGGATAATTTTTAGTCTATTTGCTAACAATTTAAAGATGATCTTATAAATACATCTCACCATGCCTATAATGTGTTATCTCTAAAGGATTTTCTTGTTTTGGAGTAAGAGTCATGAATGTCACAAATTACGGAAGTCTTTAAGAGTTGTTATTATGTTTATTTTCATTGTTTCCTAATGATTTTTAATGAAAGAGAAATTATACCCATCTAGACTTGGGCTTTTGCTTCCCTCACACTCTCATATTTCCCCTTGAATTTCATTTTTTGTGAACATTCCTCTTAAGTATGCATTCTCTTTTGAGGCTATAATGGAAAAGGAAATCCGTCTAAATTTAACTTGATACTTTCTTTGTCCTGAAACTGAATTTTGAAAAGAAAAACTTTCTCTCTTTTTTACCTCTTTTGGATTCTCGATCCACACCCCTTTTATCCATAATCCAATTATTTTAATTTTCATTCTATTATAGATGATAGTGGAATGAAAGTATTTAGAGTTTACATCTCCAAGAGTGATCCATTTTGCTCTTACTTTTTGTTTTTTTGTCTGATAAGCGTGGATTATCTGTCAGAGATAAGTGTAGGTTGAGTGTAGGATGCAAATATATTGAGTCAAATTGAACTAGGCGCACATAAAATAAATAGCATTGGGCAAACACACTTTAAAGGGATGTTAACTAAAAATAAATAAAAATAATAAAAACACATTGTGTTGACTAGGCTAACACATATAAAATGAATTTTTTTAATTAATTAAAAAGAGTAAAGAGGGTTGGGCCTACACAACAGTTATTTTTTTTATATTTTTTTTAATTGTGTCCACTTTGTCCTACACATAGTTTTTTATCTTTATTTTATTTTTTGGTTGGGTCGGCTATCATACATATTTTTTTTACTTTTTTTTAGATACGTCGATTTGGTTCACAAAGTTTATTTATTTATTGTAGTTACTTTGTCGACATAATTTTTTTCATAATTAAATATAATTAACTTGAATATAAGCGTTAAAAGTGAATTGAAGAAGTATCATTGTTTGATTGATATTTCATATAATTACATAAGAACTTCCAATATTTAAATTATTAAAATTAAAATATGAGCAGATTAAGAAATAAACGAAAAAAAGAGATAAAAATAATTGAGTAAAGGGAGTATTTAAAAGAAAATAAAAATGAGAGGGGGGAAATGTTATAAAATTTGTAATATCATAATAATTAAATAAACATGTTTTTATAAACATAAAATCTAAATAAAAATTTATGACTTTGCAATATATATTTTAGCAAGGCTAATTTCATAATTATTGTTTTTTATGTTAATTAATAATTTTTGAAAATTAAAAAATAAGGATTGAATTAAAGTTGTAATATTTTGAAAACAAACATAGGAAAAGAAAGACTGAATTTCCTATGTTGAATATGGGGTTGTAATTAAACTGAAATTGAATAATAAAATTATAAATTGACATTTTAATCTTTCGTAAATGGGGTGCAAAGTTTACTGATAGTTGTTGTTTAGCAGTCAAATTAAATATGATTCCAAAGTAGACTTGTCTAACACTAAAGAGATGATAGTATAGTTGTGGTCAGATGATCTCAAGTCGTCTTCCAATGAATCCAATGGTAAAATTAGTAGATCGGTGTTTAGAATCTATCTGCAAACAATAAAAGTTAGCAGTAACAATAAAGATAAAAGGGGTTGAGATAGTTGTGCAAAAAATATAAAAGAGATTAAAATAGTAATTAAAAAACGGAGAGATTAAAATAGTAATTAAAAAACGGTTGATCTCCAAGCTCTTCCACCATTGAATTCTTCACATGTTCTCTAAAGCTTAATCATTTCTCAATCCTCCAACAGAGTTAAACCAGATTGTACATGTGGTAATATAATTCAACTGAAACTCACCAGTAAAGCATGCGTCTCCTGGTTTAATCAATGCCCATTTTGTTCTATGCGTATACTCCATGGGAATGCTTATCTCCTCTCTCTTGAATCATGCGCCCAAAAAATTAATTAGAGCTATGTGAACTAACTAAGAAACCAAAGTTTAAGATAAGGAAGACTCTCAATCATGCGTTCAAATATAACCTCTCACAAAAATCAGTTTTCCAGAATATTAGAATACTAAAACAACTGTTATAGAGAATTAAAAATTGAAACTTTTATTGAACAAAACCTCATAACTCAATGGGGAATTACAAAAGAATCAACCAAAAAGGTTTAGCCTTCCATGCGGAGGCAAAACAAAAGAATTACAAAGAAAGAAAGAAACTAAGAAAATCCTATGAAAACTCTCTCTTTTCTTTTTGAGGCTTTTGTCCTTTTTATAGGCTTTTCTGCTCCAAGGATCTTGGGAAAATATTGTAGTTTAGATTTTGTTAACAGTTTCTAAGTTTCCAACTTTGCATAATTCTTATATTTTGTAAAAGATTTGCTTCCAAATTTGTTTTTGAAATATTGTAGATTTTATTTTCTCTTTCTTCTTCTCGGAATTTGTTTTCTATTTTAGTTCAATAAGTAACTTGGACTTTTACATATTTGGCACATGCATAAATGTAGACACTTCTTTCAGACCATTTACTCTAAAAACACAAAATTAACAAAAATAATAGTTAAGGTCCAAATAAACTCAATTATATGAATATTAATTAAACAATAGATTTATTTATTATTATAGTCCAATAATCTATTATTAAAGCTATTAAGTGTGAATAAATATATGTTCATCAGTTAGAGACCTTACTAAACAACATGCTTTCTTTATAAAATGGAAATTAATAAAAAAACTTTTAAAAATTTCCATAAAGTATTTATCATAAATTGTTGTTTTGAAATGTTTCCCGATCAAATAAAGATCCGATGACAATGAGGTTTGTTATAACTTTACTCTAAATGTAGTCTCCTTGATGTATGTACATACGTATGTACTTTGTTACTAACATCTTTATCTTTATATATATAAGAACCAAACAGTTTGAATATGTACTACAAATATTTATTCAAGGAGACAGAAAGTTTGATGGTACTATAAATATATAAAATACAATATAATAATATAAAATTTAAATGTGGTTTAGAAAAAAAAGAAAGTAGTTTATTCTTTAATAAAAAGAGACCGAAAGGACCATTATCTGATAACAATTAGCAATGAAAAAGTCAGGGCACAAGCAATTTATGCGAAAATGAGGAAACTTATTATCGAGCATTCTTGTGTAAGAATTTAAGGTTGTTTTTGACATGTTGTAGCTAGAAAGAATAGGTGGCCATATCTCAACGATCGTGCCTTGTAATCTTTCAAAAAGTCTTTCAACACCACATGATTTTTTTTTTACTTATTATCATATATATGATTTAAGAGTTAATCATTACAATATTGGTAATAAAGCATAATTTAACTATATAAATGACTAAATAATTTTACCTTAAATATCTCTCTTCAACGGGAGACATTGACAATCCTAGATTAAATGGATGATTGGAGGAGAAGAAGAACTCTTTTTAAACAAAACAAGTTTATTTCAACACATTTTTCGACTAACTCATAATTTTGTAGAACTACTATATTCCAATCTAATATTTCACCCACTTTCTAAAAAAAAAAATACCATGAAAACAAATAAACTTTTCTAGGATTTAATCAATAATATAAACTAATTATTCCTTTACAAAGTTACTTAAGTAGGATACAAGCTAAAAATATTGTTAATTTTAAATTTTCAATTTGATTTCATCTTAATTTTATTTTGTTAAAGAAATATTTTGTTCCGATATATCTAATATAATCTTACATCGCTTAAAAGGTCAATATCAATTTAAATATTCATGCCTCCTTTAATTTATTGAGATGCAAGGACAAAATCATAATAAAACTCCAAAACAGATAATACGTGATAATTATATATATATATATATATATATTATAAAATAATGTCATCCTCCATTCTCATATTTTCTTCTTGCATTTTCATATATAAATCTTTTAATTCCAAAATTTTCTTAAACAAAAGCTGTGTAATATTATTTTATTTTCATTTTCAAATTATATATTTTTAAAATCTTGAGTTCTAAAGTTTCAAATTTTAAAATCCAAAAAAAAAGGACAAGATGGGTGTGATAAAAATGATAAAAAAAATGACAAAGTTGTCATTTTAAGTCTTGTATGATGCATAAGAAGAAATTGGCCAAGTATTAGAAGTTTAAATGGACTATTAATTAATATTATACTTAATCATTGGTTCTTTTCAATTGAATTGTTAAAAATAATATAAAACATACAATTAATAATAATAATAATAATAATTTTATTATTACTATCCTTATTAATATTATTATTATTTATAATAATTATATTTTGTCTGAATATTTTTATAATTAATATTAATATTATTATTATAGATATTATTATTATCCATATTGGTATTATAATTAATATTAATAATATTATTATTTCTAAATATTATAATTAATATAATTATTCATAATATTATTAAATTGTAATTAAAATAAAATACAGAAAAAGGTATGCGTTCTGCTAAGTGCGTATAGGCTAGGCAGAAGCTTTGTTAGAGCAATGATAATTAAAAGTTATATTCCATCATTGTCCCATTTTGTTCTCCCATTTCTCTTCTTTGTTATGAATTTCTCTTCCTATACGGTTAGCTTCTCTTTTTCTGTGTTGAACTTCATAACTTTGCAGATCCAACTTTCGTTTCTGTGGAGGTGTTCAACTTCCAATTCCAAATCTCCATTTGTTTTTTTGTAAAATAAATAGGTATAATTTAAAAATTATAATTAAAAAAAAATATATTCAATAAATTAAATAAAAATATAATTTCAAATAATTTATTAAAATATTAATATACTATAAAATCAAAAAATAAATAAAATCTTATATAAATAAAAAAATATTAGTTTTTAATATTAAAAATTATGTAATAATGAAAAATAAAAAATATTACAAATGTAATTAAAAATAGAAAATAATTTCATAACAAATTATTATCAAATAAATTATAATTCATGAACATAATAATTATAAAAAAATATAGTAATATAAATATAACACAAATTAAATAAAAACAAAAGATGAAGTAATTTTTAAAATATTAAACATATATTAAAAAAATGAAAAATAAATAAAATCTTATATAAATGAAAAATACTATTTTTTAATATTAAAAAATTTTACGGTAATAAAAATTAAAAAATACTAAAAATATTAAAATAAAATGTAAATTAAAAAATAACACATATTCTTTTTCCCACGTCCAAATGACATATATCATCTCATTGAATAGTACATGACAGAAACAAACAAACCTAATATGAAAACATTAATTTAGCATTGAGATGCGTGCCACTCATCCAATAAATTTAGATACTTTACTTAGATGAATGCAATTGGTTTAAAATGTTGACAAATTAACATCAACGCATTAATTTAGCATCGAGATGCTCAATTAGGTTACAAACACAAGACAACTGCTGTTTTCTGCAGCCTCACTCCTTTAACAATTTACAATTTCATTGACTTGGTATGTGTTATAAGGGCCACAACATTAAATTTCTACTTTAATTTATATATATAGTATTTATTAGAGTATGAGATAGTTAGAGAAGGAGATAAATAGAATTTTAAATTTTACTTTTTACTGTAACAATTTTTTTTCGATATATCGTATTATTTTTATTAAATGATGTAATATGATAAATAGTTAAAATTATTGATAAAAACATTCTTGTATTACATTAAGACTGTTACTGTACTTAACATAATCGCATTAAATTGGCATTGAGACGTGTGCCACTCATCCAATGAATTTAACTACTTTATGTAGCAGTAGGATCCTGACCGTCGACATCATATAAGCCGATCGCCAATAAAAAAATCATTACGTTTAACTAAAATTAATTAGGCTAATGATCAATTAAATATTGGAGTTCTTTTCTTTTTTTACATTTTTCTAACTGAACTCTAACAATATTATGTAAAAAAAAATTGTCTCTATTATTTTTTAAAAATTCAAAAATGTCCTTAATCCTAAACTATTCTTTTCTTCTTCATTTGCTTCGCAGCAGCGTCGTCACATTCCTTTTTCTCATAGCAGCGTCATTCCATTGTCTCTTCACGAATCTCATTCCTCTCTCACACAGTTCCATTTAGTGTTTCTGCTTGTGGTTTAGGATTGAGTCTTAGAAACTTGGTGGAAGGAAGGGGGTTTCTCTTTTAAGGTAAGTAATTTTTTTGTCTTTTGGATTTGCAGTTCCACAATACGATAGTTTTATAAAATAGGAATTTCGTATTTATTTTTGTGTATTTCAAATCATAGAATCCGGTAAAATTTCGGATTGATGGTAAAATTTTGGATTGATGCGTCCGGTAACCTCCCAGACTAGTGTTTCCGGTAGTACATGAATATCAGTGTTAATCCAAAAAACTGTTTCACTCTCCAATTTTGAAAAAGCTATGATCCAACAGTGTAAAAAATTAAAAAAAAAAAGGAATAAAAGCTAGGGTTCATGCAAAAAGGGGTTAAAAGGGAAAGCCATTTAGTGTCCATAACAAGCATAAACATATTGTGATTTAAGGGAGAAAAGTTATAGAGCTGAATGAAGAAACCCACAATTAATCTGTAAATTGACGGTAATACATAATACTCATTTTACTAGTGCAAGCAAAATTTGGTTGCATTATGCCAATGAAAGTTGTAAATATTATTTTTAATCTTATTGGAATCCGAACTTTTGAAATTTAAATTCAGGAAATCTTATTCTAAATCATTAGAAAATAAGTAGGAAAAGGTGGTGGATTGATGAGTAATTGATTTTATAATATATGGGTTGTCTCTTTAATGAATGATGAGTAAATAAAATGCAAAACATTAATACATTCCGGATCCACCAATCCGTAATAGAAATTAGGCTTTCGGATTCAACAATATGAAAATCAACAATTTATGCAAACTTTGGTTCTAGAACACTCCCTCATCCAGAAAGTAACACGATTTACTTTTGGATTGATGAATCCATAGCACACTCCCGGATCTTGATTTTCGGTAATCCAAAAACTCAAGTTTTTTCAAATAAAATGTGAAGGGGAGTTTTGGGATTTACAAAGTTGTAGGGGTGTAGGAAGAAAAACATAGGGGTGCAAGAAGAAGAAGCTATTAAATATTAGGCAATGTATCTCTAAGCATGACCCAACTCCCTAATTCGGTTCAATAAAAAAAGGTCTATGATAATCATACAAATCAGCACTGATTTCAAGAATCAAGTACGTTATATATAGTGCTCAGGATACCGAATGCCGAATACTGAATTTTAACTTGAGCGTTGTAGTATATTTTAGAGGTATCATCCAAACCTGAACTTTATGGAGACTAAAAGACAAAATAGCGAAAAGAGAGAGGAAAACCCACTTTTAAAGAAAAGAGTGAAGACTTAACCAACCGACTAAAACTATAAAAATCAGTGTTCAAATTGTTCTCTTAATCCAAAGCACTTCGAGAAACCATTTATTTAAAATGTTGATTATAAATTAACATCAACGCATAAATTTGGCATTGAAATGTTCAATTAGATTACAAACACAAGACTACTGCAAAACAGTAGCTAGGTAAATAGAATTTGAAATTTTTTATTTTTTAGTTATAACTATTTTTTCCCGATATATCGTATTATTTTTGTTAAATTATTTAATATGGTAAATAGTTAAAATTATTGATAAAATAATTGTTGTATCACTTTAACTCACAGTAAGTTATATAAATATTTTAACAATACTTATAATCAGATTTTAGTCCTTGTAATAAATTATAATTTTCAAGCATCATGTTTTGTGGACATGAAATATTCTTCTATATCGAATTTTAATTATTTTAAAGGAGAAATTGAAATGTGCCCCACATTCAAATTTCCTGTAATTTTTTTTATCCAAACATACTATGCCATTTAATTAAATTCAAAAAGAAAAGAAAATAGAAAAAGAAAATAGAAAATGTGTTTGATAGAAAATAATTTATTCGACATAAAAAAATTTGAAGTTACAAATCGTTTCATAAGTTTATGTGATTCAGTTTATATTTAAATTTTATATAAATTTAAAAAAATTCTAAATCTAAACTTATGCGATTTTAATTTTATTTTTGTTAATTGGCTTGTGATATAATGCATGCTCCCATAGTTTATATTCCCTTCAAAAATTATTTTAAAAATAGGTTATAAAATCCAATTAACTCTTTGTAAAATGGATCATTCTATAAATTATAATTCGTTCAACATTCTAATGCCAATTAATTTAATTCATGCAACTTAAATGTCTAAATTAAATTAAATAATGTAATAAGTAAATTTGACACTTATCATAAGTGAAATGGATTAATGGAGTGTGCAAAATACAGTAACAATTTGGGATTGAGTTATGGCTTCAACTATGGAAGAAGGCGAAATTACTTAAGGATTGAGTTTCAAACAAAATCTTGGAAAGGAGATTTTAAATGATAATTTTGAACGAGAAATTACTGAAGTACATTAATATAAACTCGTTTAATATAAATATTTTTATTTATTTCATAAAAAGACAAATATTAAGTAGTGTCAATTGAATATATTTTCTTTATCAAAGTAAATTAATTAAATAGTATTTTAACATCGGATATATATATATATATATATATATATATATATTACTTTAATAAAAAAATCTATATGGTATCGATTATGCCAACATAAAGTTTTCTCAAAAGCAGCATTGCTAAACCAATTTAAACATTTTATATAGTAAAACAATCAAAATTTAAAATAATTTTATATTTTTTTACTCATTAAAATATCAAAATCCTTTGTGGTAATGTTATGGCTGCATGAAGTCTAAACATGCTCCAACTCATAGTCTAATGAATACATATTCTTCAAATAATTTTAGATTAAAACATTAGTTTTTAAAAAAAATAGTATTATTTCTTATATTTAAAATTGTAAGTATTACACTTCAAATAAAGATCAAGAATCAAGTCAATAGAGTAACAACGAATGTGAGAGGCAGAGAGAACGAATAACGCTGCTCACAATAAGAGAGAACCGATAAAAGATAGAATAAGAAAAACGAAAAAGAGAATGAATTGTATCTTATAAAACGTAAAAGTGATTTAGTGTGTTAAAAGAGAAAAATCCAAGAGATAAGTCACCAAGGAAGATTGAGTATCCCATGATTGATTTGTGAGTCTCAGGATATGTGACTCAGTTTGAATCACTAAAACTCCTGAGTTGAATGATACTGGTGCGAGGTAGATAGATTCCATCTCCAGCATTACCTTTCAGATAATGTTGAAGGCAAGACATTGCTGGTGAGTGTTGTAGGAGTGGAGATAAATCGGCTGAGGTTATTGATTGTAAAGGCAATATCTGGGCGAATGTTGTTTAAATATATAAGCCTTCATATACTTATATATATTTTCTATATATGGAGTGTTGTAAACACACAAGATAATAAGAAATATACATTTTTCTTACCATCTTCTTATATATCATTTTCTTATATGGTATCTGGGGCTGAAATAGGAGGGTTCGTGTTGTGTTTAAAATGTGTCTATTTGCGTTCTACTACTCCATTTTGTTGAGGAGTGTAGACGCAAGTGCGTTGACATTCAATACTTTTTTTGAGAAAAAAAAATTATGCATTGAAATAAATTTCAATCCGTTGTCAACGCGGATAATTTTAATAGATGTCTGAAATTGATTTTGTGCAAATGGAACGAATGATTCTAAGAGATGTTGGGTTTCAGACTTGTGATTCATAAGAATAGTCAAGTACATCTAGTATAGTCATCGACTATAATGAGAAAAAAACGTTTTCCAAAATGAGTTGGGGTTTTATGAAGACCCCAAATGTCACAATACAATAGATTAAAAAGAGAATGAGATTTTATTGTGCTTAAAGGAAATGGTAGCCTTGTTTGTTTAGCTATGAGACAAATACTACTATTATTATGAATGAGAATGAGATTTTTACGGATAGGTAGTAATGAAGATGCAAGTTGTAGATGCGTCGGAGAAGGATGTTTGAGACGCTTGTGCCATAAATCAGGGTCGGTCGAAATTTGAGATGTGTGTGTTTGGTTTGGAAGAGGAGACATGTAGTATAAGCCTGCATGTTATTTACCCGAGCCAATCATCCGACCACTACCCAAGATTGGTCGAATGGAAACAGGTATCCTATACATCATTTTCTTTCTAATTCACGATTTTCTTCTACACATAGTGCATATCTTGCTAACATCACAATCACCAAAGAACCTCACACTTATGGTCAAGCTATCCTTGATCCAAATTGGAAAAAAGCAATGGATGGAGAGCTTTTCGCCTTGCATCTAAATCAAACGTGGACCTTGACATCATTACCCGCCGGGCAAAAACCCATCGAATGCAAATGGGTCTATAAAATAAAGTACAAATCGGATGACAGTGTCAACAGATATAAGGCACGCCTTGTCGCAAAAGGATACATTCAGATTGAAGGTGTTGACTATTGCGAAAATTTTTCACCAACAACGAAATTAACAACTTTGAGGTGTCTCCTCACTATTGCAGCAACCGGAAATTGATTTATTCACCAGCTGGATGTGCAAAATGCCTTCTTACATGAAAAATTGCACAAAATTATTTACATTGACTTGTCACCTGGGCATCATCGACAGGGGAGAACATTGTATGTTGACTCAACAAATCCCTTTATCGTCTCAAAGAGGCATCCCGGACATGGTTTTCAACATTTTGTCATGTGATTAAATCTGTAGGATTTCAAAAGTCTAAGGCGGACTACTCTTTAATCACAAGACAAAATAACTCATCATTTACTACCCTTTTGATTTATGTGGACGATATTCTTTTGACAGAAAATGATCTGACAGAAATGCAGCATCTTAAAGACTGTCTATTACGACAATTTCACATTAAAGATCTTGGAGACTTAAAATATTTTATAGGGATTGAATTTTCCCATTTGGAAGCTGGTATGCTAGTATTTACATGTCACAAAGAAAATATGTGTTTGATATTTTGCAGGATACGAGACTCACAGGTGTTCGTCCAGAAAAATTTCCTATGAGCAATACCTAAAACTCACACCAGACGATGGAGAGTTATTAAGGGATCCAGTCAAATACAGGTGACTTGTGGGACGAATGATATACCTCACGGTTACTTGGCTTGGCATAGTGTTTTCCGTTCGGACCCTAAGTCAATATATACAGGCTTCACAGAAACCTCATTGGGATGCCACAATTCGAGTCCTTAAGTACATCAAAGGATCACCAAGACAAGGATTACTATTGCCATCCGAGAACAATTGACATTGACAACTTATTGCGACTCAGACTGGGGAGGTTGTCAGACAACTCGGAGATCAGTATCTAGGTATTAATGGGAAAAACGCATGCGGAAGAAACACACACAATCACGAATCAACTGCAGAAAATAAACAATACAAGATTTAACATGGTTCGGTTGCCAATTTGCAACCTACGTCCACGGGCAACTAATTAGGTTTTCATTCTGTTTGTTACAATTTTTTTACAAGAACAAAGATCTCTTAAATAGAGATTATAGAGGGGACACAATAATTAATCTCATTCACTAAAACATGGTGTCTAGTCAGCCCAACCCAATTGGTTCTGAATTCACACTCAACAATCTCCCACTTGAAGCCACAAAACAATGTTCACCTGCGCTTCAACTGTGTACATGTACTTCTGTAATCTATCAACGAAACTCAATGTTCCACCTCTAGTTGCCACCAACCTTCTTAATCATCTTGAAGACTTCATTGAAACTCCCTTGAGTTTCAACACGTTCATCATGACTGAATCTGCCACTAACCTGTCCTCTGTTCCTACCGGCTCCCACTTACACGAACTGTCGGATCCTGGAATAGCCTGAGAACAAACATACTCCATACTCAACAAGAAATTTTCTGGAGATGTTTCAACAGTTGGAATACTGGTTCTCCTAACCCACTGTCGTTTAGGAACCTCAACTAAAGTACGACCCGTTCTCCCCCTCTGACTTGTCTACCTGAACCTTTCCATGCTCGTTCATCCTCAATCTGACCTGTTGCTTTGAGTTTCTCTCTTGTAAAGACAACCCTCTTCTGCCCACGAGATTTTGTTATCATAACTTTGTTTATCTTTTGAACTGGGACGGTCACTCCCTCAGACGGTAATCCGACCATATACAACGAACCTCTCTTTCTTCCGCAGGCCATGACAAGATTTCCCTTGACGACCTTCCACTGTTGATTCCAAACGAACTTCACATCATGACCCTGTTCGTCCAACTCCCTAACAGAAATCAAACTTTTCGTTAAGCTTGGAACAACTCTGACATCCTTTCATGTCCAGAAACCGACTGACGTCTTCAACATTGTTACCCATGCCCATAACATCAAGAGTATGTTGTCTGCTAGTCTTACATTTCCAAAGTCCCAAATAACTAGATTATGCAATGCTTCAGTGTTGTGGGTAGCATGAAATGAAACACCAGAATCCATGACCCAGGAATCCACACTATTATCCGCGCAACAGACTAAGAGGTCCTCGTTCGCGGAGTCATCTACAATCTTGACTTGTTTATCATTTGGGCATTGATTCAAGAAATGTCCCACCTCCTTGCAGTTCTAACATGGTACACTTGAACAATCCTGAGTCTTTGACTGACTCCTACTTCTGATATTGCTCCCACTACCTCATATATTTCTCTTACCTCTGATGACATTTAGCGATTCACTAGATAATTCCCCTGAACTCCTTCTTCTGACGTCCTCGCCAAAAGCGAGATAAAAAATCTTCTTAAAAGGGAATACATCGAGTCCCGCTGAACTGGTAACTGTTGTAACCATTCTGAACCAACTGTTAGGTAATGACGATATCAGTAATAAAGCTTGAACTTCATCATCGAACTTAATGCCCTCTGATGTAAGTCTGGCTAAGATCGAAATCATTTTATTGATGTACTCAGTAATTGAACTAACAAATCCTCAATTTGCATTTTCCACCAACTGAAATCTGTACCATCGAATTTTTCAATTCGGAACTTCCCATCTTCTGTCATCTCAAATCACTAGTTGAGATACTTGATACAACTAATTTCAGGTTTTGCATTTTTTTTTTTAAATCAAGAACACAAAAATTGCACCACCCAAAATCACTCACCAACAGACCTGGTCGCAGTCCCCACTGCACTGGCGCTCCGCCGCACTAGATCGCAGCTGCCAGGATGCGCACCGCCGTTGTGCGCGCTCCGCACCGTACTGGTGCGCTCTGCTGCACTGGACGTGCACTGCCGCTCCACCACCGTCGCTGGTCACCGCCATCGCACTGCACTCCGTGTTGTCTCAGACCAGCACACTTGCAGAATGCACAAGCAACCCTAGCTTTGGAACGTCGTTGCCGCCTCTGCGAAACCCTAGCTTTGGGACGCTGTTGTTGCCCCTGCGAAATGCTAGCTTTGGGACGTTGCTGCAACCGCAATTTTCACGTCTCATCAATTAATTTCTGTTGATTGGATCTCTAGTGTGTAAACGAACCAAGCTCTTGATACCACTTGATGGGAAAACCGCACACAAAAGCAACACACACAATCACGAATCAATTTCATAAAATAAACAATAAAGGATTTAACGTGGTTCGGTCGCCAATCTACAACCTACGTCTGCGGGCAACTAATTAGGTTTTCATTATGTTTGTTACAATTTGATTACAAGCACAAAAATCTCTTAAATAGAGATTATAGAGGGGACACAATAATTAAGCCCACTCACTAAAATATGGTGTCTAGTCAGCCCAACCCAATTGGTCTTGGCTTCACACTCAACAGGTATTGCATTTTTCTTGGTTCTTCTATTATCTCATGGAAGTCAAAAAAACAATCAAACGTATCAAGACCATCTGCAGAAGTAGAATACCGCGCGCTATGGCCAATACATGTTTGGAGATAGTTTGGTTGTGATATCTTGCAGGACTTAAAGGTGCCATGTAACTTGCTAGCTCGACTTTTCTGTGACAATCAAACAACATTGTATATAGCAGCAAACTCAGTATTTCATGAATGCACAAAACACATTGAGATAGACTGCCACATTGTGCGAGAAAAATTACAAGTCAGGATAATCAGTTCATTGTATGTACCGACACAATACCAGGTCACAAATATTTTTACGAAGGCACTAGGTAAGGAACATTTTTTTATGCTGCGATGCAAGTTGGGGGTTCATGATCTTCACCTACCAAATTGAGAGGAGTATTAAGAAAATCATTATTATTATCAAATTATACGCAAATAATTTAATAATGATAAAATTACATGATTAGTGGATCACCACATAATTAGCTTATAATTTGGAGAGAAAGTCTCTATACACTTGTATATATTTCCTATACATGGAGTGATGTAAAACACACAAGAGAATAAGAAATATACATTTTTCTTACCATCTTTTTATATACCATTTTCTTATATAGGTCATAAAATCCAATTAATTCTTGTAAAATTAATCATTCTCCAAATTATAAGTGGGTGTAACATTTCTAATGCCAATTAATACAATTAATAGAACATAAATATCTAAATTAAGTAATTTAACAATTAAATTTGACACTTATCCATAAGTGAAATGGGTGAAGAATTTGGAGTGTACATAATAGGTTAGGGATTGGGATGATAGTAATGATGGACCATGTAAACTGGGCCCCACAAACCGTTTGAGTTAACATGAGTTAACACCTAGATACCAGAAATACCTAAATCACGAGATGATCATGCATGGGGTGTGTATAGTACATTCGGGTACGACACATACAAGTGTTCCTTAGAAGCGCTAAGGCCCGTAAGGGTTAGGGTTTCCAGGGAAAGACTACATGCATGACACGCGAATAATTAGGGCACCCACAAAATAGATGGCGCCGTAGTGCTGGTACATGAGTTGGTACCCTGACAACCATGTTGTTAGAAATATTGCACTCCAGAAGAGGCAAGTCTTGTGTCGTGGCTGCGCTAAGCTTGTGCAACGCGTCACAAGATGCCTCACCAGTAAACCCTAATTCCACTTAAGGAAAGATCCTTGAAGGATAGGGAAGTTGACCAAATTACAGCCTATATAAAGGGTGGTAAGAACCTTAGAAAGACATGTTGTTTCTAAGACTGAAACTGCTTTACATACTTATTGTTTCTTAGCCCAGTACTGACTTGATCGTCAAAGTGTAATCAATAGGCAGGGCTCCCTCTGTTTCAACGAAGCCACTCTCATCTACCCAAAGAGAGAGCGAAAACCACCAGGAGATAGGAGGAGCTACCATCTACTTTTGAAGTCAATGACAACTAAGTCATCCGGCAAGAACAAATGAGTTAAGAGTTTGGAGTGTACATAATAGGTTAGGGATTGGGATGAACTTCCAACAATTTGAGATTGAGTTATGGCTTCAATTATAGAAGAAACCGAAATGACTTAAGGATTTAGTTTCAAACACAATTTTGGAAATGAGTTTTTAAATGCTAATATTGAACGAGAAATTACAAAAGTACATTAATATAAACTCGTTTAATATAAATATTCTTATTTATTTAATAAAAGACAAATATTAGGTAATGTCGACCTGACAATGAATACATTTTCTTTATGAAAATAAATTAATTAAAAAATATTATAACATAAACATATATATTATTACCGGACAAAATCATTATTAGACTTAATTAGACTTAATTACAGGAATATAATCACTATTAATGAGCCTATAATTAGACTTAATTATAGGAATATAATCACTATTAATGGGTCTATAATTAGTCTTAATTACAGATGTTATGTTAGAAAAAGAATCTGTACGGTTCTAATGCTATGGTTATATATATGTATCATTGCTATAGATGAAAGACAGATTGAATAAAACAGAAAATATTCTTTCATGGTATCAGAACACAAAACTCTGATACCCGACAAACACAAAGCAAAGGCAACGGTGCACAACCATGGCAGATGCACCAGAAAAGAATAATGCCAACAAAGCAGAGCACGAAGGAGGAGGTGTTAAGAAGACCTACTCGCCATATGATCTCAACGCGAGTGACAATCCCGGAAACATAATCACGCAAGTCCAATTGCGCGGAGAAAATTACGACGAATGGGCAAGAGCAGTAAAGATCTCGCTTCGTGCCCGGAGAAAATGGGGCTTCATTGATGGAACACATATCCAACCAGAGGATGAGGCACCCGACCTTGAAGATTGGTGGACCGTGCAGTCCATGATTGTCTCTTGGATTCTAAACACCATTGAACCAAGCTTACGATCCACAGTAGCATATGCTGAGACTGCACATAACGTGTGGGAAGACATTAAAGAAAGATTCTCGGTCGTGAATGGACCTAGAATTCAACAACTAAGGTCGGACTTGTCAAGATGCAAGCAGGAGGGAATGGTGGTGGCAACTTACTTTGGAAAATTGAAGGTCCTTTGGGATGAGCTCGCTAACAGTGACAAAATTCCATCTTGTACGTGTGGTGGATGCAAGTGTGGGATTGGTGCTCAATTGGAAAAACGAAGGGAGGAGGAGAAGGTTCATCAACTCCTTATGGGGTTGGATGACGCAAGCTACGGGACAGTAAGATCAAACATTCTGGCCTCAGACCCATTGCCGTCTCTGAACCGCGTATATGCTATGTTGGTACAAGAAGAAAGAGTGAGAATGATGGCCAAATCAACGGAAGAAAGGGGGTTGGTCGTGGGTCTCGCGATGCAGGCCAACTACAAAGAAAAAGGGCGTGGAGATATGGTAGAAAAATTAATGACGTGCAGTCATTGCGGTAAAAATGGTCACGACATGAAGGGATGCTTCCAATTGATCGGATATCCCGAATGGTTGGGTGACAGACCAAAAAGTGAAGGCAAATGGAACGGCAGGGGACGCCAAGGGATGCGAAACAAAGGTAACCCGACACGTGCAAATGTGGCACACGCTAGTGGAAGCAACAGTCAAGCCAACAATGACGACAAGAAACTTGAGATGGCAGGTCTGACCAATGAACAATGGAAGGTACTGGTTGATATGATCAGCAAACAAAAATCAAATGAATCAGAGAAAATGACTGGTAAGAGCATTTGGGATTTGTGGATTATTGACAGTGGGGCATCAAACCATATGACCGGGTCACTGGAAAATTTGAGTGAAAAGGAAACTATACAAGGGTGCCCCGTAGGGTTACCCGATGGTGAACGTGTTCTAGCTTGCGAACAGGGAACAGTGACTCTTGAAGAAGGACTTGAATTGAAAAATGTCCTTTATGTTCCCAAATTAAAATGCAATTTACTTTCAGTACCTCAATTGACGGATGAAGAAAATTGTGTTGTAACATTCACTGATAAATTGTGTATTATACAGGATCGCACTTCGAAGACGCTGATTGGAGCAGGTGAACGGAAAGATGGGCTTTATTGGTATCGTGGGGTACGGAAGACTCAAGCATGTCATGTCAAGATGGAAAATCAACTAGCACTTTGGCACCAAAGATTAGGACATCCGTCATTTAAGATTGTGCAAATGCTTCTTGATATAAGTGGGAAATGTACTCGTGATGAGTTGAATAAAATTTGTGAAGTTTGTGAAAAATCGAAACAAACGAGAGATAAGTTTTTCTTAAGTGCGCATCAAGCTTTGAATATTTTTGATTTAATTCATTGTGACTTATGGGGTCCTTATAAAACTCCTTCATCCTGTGGTGCTTCATATTTTTTGACAATTGTGGATGATTGTTCACGGGCAGTTTGGATCTATTTGTTAAAAGAAAAAACAGAGGTATCAGTGACTTTGAAAAAAAATTTCACACTCGTTGAGAGGCAATACAACAAATGTGTTAAAATGGTTCGCTTTGACAATGGAACTGAATTCATGTGTCTAAAACAATATTTCATTCAACAAGGTATCCTTCACCAAACTTCCTGTGTCGGGACCCCGCAACAAAATGGACGCGTCGAACGCAAGCATCGGCATATTCTGAATGTTGCTCGGTCATTACGGTTTCAAGGCAATCTTCCCATTAAATTTTGGAGGGAATGCGTTTTGACTGCAGGCTACTTAATCAATCTCACACCATCCTCCATTCTAAAAGGAAAAACCCCTTATGAAGTGATCCATGGATGTGTACCCAGTTACGCGCACTTACGAGTATTTGGTTCATTATGTTATGCTCATAATCAAAATAGACAGCGGGATAAATTTGATAGTCGTAGCCGAAAATGTGTGTTTGTCGGGTATCCATATGGCCAAAAAGGATGGAAATTATTTGATTTGGAAACAGAAACTTTCTTTGTCTCTCGTGATGTACATTTTTTCGAAAATAAATTTCCATATTTTGAAGCCAAAAAGATGGACACTGCACCACCATTGCAAAACCCAATTATTGCCAACTCTTTAGAAACTGGAACGGACCCACATTTTCTTCATGAAGTTGCCTCCTCAAACCTAGATGAATGCATCGTCAACCAACCCATTGCATCTCCCATCCCAGCCAAGGAGGATGCTACCCTCACAGATGACTTCGACCACACTATCAACGACTCCGATCCGTGTATAGAAGCCTCGACGCTACCCGCGGATCCACCGCCGCGTCCGACGGAGACGACGCCGTCGGTTTCTTCACCACCGCTGACGGCCGCGGTTCCCCTTGGGCGAGGGCATCGCGCGAAGCTGCCTTCCGTACGGTTACGCGATTTTGTCCCAGCCACCACGATACCGTCAAGCCCCTCTGTTCCGTCACCTCTTTCAACAGAATCCTCAGGTGTTTCGTATCCTATACATGATTTTGTGAATTGTGATTCATTTTCTAAACATCATCAAAGTTTTCTTGTCTCTTTACACACCGAGCAGGAACCCCTGTTCTTTTCTCAAGCGGTCCGAGAACCCCGGTGGCGTGATGCTATGGCACAGGAGATTCATGCTCTCGAACTCAATGACACCTGGAAACTCACCGCTCTCCCTCCTGGAAAGAAGGCACTTGGGTGTAAATGGATCTACAAAATCAAATACAACTCGGATGGAACAATTGAAAGATTCAAGGCTCGATTGGTAATTCTTGGCAATCATCAAGTGGAGGGTTTGGATTACAACGAGACGTTTTCTCCTGTCGTAAAGACGGTAACCATTCGCACAACTCTAGCAGTAGCAGCCGCAAAAGATTGGGAGCTTCATCAGATGGACGTTCACAATGCGTTTCTCCATGGTGATCTTGATGATGAGGTTTATATGAAACTCCCTCCTGGCTTCCAAGAATCTCAACCAGGGGCAGTGTGCAAGCTTCAAAAGTCTCTATATGGCCTCCGACAGGCCCCCAGGTGTTGGTTTGCTAAACTATCTTCTTCTCTCACTCGTTACGGCTTCCAACAATCCCCGAAGGATCATTCCCTGTTTACTCTCAATAATAATGACATACAGTTGGTTGTGCTAGTCTACGTTGATGATCTTGTGATTGCAGGGAATAATGGTACTGCCATCCAATGTTTTAAAGGCTACTTAAATCAATGCTTTCATATGAAAGATTTAGGCCGCCTCAAGTACTTCCTGGGGGTTGAAGTTGCTCGCTCCCCCAACGGAATCTTCCTTTGTCAAAGGAAATATGCCTTAGATATCATTACTGAAGTCGGATTGTTGGGTGCGAAGCCCGCCACTACACCATGTGAAGAAAATCACAAATTGAGCTCTGCTACTGGTTCTTTTCTTTCTGACCCGGCTACTTATCGTAGACTTGTTGGGAGGTTAATTTATCTGTGTTTCACTCGACCTGACCTTGCCTACAGTGTCCAAGCTTTATCTCAATTTATGCAAAATCCACGCTCCGAGCATTGGCAAGCTGCTCTTCGTGTTGTTCGATATTTAAAGGGGCATCCTGGACAAGGAATACTCCTACCTCGAGAGAACAACTTACAACTCTTTGGGTGGTGTGATTCTGATTGGGCAAGTTGTCCACTGACACGGAAATCTCTCACCGGATGGTTTATTCAACTCGGCACTTCCCCAATCTCTTGGAAAACCCAGAAACAACAAACGGTTTCTGCCTCCTCTCCTGAGGCTGAATATCGATCAATGGCTAAGACCACCCGAGAATTAAAGTGGATTAAAGACATTCTCGCTTCTCTACATGTTCCTCATCTTGACCCAATTCGTCTTTATTGTGATAGTCAAGCAGCACTTCACATTGCTAAAAACCCGGTCTTCCACGAACGCACCAAACACATTGAAGTTGACTGCCACCTTGTTCAAGATGAAATCATTCACAAGCGCCTTCTTCCATCCTATGTGCCCACACATACACAACTAGCTGACCTTTTCACCAAAGCTCTCGGTGCTAAAAAGTTTGGAGCCATCTTGGTCAAGTTGGGCATTCAAGACTTACATGCTCCAACTTGAGGGGGATATTACCGGACAAAATCATTATTAGACTTAATTACAGGAATATAATCACTATTAATGAGTCTGTAATTAGACTTAATTATAGGAATATAATCACTATTAATGGGTCTATAATTAGTCTTAATTACAGATGTTATGTTAGAAAAAGAATCTGTACGGTTCTAATGCTATGGTTATATATATGTATCATTGCTATAGATGAAAGACAGATTGAATAAAACAGAAAATATTCTTTCATATATATATATATATATTCTTATTTATATATACGTTAATAAAAACAATTATGTTATCGACTATGCCGACATAAAGTTTTTACTTTTAAAAGTTTTCTCAAAAACAGCTTTAGCTAAACCAATTTAAACATTTTATATAGTAAAATAAATAAATTTTAAAATAATTATATATTTTTTAACTCATTAAAAAAAATCAAAATGCTTTGTGTTGTGTTAGAGTCCATTAAACCTAAACTTTGACGAGGTATCATTTATAAGTCAATGCTCTTATTTGGATGGTGTTTTAAAGTTGCATGAAGAATATACATTCTTTATCTTGGTTGTGTTATGGTTGTATGAAGACTAAACATGCTTCAACTGATAGTCTAATGAATACATATTCTTCAAATGATTTTTTTTAACACTTATATTAAAACATAGTTTACCAAAAATAGTATTATTTCCTATATTCAAAATCATAATATATTTTATTAAGATCGTGTTGGTCAATAAAATTGAGTATCATTGAATAAATTAATGAAATTAAATTATGTTGATATTTTTATAATGCATTATGTACTGGGATGACCGACCGCTCTACCTGACTCGGCTGACTCAGAGAACCAAACCCCAACCTAAACGACAAGGTCGATGATAAGTGCCAATGTGTAGTTTTTATGATTGAGAAAATTGAACACTTTGGAACTTAATTGTTGCTTAATGTAAGAAAATTACCCTAATCTGAGAATTATTGAATCTGATTATATATTTTGAACCAAGAAACAAATGAAGAAATTTAATCTCAATTTTTGTGTAAATTGCAGATGAATATGAAGCATTGAAAGAATGTATTCAAGCTAGCATTGAAAGAAAAAAAAGTAAAAACTTAATTGGATCACAAGAAGATTTAGCTCAAGCTAGAGGATTTAGCTCAAGCTATAACTGTCCAGAGTTGATTAAAGGTGCAGTACAATTCTAGCCCAGGCTAGAATTGCTAGCTCAAGCTAAAATTGTCCAGATTTGATTAAAGGTGCAGTACTGATCTAGCTCAGGCTAGAATCGCTAGCTCAAGCTAAAATTGGTTAGCTTGAGCTAAAGTTGATTATATAAATTCTGAAACATAACTCAAAACAAGCGGTGGAAAAAGATTGGGTTTTTATAGAGAGAGACTAGTGAGAGAAAGAGAAGAAACCTCTGTTCTTAGGAGAAGAACTTGCTCAAATTAGCCCTTCTTATGCAATCCAGATCAAGAATGAAGATTGGAGGAGCTATCATGAGTGGCTAAGTTCTTTCTAACTTGGGATTGAATGTATACCTTGATCAAATGTATTCTTGGTGATATATATATATATATATATATATATATATATATATATATATATAAAATTCTCTTTTCTACTTGTTCTTGGTATTTTCGTTTTATGCTTATTGCTTGATTCTGTCTGATCAATAGAATCTTGATTTTGATCCTTAAATTTAACTGGAAAGTACCTTTAAGGATCTGAAATAAACGAAAATACTTGATAACTTGTAATGCTAGGAATAGATTCCAGGTTATTGATTGCATTATAATTTTGTTCCTAAAGCTGGATGATTTGTTAAATATCTAAGGAATCAGTGTTTGAGAAATTATCTTATGAATTTCATCTGTGAGGAATCAAAGTGAATGACTTTAAATTAAGCATCAAGAATAAGTAGTTTTGAGTATTATGTATTATATTATTCCAAAATACAGATGATTGAGATAGACGCAATTCAATCCCAAGTATCTTTCTCTATATTTGATAAGTTGATTTTGTTTTTGGTTGAATCAAACCCTAAACCTTTGAGTTACTTCTTGTGAAATCTTTAATTTGGTTATGAACAAGTTCTCAACATTATTTTCTATACTTAATGAGTTTTATAACAGAACATCTTAATTAGAATTGTTCTTTGTGGGTTCGACATTCATACTTTAAAGAGTAGTATATTACAGTTGATTCGGTACACTTGCCGAGAAATATCAACAGTCGACCATGTGGCACACGTGGCCGACCGACATGAGACGCTCAAGTCAAAGGTTGACCTGGTTAGCAAGACTAACCCATAGTTAAGGGATGACCTAATCCAATCCTAATCGCATACCAACTCCTTAACTCGGCCCAACAAGGGCCCATCAAAGTAATATAAATATCACGCATTCCAAGGAAAAAGGCACGTCATTATCTACAGTGTTCTGACAGCCGAACACGGCCACCCTACTAACTTGAGCGTTCGAGTGTCATCTGCAGGTACCCCACCCGTCTGAGGAGCCACTCGGCGAGGAAGACTGAAGAGTGTTGGATACACGAAGACCGACCGAACAACATCCTGAATCAATAGTTCTCCCAGTCCCCAAACTAGTTCGAGAACAATTGGCGCTCACCGTGGGGCCGAGGAGAGCAAGAAGGAATCACAACAGTAGATGGTATCAACCCGCAGCATAGCAAGCATGTCCGAGGCAGATCAGGCAGCAATGATCTTAGCCCTTCAGAAGGAGTTAGCTGAGATGAAGAAAGCCCACGAGGAGGCCGCTAGGAGGAACGAGGAGGAAATCAAAAACCTCCAGGAAGAGAACAGACGAATGAAGAGGTTGGTCGAGGGGGTACCATCCCTCGTTATGACCAACCAGACCGGGAAGTCCTATGCCACAGCTGCTGACCTTCAGGCCCAGAAGGAGATGAAGATTGACTTCACCCTAGAAATGGATGGGGAATCTCACTCCAACAAAACGACTAACACCACTGGCACAATGGGCCTCGAGCAACGCCACCCTTTCACCGATCTCATCATGGATACCCCCTGCCAGATAAGTGGAACGGGTTCAACAGGGATCGGTACGACGGGATGACTGACCCTGACGAACATGTGGATGCGTATCGACTAGTTCGGCAAAACCGCCATAAGCATTCGCAACCTCAGCCCTGAGGTGGCAATGCACCACATGCTGACCGCTCTGCGGCCCGGTCCATTCGCTGATAGCCTGTGCATGCAACCAGTCTCGATGATCTCTGACGCCGAGTGGCCAAGTTCATGTAGCTGGAGGAACTCCACGAGTTCAGAAACATCGCTCGCGCCGAGGCCAGTGGGGAAAAGAAGGACGACAGAGAGCGACAGGGATGGCTCAGGATTGGTCGGGACCCAAAATGGGACAACCGAGGACCTCGTTTCTCTCGAGGCCCTTAGCGACACTCGTAGAGGCCAGGAAGTCATCAACACCATTGCAAGTGGATTCACTAGGGGCGACAGCTCCAACAGTGCACGGAAGAAGCACCTGCACGCCGTCCACCAGGTAAACCTCGTCTCCGTCCGACCGAGAATGCCACCCATTACATTCACGGACAAAGACTTCAAGGGGATAGACCCTACCCAGGACGACCTAATGGTGATATCAGTCGACATCGACAATTTTACCATCAAGAAGGCCTTTTAAGACCAAGGAAGCTTGATCAATATCCTGTACTGGAAGACCTTCAAAGCAATGCGAATTCCAGCAGAAGAAGTGATGCCCTACAACGACCACATGGTCGGTTTTTCCGGGGAGCGGGTAGGCACAAAAGGTTACATCGAGCTGTACACGACTTTCGGCCTAGAAGAAGCAAGCAAAACCCCGAGGATCAGATACCTGGTCATAGATGCTAACACCTCTTACAACATCCTCCTAGGACGATCGTCCCTTAATAAGCTTGGGGCGATCGTCTCAACACCTCACCTCGCGATGAAATTCCCCTCCCTATGGGGCGATATTTTGACGATCCACGTAGACCAAAAAATCGCCAGAGAATGTTATGCAGAAAGCTTGCGAGTGGAGCCAACACGACAAAGGGCTGCAGGTAGCCACTCGCCCAAACGAAAAATAGTTGGCCGAGGGAGGAGGCCTCGGAGGCATTCCCCCCAACCCAGGAACGTCGTTACCATGGCAGACCTGGATCCAAGAGAAATCGAGCCAAGGCTTGAAGCCAAAGATGAGCTTCGTCGAGCACAACTCGGTGGAGAGGAGCGATACACGAGCATCGGTACGGCAATGGCGGTCGCCGACGCCGAGTTTTCCACCTCACCCTCAAGAAGAACGCAGACCTTTTCGCCTGGACCGTGGCCGTCGTTCCAGGTGTCCACCCGAAAATCATCACCCATCGTCTCTCCGTGTACAAGGAAGCACGGCCGGTGGCACAGAAGAAAAGAAACCATGGGAAGGACAAGAGACTGGTAGCCAGGATCGAAGCCGAAAAACTCGTAAAGGCTGGCTTCACCGCCGAGGCACGATACTCCACCTGGCTAGCCAATGTGGTTATGGTCAAGAAGGCGAGCGGTAAATGGCGAATGTGCGTAAATTACAAAGATCTGAACAAGGCGTGCCCCAAAGATTCATACCCCCTCTCCAACATTGAGCTTTCTGGACGCCTACTCCGGCTATAACCAGATAAGCATGCACCACAACGACAGGGAAAAAACAGCCTTTACGACCGACGACGCAAACTACTTTTACAAGGTAATGCCGTTTTGCCTGATTGACAGAAGCGTGGAGGTCTACATGGACGACATTGTGGTAAAATCTCACTCGTGCAGCCAACACATAAAAGACTTGCAAGAAGTCTTCGACGCCCTAAGAAGGGTCAATATGCGCCTCAACCCCGAAAATTGTGCATTCGGTGTAGAGGGCGGAAAGTTCCTCGGTTTCATGCTGACCCACAAGGGAATCGAGGCAAACCCCGACAAGTGCAAGGCTATAACGGAAATGAGAAGCCCGAAAAACCTGAAAGAAATGCAACAACTGCTCGACCGGCTAACGGCACTGCACTTATTTATTAAATTAAGTAAGGCGTCGATTGAATCAGATGGGATGGTACGAAGTTTTCCATCAGGGAAAGGTTCGTCCCCCGCCTAGCCAAGCGGATCAGGCCCATAGCCCAAATGCTCCGCAAAACGTCAAAGTTCAGTTGGAACGAGGAATGCGAACAAATCTTCGGCCAACTCAAAGCATTCTTGTCATCGTCGACCGTCATCAAGAAACCAAGGCTAGACCTACCCATCATAGTATACCCCGTATACTTCGTTAGCCAGACGCTCCACGCGGCCGAAACAAGATACCAAATGATAGAGAAAGTTGTGCTGGCCCTAGTGCTGACAGGGAGGAGGATGTGCCCATACTTCCAAAACCATGCAATCACGGTAAGAACCAATTACCCCATATACAAAATATTGTCTAAACATGATCTCGCAGGGCGAATGATAGGATGGTCGGTCGAGTTGTCCAAGTTCGACATCCGGTACGAGCCAAGAGACGCCGTCAAATCTCAATGTCTGGCAGATTTCTCGGCAGAGCTAGCCCCACACCCAGAGACCCCCGCCAAATGGGTACTCTACGTGGACGATTCGTCCAACAAAACAGCTTGTGGTGCAGGGGTCGTCCTGGAGGGCCCTGGAGACCTCTTAATCGAACAAGCACTTCAGTTCTCATTCAAAGCAACGAACAACCAAGCGGAATATGAAGCTATACTGGCCGACCTCAACCTAGCAAACGACCTAGGCCCACGAGAGGTCATGTGCAAGAGCGACTCCCAGCTGGTGGTCGGTCAGATAAAAGGAGAATTTGAAGTCAAAGAACCCCTGCTCCAGCAGTATTACCACACGGTCAACAACGTCATCGCCAAGTTCGACAGAGTCGCAGTAAAGCACATACCACTGCTGGAAAACATAGCCACCACCGATCGATTGTCCAAATGCGTCTGCCAGAACCTAACGTGTGTGACACCGAGTGCATGGAGGTCACTGAAACCCACACGTGGATGAGCCCAATCATCCAGTACCTAGAGCATGGGACATGCCAGCCAGGAGAAGAGAAAAGCATCAGACGGCAGTGTGCCCGATACACAATGATCAGCCAGGACCTATACCGAAGAGGGTACTCGACACCTCTCCGAAAATGCCTTACAAAGGAGCAATCTTAATACGTGTTGCAAGAAATTCATGATGGAGCATGCGGAAGCCATTCCGGAGCCCGAACTATGGCGGCCAAAGTTATCCGAGGAGGGTACTACTGGCCGACCGTACACGGGGACAGCGCGGACTACGGTAAAAAATGCCAAAAATGCCAAGAGTTCGGCCCCCTCCACCATCAAAAGCCAGAGGAACTGCACAACATGACGTCACCCTGGCCATTCGCCATGTGGGGGGTGGACATTGATCCTGCCTGTTGACCAGGACACAAGAGCCTTGCCTCGTCAAATCTGGATCGACTTTGCGTCGTGTTAGCTTCCGTCCTTCGCCTTGATTCACCTCAAGAACCTGCAAAAGACAGAACGGCGCCGCTGCGGCCGATCACGCTCCGACGCCCAAGTCAGCGACTGAACCACCAAAATACTAAGAGAAACTAAGAACATCAGGAACCGTGCAAAATTCTCTCTCAGCGTACTCAAGTTCTCGCAAGCGTAAAGAAGTATTCTAAAACGCGCGCGTACCTCAGAAGTTCGTTAGGATTCCTTATATACCTGTGCATTTTCTCTCTCCTGACAGTTACACATTTGGACACGTGGCTCGTATCCAGCTGTACACGTGTCACCATCTGGAGCATCCTTGACTTGGGCGTCACCTTTTACTCTTCAGGCTTTCGGCTAAGTTACATATGCAGGAAGCGACTCAGCGCATAACTGCCTTGGAGCGTGATCTTTTCTGCGTGGCGAGTACGGGTGTCATCATACACACCTTCCCTGTGGTCTCACCGGCCGCCATCATGATATACTTCACTTCCTTCATCATACATGCCCGGGTAAGCCGTTCCCCGACCTCAACCTCTGGCTAGCTAGGGATTGACCATCTGACGACTTCATCCTCTGCTTTGAAAGCCTGGAACAAGCTTTCCTGATCCTTCGGCAATGTCCTCCTTTCGGCGATCTCTGATCACTTGGTCGTCTGGGTTCGCATCCGGCGACTACATCACAAACCTGGTGACCGCCGGTTTAGGTATGCTAGAGATCGGAGCACGCCAACTTAGTGACCGACGACTACACGAGCCCCCCGACTTCCTTCCCTTCTGCCAGCCAGGTGTCCCGTTCAACAAGCCTATATTATAGCTTGCTGCCACGTCATCACTTCTGACTACCCGGGCGGTACAGACATCATTGGACCATTCTCACATGGAAAGGGCCAGACGAAGCACCTACTGGTCGTTGTAGACTATTTCACAAAATGGATAGAAGCCGAGTCCCTAGTGAGGGAAACCAAGTAGAGGATGCTCAAGGCCATGAAGCCCAAGCCCAACAAGGGGCCCAAGCCCATCAAGGGGTCCAAGCCCAACAAGGGGCCCAAGCCCAACGAATTACTAGGAGCATGGCAAGAGCTTTGGGACACGAGTATAATAAAATGGCTCTTCTTATTTCTTTTGTAGAATAGGGGTGTGAATGTAATAAAAAGGTGTAAGTAGTAAGGGAGTCTAGGGGGGAGTGTAGATAGGAGCCTAGGGGGTGCCAATCTAGGAAGGAAAGTCACACTTCCTTCATTGTCTAGATTGGCGCCGAATTTCATTGCATTTGTGTGCCATTTAGCTTGCATTTTCAGCACCTCTAGGCTATAAATAAAGGTGCTTAGCTTGTACAATGCAGATTGGAATTTTATAGTAGAGAGACTATACTCAATTTTGGAGAGAATTTGTGAGTTTTGAGTCTTCCTCTTCTTTGCCTTATCTTGTGAGCTATGGTGAGCTTCAAGTGGTGGCACTCCATCACTTATCTTGGTTCAAGGTTCCAAGTGGCGTGAATGGCTTCTTCCAATCCTCAAAATCCAGCAAGCATCTTCCTATAAGTGTTCTTCTTCCCTTTTCTTCAATTTTCCATTCGGTAGTTTTGATTCCTAGAGTTTTACTTCTTTTTGTACCGTTTAATTTTGTGTTTCCAGCATTGTGTTCTTTATTCTATTCAGTTCAGTAGCTTTTCTTTTCATTTCTGTTCGGTTTATCTTCCTTGTTCTTCATTCCTTGTGTTTGATTCAACTTGACAATACATGGACCTTCCATATGAGTCTTGGTTGGTGCTAAGTTTTGGTGAGTTCTTGAATTAGAACATTGATCCAATTCTAAAGTAAAGTGCCTTTCAAATCCAGCTCAAGTTGCTCCTAAGAATGTCAAGAATCATGTGTTCTTGTAGTTACATTCACATCATGTGGTATCTAGAGTCTAGGCTTGTTTCTTGCTTAAATTTTGAGTTGTATTGCACTTTACTTTCAAGAGCTCTTTAATTCAAGTTGTTTACCATTCTGTTTTAGGATTTATTTTGAGTTTTCTTGCTGTTTTCTTTTGTTACACCATGTGTTTGTGAAAAGGTTTCTAGCACTCATTGTTCATATGAGTATGGCTGCTCTTTTGGAATGGCATTCTCCTTCCTAGAGCTGACCTTAAGCTTCCTTTCACTTGTTGTTATATCTTGTTCTATGTCTTTTAATTTTGTAATCATGTCAAGTTTTGTCTTAGTCATGTTATTCCATAATTGTCATTACTTCTAGTAGTACTTTTATTGCTTTGATTGTTTCTTGCTTTGGTTTACTTTCTGTTTTTTGAGTTTATTGCTTGATCCTTTGTGCATTTTCATTTTTAGATTTGAGTTCATGCTTGTATTCTCATTCTATACAAGTTCCTTTACATACTTTCCATTATGTCTTTGTTAGTTCATCATACTGTTTTTCATTCCTAAATAGGCTCCTCTGTTTTCTTACAAACGTGCTACTGTTTTCAATTTACTGCAATTAATTGGCTCATAGGAAATTTGTGAAAATTTGGATTTACATACTTCAAAGTGTTACAAAAGCATAGAAAAAAGAATCACTCAAAAATTCCAAGTACACAAAAAATGATAAATAAAATACGAAAAGTGTACAATACTGCCGAAAAGAATACGGTAATTGGGCAGCAATTTTGAAAAATTTATTTCTCTCATTTGGCTTACTGTTTTTACCTCATTCCAGTGCCATTTTTGAGTTAAGACATTGAATTTTCTGTGGTTAATTTTTCATATTCCAGTTCGCTTTCAATCGGTACAGTTAAATCTGTAAACATAGCACAGTTTGCTTTAAAAAAAATAAAATAAAATTCCAGTAGCTGTTTTCTGTTTTCTTTCATCTACTCTAGCACTTTTCTTTAGGACTCTTTTTGTGTGCCTTCTTTATTCATTGAGTTCCTTATTTTTCTTGATTGTCTTTCATTCATATTCTTTCTAGTTTGTCATACATTGCTCTCTGTTTTTGGTTTAGCTTTTATTGTTTACACCTTTTCTTGCTTGTCTTTTTGTTCTTCTTAAAGTTGTGTGGAGACTTGTTCTTAAGTAAGTTGGTTTGCTGTGACATATTTCACTTGAAGCTACTCCATTCCACAAGAAAGGCTTGGTTGAGGACAGAATATTTTCTTGGAGTGGTTTGAGTGCTTTCTTGGGCATTTTCCAGCAACCTATATCTCACTGTTTTTTAATTGTCTAACAAGTTTCTTTCACTGTTTTGTTTTCTGTTTTTGTGTATTTTCTGCTCATGGCTCATTTCTCTAGTGGAGAGTCCTCCAAACCATGCTCACCACAAAAGGCAGCCCTTTATGAGGACTTAAAGAATGCCAAGCAATCCAATGCTCACTATCTTGAGGTGATAAGGAAGATGGAAGCACGGCTCCAAAGTTTGGAGTTAAACCGAGAAGAAATGCATCAAAACCGTGAGCAAAGAACTCCTCCTCCTAGTCGGCATTCTTCAAGGCACTCCCATGGTTATTATGAAGATAATCCAAGGCCAAGATATCATCACCATGAAGAGAGGCGCCAACATGTGGCTGGCCCTTGTTCTCCTAATGTAAAACTTCCTAGTTTTAGTGGTGAAAGTGATCCCAATGTATACGTAGGATGGGAGGCTAAGGTGGACCAAATTTTTTATGTAAATGGGGTTGGGGATGAGCATAGGGTTAAGTTAGCTTCTTTAGAATTTTTGGACTATGCCATGCAATGGTGGCATCAATACCTCATGGACATTGACCTACACAAGAGGCCGCACGTGGTCTCTTGGAACGATTTGAAAACATGTTTACGCGCTAGATTCGTACCCCCACACTTTAGGAAAGACCTTATGTTGAAACTCCAACGGTTTCATCAAGGCGCGCTAAGTGTGGATGATTACTTTAAACAACTAGACACGCTTTTAATTCGAGTTAATATGGATGAGAGTGAGGAGGCTAAGATAGCTAGGTTTGTGAGTGGACTTCGAAGGGATATTCAAGACGTGGTAGAGTTACAAGAATATTCTTCTTTGGAAAATGTGGTGCACCTTGCTAGCAAAATTGAAAATCAACTTGCAAGGAAAAATGCTTTCAAAAATTCTTCTAAAGATAACTACTTCCACTCTTCTTGGAAAAATAAAAACTCTTTTTCAAACATTCCTTCTAAGGACTCTACTTTCAAACCTAGAGAGTCTAAGCCTTCCACTTGCAATGCTAGGCCTAAATCACCACAAAAATCGTCTAGTAAGAAGTGTTTTAAATGTTTAAGCTATGGACATATTGCTTCTAATTGCCCTACTAAACGAACAATGTATATGCATGATGGGGTAGATAGTAGTGATCATGGGTCCGACTCTTCTAGACATTCCTCACCTTCTAGATCCCCAAGTGAGAGTGAAAGTGAAAGCCCACATGAGGGTGACCTATTAGTAATAAGACGCATGCTTGGACAAGTGTTAAAACCTTTTGATGAAACTCAAAGGGAAAATATTTTTCATTCAAGGTGTCTTATTAATGATAGAGTTTGCTCTTTGATTGTGGATGGGGGGAGTTGTGCAAATGTGGCAAGCACAAGAGTGGTAGACAAACTTGGATTGCCTACCATCTCTCATGCCAAGCCCTACAAGTTACAATGGTTGAGTGAGGTGGGTGAGATAGTGGTGAACAAACAAGTCCTCATTACATTTTCCATTGGCAAATATAAAGATGAGGTCTTGTGTGATGTTGTTCCAATGGAAGCTACTCATATCCTTTTAGGTAGGCCATGGCAATTTGATAGAAAAAAATTTCATGATGGCTTTACCAACAAAATTTCTTTTAACTTCCATGGACACAAAGTCATTCTCAAGTCTCTCTCTCCAAAGGAGGTACATGAGGACCAAGTCAAAATGAGAGAAAAGAGAGAGAAAGAAAAAGAAATTAAAAGTTCCAAGAGAAGCCTTCTCATAACTTCCCAACAAGTTCAAAAGGTAATAGTTACTCACAAGCCTATTTTTTTAGCTATTCCTAGACCTATTGAATATGAGTCGGCTAAGGATAGTCCCACATGTTTGGACCATTTGGTAAAGGAATGTGAAGATGTGTTTCAAGATCCTCCTAAAGGCTTACCACCTCTAAGAGGGATTGAACACCAAATAGACTTCATGCCCGGGGTTTCTTTACCAAATCGCCCTGCATATAGGACCAATCCCTAAGAAACCAAAGAAATTCAAAGACAAGTTGAGGATTTATTAGCTAAGGGGTGGGTACAAGATAGCATGAGCCCATGTGCTATGCCTGTCATACTTGTCCCTAAAAAGGATGGGACATGGAGGATGTGTACGGATTGTCGCGCTATAAATAACATCACCATCAAATATAGGCATCCCATTCCTAGGTTAGATGACTTGTTGGATGAATTACATGGGTCTAAAATATTTTCCAAAATTGATCTTAAGAGTGGTTACAATCAAATTCGAATTAAACATGGTGATGAATGGAAAACCGCTTTTAAGACCAAATTTGGTTTATATGAATGGTTGGTCATGCCTTTTGGCTTGACTAATGCTCCTAGTACCTTCATGCGACTCATGCATCATGTTTTAAGAGCATTCATTGGCAAGTTTGTTGTGGTTTACTTTGATGATATTCTTATATATAGCTTCTCCTTAGAAGATCATGAGTCACATGTTAGACAAGTTCTAGAAACCCTTAGGAAGGAGAAGTTGTATGCTAACCATGCTAAATGTTTCTTTGCATTAGATCATATAAACTTCCTAGGGTTTGTGGTTAGTCATAAAGGGGTGCATGTAGATCAAACAAAAGTTGCAGCAATTCAACATTGGCCTACACCCACCAATGTCAATGAAGTACGAAGCTTTCATGGACTTGCTAGTTTTTATAGGCGGTTTGTGAAAGACTTTAGTACAATTGCCGCACCTTTAAATGCCATAGTAAAGAAGGATGTGGTTTTTAAGTGGGGACAAGAGCAAGAAAACGCTTTTCAAACTTTGAAGGATAAATTAACTAAAGTCCCCATTCTAGCCCTTCCTAACTTTGCTAAGACATTTGAAATAGAGTGTGATGCCTCTAATATAGGCATTGGGGCCGTCCTCCTTCAAGAAGGACACCCCATCGCTTATTTTAGTGAGAAACTCAAAGGGAGTCATCTCAATTACTCCACTTATGATAAAGAACTTTATGCTCTTGTTAGAGCTTTGCAAAATTGGCAACATTATCTTTTTCCAAAGGAATTTGTGATTCATAGTAATCATGAGTCCCTTAAATATTTGAAAAGCCAAAGCAAGCTTAATAAGAGACATGCTAAGTGGGAGGAGTTTATTGAGCAATTTCCTTATGTGATCAAACATAAACAAGGTAAAATTAATGTAGTGGCCGATGCTCTTTCACGAAGATATACCTTGTTGTTTTAAATGTTCAATATTTAGGTTTTGATCACATAAAGGAACTTTATCATGATGACTTAGATTTCTCTCTAATCTATCAAGAGTGTTCCAAGGGAGGTCACAAAGACTTTTTCTTACATAATGGTTTTCTTTTCAAAGGAAAAAGACTTTGTGTTCCCCAAGGATCCATTAGACAATCTCTTGTCAGAGAGGCTCATGAGGGTGGGCTTATGGGACATTTTGGGGTAGCTAAGACCTTAGAAACATTGCATGAACATTTCTTTTGGCCTCACATGCGCAAATCCGTACATACCTTCTGTGATAGATGTATAGCATGTAGGAAGGCTAAATCTAAGGTCCAACCCCATGGTTTATATACCCCTCTTCCTATCCCTACAATGCCTTGGGTTGATATTTCTATGGATTTTATCTTAGGACTACCCAAGACATCGAAGGGTAAGGATTCCATCTTTGTGGTAGTGGACCGTTTTTCTAAAATGGCTCATTTTATTCCATGCCACAAAGTGGATGATGCATGCCATATTGCAATTCTCTTCTTCAAGGAAGTTGTTCGTTTGCATGGACTTCCTAGAAGTATAGTATCTGATAGGGATTCTAAGTTCTTAAGTCACTTTTGGCGGACCTTATGGGGGAAACTTGGCACCAAACTTCTGTTTTCTACTACTTGCCACCCCCAAACTGATGGTCAAACCGAAGTGGTTAATAGAACTTTGGGTCAATTATTGAGATGCTTTATTTACGGGAATCCAAGGGCTTGGGAGGATTTACTACCTCATGTTGAATTTGCCTATAATAGAGTAGTGAATTCCACCACTAACCATTCTCCTTTTGAGGTTTTTTATGGGTTTAATCCCCTCACACCTCTAGATCTTCTTCACATTCCTGTACTTGATGAGGTTCTATGCAAAGACGGTTTTGAAAAGGCATCTTTTGTTAAAGATTTGCATAACCGCATCAAGTTACAAATTGAGAAGAAAGTTGGTAAGTATGCTGACACTGCCAACCAAAGGAGAAAGGCATTAATCTTTGAGCCCGGTGATTGGGTTTGGCTTCATTTGAGAAAGGATAGATTTCCTTCTCTAAGGAAGTCCAAACTTATGCCTCGTGGTGATGGCCCTTTCCAAGTCATCAAGAGGATTAATGATAATGCCTATGAGTTAGATATGCCCTCTACTTATCTTGGTAGTAATTCTTTCAATGTTACTGATCTCACTCCTTTTGCTGCAGGTTTCCCAAATTCGTGGACGAATTCTCTCCAACCCGGGGAGTATGATGGAAACCAAGTAGAGGATGCTCAAGGCCATGAAACCCAAGCCCAACAAGGGGCCCAAGCCCATCAAGGGGTCCAAGCCCAACAAGGGGCCCAAGCCCAACGAATTACTAGGAGCATGGCAAGAGCTTTGGGACACGAGTATAATAAAATGGCTCTTCTTATTTCATTTGTAGAATAGGGGTGTGAATGTAATAAAAAGGTGTAAGTAGTAAGGGAGTCTAGGGGGGAGTGTAGATAGGAGCCTAGGGGGTGCCAATCTAGGAAGGAAAGTCACACTTCCTTCATTGTCTAGATTGGCGCCGAATTTCATTGCATTTGTGTGCCATTTAGTTTGCATTTTCAGCACCTCTAGGCTATAAATAAAGGTGCTTAGCTTGTACAATGCTGTACCGTCCCGTATCAGGGCGTTGACTAAGTCAAAGTCAACGACTGGAAAGTCAAAGTCAACTCAAGGTGTCGCCCAGGTGTAGAGACGCCAGGAGGAAGCGTCGCCAAGATAGGACAAGGCGTCGCCAAGGCAAGGCGTCGCCTGGGTGGAGGCGTCGCCTAGCCAGGGCGTAGCCAGATCAAACAGTGTAAAAGTAAGGCAAATCACAGTATGGTTCCCCGATACCCATGGGTAGGAAAGACCATGGAGGGAGCGACGTCGTGGGAAAGCCTCAGGACCTGATATCTCGGGAAAGTGATAAAGAGAAGGAAAAGGTGGCTTCAAGGCCATAGTGATAGTACCAGTGAAGGGCAGCCTGACTCGTGAAGTACCCCTGCCGCCCCAGAGACGCCTTCGGGACAGATACGACCCAAGAGGAAGGTCACGCCCAGGATAACCGAGTGCAGGGTGCGAGAGGAAGGCAGATACGCTCTCAGAGTAAGTGGCTAGATACTTGGGGGCATGAGTTGGCACCCAAAAAGCCACCCCTAGCGCAGTAGCACTCCCAAGCAGGAGGACTCACACGTAGAAACGTCCCCAGATGGGTAGAAACGCCCCCAGATGGGGTCATGGCGTCGTGAGGCCCTCCACGTGTACGACAGCCATGCCAGAATAGAAACACCCTCTAGTCAGGTGCCAGGTAATTAAAGATATTCAATACACTTTCCCTTTCGAGCATTCTGGTACTATTAGGGCTCCCGAGCGTTTCAACGTCTTAAATGCGCTACGTTTCGTAATTAAGCGCTTTAATGAGTGCGTTACGTTAGAGATTAAAAGCGCTTTAAGGCGCTTTAAATGCTGGGGCAGTTTAAATAGCGCTGGGAATGTCGGAAAAAGGGTTGGAACCTTTGGCAAATTTACGAGAAACTCTCTGGTTGCTTGCCCGTGCTTTAGGATTACGTACAAGTGACTGGAGAATACTTTTGCTTGAAGGGGACAACACACACACACATATACACAGTTATTTCTTTTACCACCTTCAGAGTGCCACACGCGGTGCTCAGATACGTGAGTGGACAGTTTTTTGGTGTTTCTTGCTGGCTGACTTGAGCGTCGGAGTGCAAACGGGCGCTAGGGCGCCTCTTTGTCCTCTTTTTTGCAGGAATTCACAGGAAATCAGTGGGAAGGAGTCCTTAGCTGACGGTTGAGGTCGCGCACGAAGACGTCGCGGTCAACCGGACGGAACAAATGCAGATTGGAATTTTATAGTAGAGAGACTATACTCAATTTTGGAGAGAATTTGTGAGTTTTGAGTCTTCCTCTTCTTTGCCTTATCTTGTGAGCTATGGTGAGCCTCAAGTGGTGGCACTCCATCACTTATCTTGGTTCAAGGTTCCAAGTGGCGTGAATGGCTTCTTCCAATCCTCAAAATCCAGCAAGCATCTTCCTATAAGTGTTCTTCTTCCCTTTTCTTCAATTTTCCATTCGGTAGTTTTGATTCCTAGAGTTTTACTTCTTTTTGTACCGTTTAATTTTGTGTTTCCAGCATTGTGTTCTTTATTCTATTCAGTTCAGTAGCTTTTCTTTCCATTTCTCTTCGGTTTATCTTCCTTGTTCTTCATTCCTTGTGTTTGATTCAATTTGACAATACATGGACTTCCATATGAGTCTTGGTTGGTGCTAAGTTTTGGTGAGTTCTTGAATTAGAACATTGATCCAATTCTAAAGTAAAGTGCCTTTCAAATCCAGCTCAAGTTGCTCCTAAGAATGTCAAGAATCATGTGTTTTTGTAGTTACATTCACATCACCTAGCCACCATAACCGCTCGAAACGTTCAAAACTTTGTGTGAAAAAACATAGTATGCCGATTCGGTATACCACACTCAATAGTATCCGACAACGGCCGACAGTTCATCGACCAGGGCCTCATGACCTTCTACAACAACCTCGACATCAAATCCCTCACAAGCTCCGTCGAGCACCCACAAACAAACGGACAAGCAGAAGCAGCCAACAAAGTTTTGCTGAACGAACTAAAAAAGAGACTCAGCACCGCAAAAGGAAGATGGACAGAGGAGCTGCCCGAGGTCCTATGGGCGTATCGCTGTACTCCACAGTCCACCACGCAAGAAACCCCCTACGGCCTCACATACAGCACCGAGGCTATAATACCGGTGGAGGTCGGCGAACCATTCATCAGACGCCAACTCTTCGACCTATCCCTCAATAAGGAAATCCTAGCGGTCGGCCTAGACCTCTTGAACGAGCTTCGCGACAAAAGCAAGATACGAGAAGCAGCATGCAAACTCCGAGCGTCAAGAAGGTACAACTCGAAGGTCCGACCCATAAGCTTCCACCAAGGCGACCTTGTCTGGAGAATGCGCAACAACGCTAGGAATTCGGACGACAAGTTCTCATCAAATTGGGAAGGGCCATTCTGAATCCGAGAAGTAGGAGAAGGATGAGTTTATCGTTTAGAACAATTATCAAGAAAAATTGTACCTAGGACGTGGAATGCAACACACCTAAAGTTTTATTTTAGCTAAACATGAATAAAATACACACACTCTTTCCTTGCCCGACTACACCATCGGTCAGAGAGGTTTTAACGAGGCGTTTTCTACAATATTGTGTAGACTACGAACGACACACAAGGTTCGACCAGGATGTAGCCCTAACCGGCATTACCCTCCCGAAACCCATACACGGCTCAACCAGGATGTAGCCCTAACCGACATACCCTCCCGAAGCCCATACATGGTTCGACCAGGATGTAGCCCTAACCGGCATGCCCTCCCGAAACCCATATACAGCTCCACCATGATGTAGCCTTAATCGGCATCCCCTCCCGAAGCCCACACATGTTGGCCAGGGTGAATCCTAACTCGGCACATCCCCCAACGCCCTAATGACTTGGTTGATTCTACGATTAAAATTAGTTCAAGTAAGCCGACCAACGTCAGTTCATTCAAATGACTTGGTTGATTCTACGATTAAAATTAGTTCAAGTAAGCCGACCAGCGTCAATTCATTCCAATGACTTGGTTGATTCTACTTCAATTAAAATTAAGCCGATCGGTGTCGATTCATCCCAATTACTTAGCTGATTTTACTTCAATTTTACTCCGACCGGCGTTGGTTCGTTCCAGTTACTTAATTTATTATTTCTCCGACATCGGCTCATCGAAGCTCATTCGTCCAAACCCAAAGAAAAACATGCAAATGACTAAAGAAAAGACTTCGTCATATTAGTCCAAAAGGTGGGGGCCACACCCTGGCCCCGAGGGAACAAAAAGAAAAACACCACCTAGACCGATCGCCCTAGTCTTCAACGTTCAGAATGGCGGTTGAAGGATCAACTTCTTCAATAGGCTGGTTGCCACCCGCAGGGACCAAACGACAATTGACAACCTCCATCTCTTGGTCAAATTGAGTAGAAGGTGGAGGGCCACCATAGAGCACCTCGGCCTGGCGGACGGCCAGATCGAAGCTTTTGTTGATTAAAACCATGGTATCTTCCATGGTCTTCAGAACTTCGGCGTCGGCCGCCTCCTTCCCCTTGCTCTCGGCAGCGGCTTCCTTCTCCATTAGGGCATTGTGATGTTCAATGTTTTGAAGAATCCAAATCCTTTGAAGGATGTTGAAGCCTCTGCTTTGCTTGATGTTGCTGTGCTGGTTTAAGCTTTGTTCTGGAGTAGTTTATATGTTGTAATCCACCCTTTGATTAAATCTCAAGCAATTAGCATCTCAATCTTTATGAAAGCAAAATGTTTTTCAAACTAAGTTGAAACAACCGATTGTTTTGTCGAAACAACCGATTGTTTATACTTAGGTGTTTTGAGAAAGATTGAAAACTGTTTTTGAATGGTTGAAACTGTTAAGTACCAAAACAACTGATTGATTCGAGGAAACAACCGATTGTTTGTTTTGGGACTATAATAGAAAAACTGTTTTCTTTGACTGAGCTTTAAATGCTTTAACTGTATACGCTCCAGTCATTAAATACTTTGACCAATCTTTTAATGCAATGTAAGAGTTTGTTAAGATTTGATAACAAACTACATCTTTGAATATATTAAGAAAAACAGATTTCAGAATAAGTAATTTTTTGACAAAGTTTTTCTAAGAGTTTTTCAAAGTGCTGAGATTGCTAAGAGTTTTGTGATTGATCAAGGTTCTGGAATAGGATTCTACTTGTATTGATTTCAGATATTTATCTGTAACAAGTGTAATCTTTGTACTCTGTTGAACAATTTTGTTTCTGTTTTTGCTGAGATTGGTTGTGTGTTCTTGAGGTGTTCAAGATCAGCAATCTTAGTGTTAGCCAAGAAGAGTGTGTTTCTTGAGGTATTCAAGGTCATTCTCTTGGTTGTTGTGTAATTGATCAAAGTGTGGTTGCTTAGTGGATATCCTCAGGGTTTCTGAGAAGACTGGATGTAGCTGTAGTTTGGAGTGAACCAATATAAACAACTGTGTACATCTCTCTATCTCTAACTCTTTAAATTCAGTTTATTTGTTGTTTGTTGGTATAAACAACTGATTGTTTTTCTGGTACTACAGCTTTTGCTTGCTCTTTTGGCTAACTGAATTGCTGAGTCAATTGGTTTCTAAAATAAATTCATTCTAGTTTTGAAAAGTTTGCGAAAACCCTTTTAAACAATTCACCCCCCCCCCCCTCTAGTTTAAAGCCATCTTTTCTAACAATTGGCATCAAGAGCTTGGTTCTTGAAAGTCATTCAAGTTGATCCTAAAAATCATTTTAAAATGGCTGATAGACTACCGTTTGGGGAAGGTGCCTCAATTAACAGACCACCCTTGTTTTGTGGTTTGAATTACCCGTTTTGGAAAGTTAGAATGAAAATATTTATGGAATCTCTTGAGAAAGGAATTTGGGATGCAATTGAAAATGGTCCTTTTATCCCAAAGTTAGAAAAAGATGGTTCTGTCATTGAGAAGCCATGGTCTCAATGGACTGATGCAGAAAGCAAAAAGGCCAAATTTGATTGCATTGCCAAAAATATTATAACCTCTGCTTTAAATTCTGATGAGTTTTTCAGGGTCTCACAATGCAAATCATCAAAAGAAATGTGGGACACTTTGGAAGTCACTCATGAAGGAACAAATGAGGTGAAAAGAGCTATAAAGCATGCTCTCATCCAAGAGTATGAGATGTTTAGAATGCTTAAAGGAGAAACAATAGCTGAGGTGCAGAAAAGGTTTACACACATCATCAATCACCTTATGAGCCTAGACAAGACGTTTGACAAAGAAGAGCTGAACATCAAGATCTTGAAATGTCTTGACAGAGCATGACAACCAAAGGTAACTGCTATTTCCGAATCTAAAGATCTAACATCATTAAGTGTTGCTTCTTTGTTTGGAAAGCTTAGGGAACATGAGCTAGAGATGAATAGACTCAATGTTCAAGAGAGTGAAGATAAGCACACAAGGAGCATAGCCTTGAAAGCATCCAAGCATAAGGGAAAGCAAGATTCAAGTGATGATAGTGATGAGGAAAATCTTAGTTTGCTGTCAAGAAAATTCAGCAAATTCCTAAAGAGAAACTGCAACAAAGACAACAACAAGGATAGGTATGGAAACAAGAAACCTAATGAATTCAATTCAAATAACTATACTTGTTTTGGTTGTGGTGAGCAAGGTCACATAAAGGCAGATTGTCCTAACAAGAGCAAAGAGAAAAAGACAAGCTACAAGGAGAAGAAAGGCAAGACAAAAAGAGCCTACATAGCTTGGGATGAAAATGAGGTGTCATCATCAAGTTCTTCATCAAGTGAAGATGAAAAAGCAAACATATGTTTGGTAGCTGAGAATGATGATGATTCTTGCAGTTCAAGTGAGGTAAGTTCATGTGCTTCCTTAAATGAACAAAATTATAGTGAATTACTTGAAGCTTTTCAAGAAACACATGATGAAGCTAATAGATTGGTTCTTTCAAACAACTGATTGAAAGATCTTAACAGTGGGCTTGAAAAGAAAGTTAAAGCACTTGAAGAGGATCTGAGAAAAGCAAAAAGTGATTTTGAAAAATTGGAAAATCATTTCAAAAATGCCTCTTGCAAGTGTGATACTCTCATTTGCACAAATTGTGAAAATCTTGAGAAAAAGGTTCACTATCTTGTTGAAACTGTGGACAAGCTTTCAAAGGGAAAATCAAACTTTGAGAATGTCTTGGCATCTCAAAGTTGTGTTTTTGGAAAGGCTAGTTTAGACTTCAACCCACAGAACAAGCAAGATAGGTTTTCAAAAAGTTTTTCAATAAAATCAGAAAAACAACCGATTGTTAAGACGAAACAACCGGTTGTTACATGCTTTTACTGCATGAAGAAAGGCCACTCTGTTAGATTCTGTAAAATTAGAAAATATTATGTTCCTAAAGGTTTTATGAAATGGATTCCTAAGGGATGTGATGTTTCTAACTGCAAAGAAAAGTCAAATGGACCCAAATTTGTAAGGGGACCAAATCTTGCTACTTGAAATCGTTTATGCAGGAAAAATAAAGAGAAAAAGAAGAACTGAGCCATCTGATCAAGCTGTTGAAGAAAAAGGCAGTCATTGAAGCTGAATCAATGTTATGCAAAAGATCAAAACAGTGAAAAGGAGTTTTCTTGATCAACAAGCAATTGGCTCATTGAAGAATCAACATAAGGATAAGACTTTCCTTTATTTGTTCTCAATCTCTGTTTCAAAGTTCTTTCTTGTGATTAATTTTCTTTTAATCAATGTCATCTGATTTAAACTGCTTCTGCTCATGGTTAAAATTTCAAAAATCAAGTTTTTAACTGCTGCAGAAAAACAACCGATTGTTTCTTCAAAACAACCGATTGTTTTGAGTCTGACAGCACTATGAAAAAATTGATTTAATTGCTTTTTTGAATTTCTATCCGTTGCAGATCAATTTAAAAGAGAGAATCTTGGTCAAAAGATCTGTGTTGAAAACTGATCATGTTCAAAAAGAAGTTACAACAGTCATAAAGGAATATATTCCAAAATCTTGGATATTCAAGAGCCTTAATGACTAGTCAAAGATCACATGTGAAGACCATGTGATTTTCAGCTTTTTCTGACATTTTCTGTGCAGAACAGAGTCAAGTCCTCTCTCTGTGAATATCAGGTACCCATTGAATGAAATTAAATTCAAATTGATTCTCTTACTGCTATAAAATCCAGTGCAGAATTCTTCCACAAGAACAAGTAATTGCAACATCTCTTGCAATATCTCTTGCACCATCTCTTGAAAAAAATCTGTGAAGTGTTCTCTCCTCTGTTTTCGTCTCTGCTGTCATGGAATCAACCCCTCCCACCTCCAAGAGAGTCAAAACCAAGGCTGTAAGGTCTGGAGGAAGGCTAGAAGGCTGGTTTTCTGGAGACAATGATCTCATTGAGAAGTATAGATATGAGACAAGTATCAAGAAGATAAACAACCCCAAGGTTGTATGCTTTGATTGGCTGAAAAGTCAAAAGCTTGATAATGTGAGAAGGCTGCTCAAGGATCAATCTCTCAGAAAGTTCCTAGAGATGAAGGGAAACATTTATCCAAATTTGGTGAGGGTATTCTACACAAACTTGAAGTTTGAGGGAAACAATCTAGTTTCTCATGTGAAAGGTGTGGAAATGGAGATAACTCATGAAGTTTGGGCTGCTGTTGCTGGACTTAAGTTTTCTGGTCTGAGAATCAACAAGGGAAATCTTGGTGTGGTGGAGGATTTTAATAAAATCCAGTTCTACAAAAGTTGCTTGAAGAATCAACATGTTCAAGTTAGTACATGCTCAGTTGGAGGTTTGAAGCTTGATGAGAGGTTGCTTGCTCTCATTGTAACTTGGATTCTAACTCCAAGGGGGAGTAATCACTCTGTGCTAACTGAAGAAGATCTGGTTTATATCTTCTGCATCACCAAGAAAGTCAAGATCAGTTGGATTCATATAATCAAAGAACACATGCAAAAAGCCATGAGGTTAGGTGATTATCATTATCCCTATGCTATTTTAATATCTAAGTTTCTACTCTATTTTGAAGTTAATCTTGAAGATGAAACTTCTGAGCTGGTCAAGTCAACTCAAGAGTTGAACAATGGATCACTCAGCAAGATGGGCTTTTCAAAAGTAGGTGGAAAATGAATAAGCAAGGAAGGTGATCATGGTGCCTCATCTAGTGGTGCTGCTAATCTTGAACAAGATGAACCTGCTGACATGGATGTTCAACATGAAAATCCAACTGAAGATTTTCAAGATGCAGGGCCTAGTGCTGCTGATGGACATCAAGGAGAAAGAATGCCAACCATGTCGTCTTTTGAAAGACAAATGATGAATAGGCTTGGTAGCTTTGCTGAAAATCAAAGGACCCTCCATGATCTTTGTGTTAGTAATTTCCAAAGGATTGACACCAGGTTTGACAACATGGATGCAAGGTTTATGACTCTGGATGAACAAATTGAAGCTGTCCAGAATCAAATCTATGATCTTCAGTTTGCTGATGAAGAAGAATGAAGGAAAAACAACTGATTGGTCATCGAAACAATCGATTGTTTTTTGCTGTTCTTTTCTGGTTTTAAAATTTCTTTCCTTCTGCTGTTGCTATTTTATTCTGATGTAATCAAAACAATATCTTGTTTTACCTCTTATCTTTGTCTATTTGTGAAGACAAATAGGGGGAGATATATGTTGTATTTCTAGTTTGTTTTAAGTTTCTGTTTTAAAGTTGATAAAACTGTTTGGAATATGTAATATGTTTCTGATATTAGATGTTTTTAAGCTTTAAACTGTTTATCTGTAGGCTAACAGAATATCAGAAATTCAATGTATTGCTCAAAGTTCTATTGCAGGAACTGCTTCATATTTAATCAGGTACAATACAAGCATCAGGGATTTGTCTTCATCAAATAGGGGGAGATTGTTGAACCTTGTGATGTTCAATGTTTTGAAGAATCCAAATCCTTTGAAGGATGTTGAAGCCTCTGCTTTGCTTGATGTTGTTGTGCTGGTTTAAGCTTTGTTCTGGAGTAGTTTATATGTTGTAATCCACCCTTTGATTAAATCTCAAGCAATTAGCATCTCAATCTTTATGAAAGCAAAATGTTTTTCAAACTAAGTTGAAACAACCGATTGTTTTGTCGAAACAACCGATTGTTTATACTTAGGTGTTTTGAGAAAGATTGAAAACTGTTTTTGAATGGTTGAAACTGTTAAGTACCAAAACAACTGATTGATTCGAGGAAACAACCGATTGTTTGTTTTGGGACTATAATAGAAAAACTGTTTTCTTTGACTGAGCTTTAAATGCTTTAACTGTATACGCTCCAGTCATTAAATACTTTGACCAATCTTTTAATGCAATTTAAGAGTTTGTTAAGATTTGATAACAAACTACATCTTTGAATATATTAAGAAAAACATATTTGAGAATAAGTAATTTTTTGACAAAGTTTTTCTAAGAGTTTTTCAAAGTGCTGAGATTGCCAAGAGTTTTGTGATTGATCAAGGTGCTGGAATAGGATTCTACTTGTATTGATTTCAGATATTCATCTGTAACAAGTGTAATCTTTGTACTCTGTTAAACAATTTCGTTTCTGTGTTTGCTGAGATTGGTTGTGTTCTTGAGGTGTTCAAGATCAGCAATCTTAGTGTTGGCCAAGGAGAGTGTGTTTCTTGAGGTGTTCAAGGTCATTCTCTTGGTTGTTGTGTAAGTGATCAAGGTGTGGTTGCTTAGTGGATATCCTCAGGGTTTCTAAGAAGACTGGATGTAGCTCTAGTTTGTAGTGAACCAGTATAAACAACTGTGTACAATCTCTTTATCTCTAACTCTTTAAATTCAGTTTATTTGTTGTTTGCTGGTATAAACAACCGATTGTTTCTACGAAACAACCAATTGTTTTTCTAGTACTACAGCTTTTGCTTGCTGTTTTGGCTAACTGAATTGCTGAATTAATTGGTTTCTGAAATAAATTCATTCTAGTTTTGAAAAGTTTGTGAAAACCCTTTTAAACAATTCAACCCCCCCTCTAGTTTAAAGCCATTTTTTCTAACAATCTCGACGCCGTTGTCGAGAAGATCGTCCTCGGGGACCAATCTTATTACCCCCTCGATGCCGGAGGGCAGGTTGAAGCTAACGGCCCGCGAGAAGGACCGATCGCCCCCCCCCCCAGCAACGCTAAGGTTGAGACACCCGAGGCAGACACGGACACCGCCACCGCCGTTGGGATCGAGTGGTTGAAATCATCGGTGGGCGGTGACGCAGCCCTCACCGATCGGCTTGGGGGAGGTGTCGATAGTTGCCCCGCCGCCCTCACGGTATGGGCAATGTTGCTCCCATCCTGACCGCGCTTCTTAAAGCCCTTAGAGGGGCCCGCCCGGGCACTCTCCTCGATCGGGGCCTTAGGACCAGCGGCCCCCCTCTTCTCACTTAGCTTGTTCTTTAAAGCGTGTAGCATACTGACCGCTTGCGGTATTTCTCTCTTGGCGATTTCTGCAAACAAATAAAATAAAACTGGTCAGACAAAGCAGGAAAAACAAAACAGACAAGTGTTAAACCACATACCCTCGAAGGCTGTCGCGCGATCGATCACCGTGTACAGCGACATGAGCGGCCGAGTGGGGAGCTTCTTGGGGAGATTATCGAACAAAGAAAAGATTAACCGCTCATGCTCACTCGGATAGGCCGGTCTCGCCCAATCCGTTATCTTTGTAGGCTTCCTCGACCAGAACAAAGGAAACTGAGATTTAGTTCCTTAAGGACCCCGGCCGTGAAGGCATCAAAGGGAAGGGACACATGGAGGTCCGCAAAAAGGCAACTGTACATAAAAAAGTAGGGGGGCTCGGTGGATGACCGCTCCCTATACACACGGTCCTGCAGGGAACAAGGGTCGAACGCCAACAAGGACTCCTCGGTCGAAGCCTTTAAGACAAGAACCTCGTCCAAGAATTCAGCCACTGAGGTTTCCGTGTAGAAAAAGGACGACACCTCACACACCTTGGGGTCAACCCAGGCAGGCCCCACATGAGGGCGCGGCCGTTCCAAAGGGACCGACCTATCCGACGCGTTACCAGCATCGTCCCTCACCAAACCCGGTGGGGAAGCAGCACCCCCCACTACCCCAACTGGAGTAACCTGGTTAGACAAAGAGGAGGAAGAAGAAGAGGAGGACGAGGAAGACGACAAACAAGAAGGAGGTTCGGGAGGAGACTTAGAAGAAGAAGTTGGACGCGAATGAGTAGACATGACTAACCTTTAGGCGAACGAAGGAAGCAACCAAGATCAGTCGGATCAGTTCAAAGTGTCGGAGCTCAATCAAAGATAACGCGTAAAGCGCAACTGTTCCCAGCCCCTATTTATAGCCTGGAGGAACCTCGGAAACCTAAACGTCACAAAATCTCAACCATTGGATCTGCTTGATCCAACGGCCCACATCGCTTGGCGCGTAAAAACCCCCTCATAAATGCACGTTACATCAGTCGTTCAGACGCCCCTTACTGTCACTTCACTCATCATTACACAAACCGCCCGAGGCCCATTCTTCAGACTCTTCGGCTGTACCACCTTTTGAGCCTGGGAGGCAACTGTACTGGGATGGCCGACCGCTCTACCTAACTCAGCCGACTCAAAGAACCAAACCCCAACCTAAACGACAAGGTCGACCACGTGGCATACGTGGCCGACCGACATGAGACGCTCAAGTCAAAGGTTGACCTGGTTAGCAAGACTAACCCATAGTTAAGGGATGACCTAATCCAACCCTAATCGCATACCAACTCCTTAATCCGGCCCAACAACAAGGGCCCATCAATGTAATATAAATATCACGCATTCCAAGAAAAAAGGTACGTCATTATCTACAGTGTTCTGACAGCCGAACACGGCCACCCTACTAACTTGAGCGTTGGATTGCCATCTGCAGGTACCCCACCCGTCTGAGGAGCCACCCAGCGAGGAAGACTGAAGAGTGTTGGATACACGAAGACCGACCGAACAGCATCCTGAATCAATAGTTCTCCCTGTCCCAGACTAGTTCGAGAACACATTATAAGGGAAGTATTTTCTTACATGTTACTATATTATAATATATAACAAATTTAATTTATAAATGTTTATAATTTAAACTATAATGTGATTATATATTTACATTTTTCATATACAACACAGAAATTGTAATCCTGTAAATTATAATTATTTAATTTTTATTTTAATTCAAAAAAACTGGCAAACCAGTCTTCTATTATTTATAATTTAATATAATGAATTGGCTGAAAATTACAACCTCCAATCCACCAAATTGATAAGTAGTGACAAATTTTTTTATTGAAGCGATTCTTTATATTTGTTGCATAGACATGATCAAAATTTCTCTTCCTTAGATATATTTCCAATGTTCCAGCATCTCTTATAAAAAGACAAACATAATGACTAATAGTAAACTTTTTCACAGAAGTTGCAAAACAACTTGGACCAGTTCTCAACAAAGTACCAAGTTTTTCAAAACAAGGATCCATTTTCTTTGTTGTGTTAGTGGTATCAAAACCTAAACCATGTATTAAAAAATATATATTTATTTTATATATGACTAAAATTTACAATGAATGAAGATGACAGTTAGAAATCTTCATTTATTTTTGTATATAGAGGAATATATAACCTTTGTACAAGTGGAATGGAGAAAACCGTTACAAGACCAAATTAAAACAAACACTAATGATAACCTAATGATTGGTTAACCAATCAAAACTTGTGTGTCTATCCTATTATAACTTTTCTTCCTTCAAAGAAATCAAAATTTCTTTGTGGACTATCTTCTTGGCTGTGTTCTTAAGAGCAGGACCGAGATACTCAAACTGGTGAGTGATTCCATCAGCTTCTACCTCCATTCTGTAATTAGTTACGCCATCTTTGCGGGTCACAATGTCTTGTATAATATTATAACTTCTTTTCTGGCAAAGTTCATTCAACTCTCTGATGGGATGGAGCTTCAATGTTTCTGGTGTGACAAGGGGTTCCAAAAGTGGCCTTATGCTTTGCCACACAACCTCCTTATTGTATCCTGAATCAACAAGAATCGCTCCAGCCAGAGATTCTATAATGTCTCCAAGCACCTATCAAACAATAAGAAATTAGATTATGAGTTTTGTAATGGTTAACACATTGTAGATCATCGTATAAGTCACAAATACAACTCTGCTGCAAAACTAAAAGTAAGATATGCCAAAGAACTAATGATCCTAGCGAAGGCAATAAAGCAAGATAATGTTTGAAAGATACTTTACATTGGAGAATCATAAGATTTTGATCAAATTTACCAATAATGTTTAGTTCTTTAGTGTAGTAAAGTAACTAATTCACCTTCAACATTCTATGGGTTTTGAAAACAAGGAAACGGGTCACAACAAATCTAGATAGCGTTAACTCAATACTGGATAACAATCATATGAACCTATGAAGTAAATTTTAACAACTAACCTTAGGAAGTGATGTCTCTAACTCGTATCCAAAAGTTGACGATGAAGATACCTTATCAAAACTGTCTAGTGATATAGCAATATGTTTATGCAGTTCTTGTGAGGCATGGAGTACATGTTTGTGCAAACCGTGCTTAATGGCAGACCATGCATAACAATCGTTATTCACAGAAGCTGATCTCATGTCAGTTAACTGCCCTGGAGACATGCCAGGATATTTTTTGAACAAGTGCCAAGTAATCAGATAATCCAGTACTGAATCTCCAAGATACTCTAGTCTCTGCAGGGCAAGGAGTACATTATTTACAAATAGAGATAAATGAATCAAAAGTAACAAGAATATGAACTAGAAATGATTGATCATGAAGAATGTGTTCCATTACTATTTATCAGATCCCACCAAAAGATAGGCTAGTCAATATGGGGTTGGAGAAAGCTCATTCGTACATAATAAATTTGTGATAATGCAATGTCTTGTTTCCATATGATGAATAATAAGCAAAAGTAAATTACCTGATAACATCTAGGAACTTCAGGCAACATGTAAGAACCATGGGTCAGAGCTTCCACTAAAAGAGTACGGTCATGGAATGAATAATTCAATTGTGATTCTAAAAAGGTGACATGAATCAGTTTCTCCGGTTGAATGTCAAAGTGCCTCTCATAGGGTATTTTATTAAAATTCACTTTAATACCAACGCAATCCATAAACAACAATGCAGCCTTTTCACCACCAGAGCTGAGGAAGGCACCAATTAGTGCCTCAACTACATCAGCAATAAGCTTTCGCTTTAATTTTCTTTGTCCAGAAATATAAATCTTTTTCCCCTTGCTAATAAACTCTTCTATTTTAAAACTTCCAGATTTATCACCAGGAATGGGCCAGGAATGAGGATCAAATGGCTCATTTCGTATGAAACCCTGCAAATAAAAAATAATTCAGAATTCTGATGTTTCAAGATGATAATGCAATCCTTATGATAATAATGAAGGATTCTAAAACCATGAAAATTCATCTCTGAGAATGGATAAAAACTGAAACAATAATATCAGAAATAAATAAAGAGGGAGAGAATACCGGAAGGCCAGAACTGCACCCGAACTTGTAGAGTGCTGCGTTAGAAATTATCTTTTCCCTCTTCAAACTAAGGAGACCTTCATGGTCATTTTGATAGGTTTTAAAAAGCTGTTGACTGACAGCATATTTTAAAAAGGAATCTCCTAGAGTCTCTAGAGACTCGTAATGGAAGGGCTCGTTGCATCTCTTAGAAGTTATTGCCTCTAACACCTACAATGCCAATTGCAGATACCTTTTAGTGTAAGTATGAACCTACACTTTGAAAGAACACTAATACAAATCAACCAAAAGATGCTAACGTAGACCATTTCCCTCTGACAAGTTTCTTCCCAGTCTTCATCGAGTATTGACTGACACAACTGCTTATGTATATATAAAGTATACAAGAAAACTTGCAGTAAGATAATTTGTTTTCACAACTTTTTTGGCTATTAAAGACAATTAACCGACATATAAAACTGCCTTTCCCGAAAAAAAAAACACATGGAAACATAAATTTTTCTTGAGCAATTGTACATACCTTCATTATTTGAGTTTCATTTTGCGCGCAATGATCCAAATGCATCTTTTTTAAGTTGAAAGCAACAAGCAATGATTCAATCCGATGCATGATTGACGGAATAAATGAGAAGGAATAAATGATACTATCTTTTATTGGAGACATGATTATAGAACACAGTTCAGGAGGTAATTCAACAAAGGCCTTGCTTGCTTCTGAAATGAAAAACATGAAGTAAGGATTTAGATTGGATCGCATATTGTTAGTTCTCAAAGACTAACACTGAAATTTCCACAACTTTTTTGCACATGAATAAATACTTAGGCCTCGAGACATTGGTAGCTAGGTTCTTGTTAATAGCAGTTACCGCCGAAGCGAATGCAAATTTTATTCATGTAAAGATTATAACATTGGATTTCAGAAACAAGCAAAGCAACCCAATACAGAGATAACAACTAAGAAGCCTAAAGTTTTGTGCCACACCCAAACAAGTAGAGATTATTTTCATAGTTTTAATTCGAAAAGAAAATGTTCAGAAGAAATTACCATACAGACAAGCCTGATTTACATTCAATTAAAATGGCAGGTATACATTCACAAAAGTCCACCACAATACAATTGATATTGATTACAAAGGCAACCCTAATTTTAATAGTCATGGGCATAGTTAACCTCCTTGTATACACCTGACACAAAACTGTTAAATTTATTTAAAGAGAGAGAGAGATCTTCCATGCATTATGGACATCAAAGATTGAATATCCTTGGTTCAATCGCACTAAAGAGAGATCAAGGAACAAAATAAAATTAACAAACTGAAAAATCAAGGTCAAACCTCCTTCTTTCCTTTCTTTGCGTCCATCACAATAATTTTTAGCTTGAAAATTGTGTCTTGCTTTAAGTAGCTGCTGATGTTCAAATTGCAATGATATACCATGACTGAAAATTGTAAACAAAAAAAATAATGTACTTTAGTAGATAAAATAACCTGAGAATAAACATAAATAAAAAAACTACTTACTGTTGTTCATAATAATTTTTGTACGTAGAAACTTCACCAGTCCTTAGTTCCATAGGCGAGTTTCCATCTAATTCCATTACACCAGTAGTGATATAGAAATAATTCTTACCACTAACATGGGAAGTGCAAACCAATGCATCCTGTAGTTTACAAGTGCACACTAGACCACTTTTTGTCCATATGTGGGGTTGATGATACTTGCACGTAAAATTAGATGCATTTACAGAATTGATAGCTAACCAATTAACACTTGATTTCTCCCCTTTCCCAATAGCTGGAAGCAAAAGATAGTCGATGTCAACTTCATGCAAACAGCTTTTGTCTAAACCGATTGGAAACTTGTTTATATCACGACGTATGAGAATTCTAAGCAACGTGGCCTGGAAATTTTTACACAAAAGAACCTGGAAAACAAAAACAAATTAACAATAAATACACAAACATTTTGTTAACCGACTTGCAAATAAGTTGGATACAATTAAAGGATAACTTGATAGCATACCTGATCCTGCGAAAGATTAATGGTTCCCTTGTAACTTAACTTTACAGACACATCACCTCTGTCAAATCCCATATCGAATTGCGAGCATACAACTTCTGTATCAAGCTCAACTCTCATAGCAAGAAAAATATCTTCCACAAAGATATCATAGCTAAAATTTTGACTGAGTTCCATCAAATAACAATGGTATGTTGTGTGACTATTATTTGACACACAATTTACCAATCCAAATGGGACATAAGTTGGTTGGTTATCATCATAAGGTTCATTCCCTGAAAGAATTTGATTGATGTGGAAATCATTCAAAGATTTAGGTGGAAGTCGATAGAATTATATGGACGAACAGAGTTTATGGAAACAATATTTAGAAAGAAAAACACTAATAGTAAGAGAAATTAATAAAAGGCATGTAAGTTACCAAATTCCTGAACCTCTGCTGCTTCAATGATAATATCAGGAACAAGATTATCAGTCAGAGCTCCTATCTTATGAAGTTGTTTGCAAGCTTCAAGGCATGCGATATTCTTCAAGAGTTTTTTGTCACCAACTACATGAATAGGCTGTAGAGGACAGCTCTTGGGAAGATACAATGTTCCAGTCACTTTGTCCCACCTTGGAGTCGGTTTAAAATATCTAAGAGAGTAATCTAGATGGTATAAATGATAAAGAACAAGATAAAAAAGAAAAGCAAAACAACCAGAATGATGCAAAAAGAAAGTATATCTTAGGTTCATTAAAATGAAGGAAGAAAAGCCACATAATAGGGGAAGCAGTGAACTAACTAACCCATCTGCAGGGAGGCGTGAGCAGTACAAGTATATCAAACTGATGCTAGAACTAAGATTTGCAATGGCTCCAGTGCTTGCAACATGATAAGCTTCCTTATCAAAGTCATCACCTTCAAAAGGATCACATGGAAGGGAAGAATGTCGCAAGGACTCCTTTCTCATGATAGCCGCACTAGCAAGGTATTTCTCAACTCGAGAACATGTAACTGAATCCCCACTGTAATTTAGAGTAAAATAAAGGATGGTTAGGGAAAATTTACGTTAAAGTTAACTAGTAAAGCATAAGTTGTCAATATATTTTTGTCTCTTGCAGCTTTGTACTTAACTAAGCACCAGAGTAATAAAGGTACTTAGGGAGTAATGTAAAATCAAATACCTCTTAACCATTAATATATAATCTGAATTTTTCATTCTAGCACGTCCTCGGGACTGTATGAAACTGCACACTGTGGGAGATGGATCAAATCTAATAACTAAATTGCAACTTTGAACATCTAAACCCTCTTCAAGAATTGATGTTGCAACAATGATGTTGACCTGCATTTTAATTTTTTTCTGTTGATAAGACCTTTCATTTGATTATTACAATACAGTGGACTGTTTAAAAAAAGCAACATACCAATCCCATTCGAAATTCTTCCACAATTTCATTTTGTTTTCTCCTTGACTGATTTTTCAATCCAAAATTGTGTCCTGCAATGAATTTAATCTTCCAGCTATTGTACTTTGGAAGCAAGGTATTGAATAAATCTTGAAGTACAATGGCGGTAATGATTCTTTCAACAAAAATTATGCATCTCATGTCAGTCAAACCCCTACAATTATAGCAAAAGTAGCAGATCCATCAAATAGATTTTATATAATCATCATAATAACATAAAGAATGATCACTACGTACAATCAAACAACAATCGCCTTATCCCACTAGGACTACATGCAATCAGTCGATAAAAACAGTATGTTGACCAACTAGTCAGAATAAATTTTCAACACTCATCCCAATCTGAAGCTGACAACGACAGGCTTATATTCTAGAAAATGGAGCCAGTATATTTTAGGTTAAGAATCAAAGTGATCACAAACTTACCTGATCACACAACGTTTTAAAACCATTATTTCAAAATCAGTAGTGTGTGATAAAATTTCTTGATTCAGTACCTCTTATATATACTTTTGGTTTTGTAAGTGTACTTTTTTTAAAATTTAAATTTAAAATATGGATTCAAGTAGCATTAAATGCTAAAATAAATATTGTAAAACATTCATCATCAGTAAACATAATTCTTAGTAGCAAGAAATGATAAAAAGAAAAACTTACTTACAGATGCATAAACCATATGTACAGATTGAAATCATTTGTAGAATACATTATATTTTCTTAGGCACTTTTTCATCTCATAAGAAACTTAAACAATCTAATAAGGAGAAGTAGAGTCTGGAGGCACATCCACAATAATAACATGATTTCAAAACCACAATGGAAACATTAAAAAAGAAACCTATCCATGATTGTAACCTGTACTCAAGTAGAGAGTCTATAAGACAGCAAACTTTGGAGGTCAACAGCCCCATCTCCAAATCCAATTTAGTATTATCACCGATAGACCACTTAGCATCTGAGTAAGAAAAAAACATTGTGTGAAAATTAATTAATGCTAGAAATGCAAGCAAAAGATTTATATTTAAGATTTCCCCATTTCTCTCGGTGGCTGAGAATCATTACCACATTGCAAGTAACTTTTCAGTGTGTCTACACACGCCAAAATAAAGTTTTTAACAACTCTATCCCCAGATTGTCCCCATGAAAACGAGTCAAATTCACTAGAGGATAAAGACTCAGCAGCCTGTCACAAAAAAAAAACAATTAGCATTTATGAAAAACCTTAAAGAGACATGGGAGACAGAAAGTTTCTGCAGGAGAAAGGCATGAACCTTCAAAGCCAACCAAACACCAAGCTCATCCAGACTAAATATCAAAGCATAAAACATCTTTGTTATTCTTTTTTGTGTAGACTCAGCAGCTGATTTAGTGAAATCTAAACTTCTTAGAGTGAGTTCATGCTGAGAAACAATAAAATCCATTGTTAATAACCTCTCTGACAAAAAAAGATAAATAACTTATAAAGTAGCACTAAATATAAATGAAACTGTGACAGTAACTAAATACAGGATGATGATGATATGATTGGTAATTGAGAATTGATTCGATTCAAATACAACTTCTCACGCAGTAAAACAAAAGACTTTGGGTAAGAGTCATACTGATATTTCCATGCTCAACAAATATGGGATTTTTATTTTTCTTAAATGTTTCAAAGTATATTTCAAAAACTGATATATCTTTAAATGTACATACCTGCTCCTTTAACATCTTGAGCTTAGATGCTATTTCTTCAAATAATACAAATTGAATTTCATCGTCATTGTAAAACTTCAATTTTGGTGTTGATGTTGGTATGAACTCAGTTATGACAGCTTCACTTACACTCGTATATACCTTCATTTAAAAATATTTGTCAAGAAAATAATACCTAGGACAAGACCCATACAACACAATATCATGGGCAGAAAGAACAAAGCAAGAAAAAACATACAAAAGAGGGAGAGAAAAAACTACCTTTGAATGCAGTAAAGTCATTAGTTTCTGAATATTCTCTGACAAGGATGATTCAGAATTTCCAACTGGATTAAAAAAAAAAGTGAATTAACATTAGAGAAAGAAAAGCAGATATTCAAGGAGCCATAAACTTTTCTAGGCCTGTATACCTTTCGATTTAATTGGAGATGCAGTCATACCAAAAATTCGAGGGAGGGCAGAACTACCAGATTGTAATTGGGGACGATAAAACTCCTGCACGAAATCAATCTTAAAAAGGTAACAAACTAATTCCAAAGCACAAACTAAAACCACAAGATGCAGAGATGCATACAAGATGGTGGTAATTGACTAATTGTCTTCAAACAGAATTAATTACAAATCTTAAAGGACCATATATAATTGAAAAGGAATGATACTATTGAACAAAAGTCACCAATTCTAATTATAATCTCGTTGGTTGTTCAGTACAATGGTCAATGGAACAATAAAATTTCAGAAGACATGCATGAGTTCACACCACCTTAATACATCCATGGATTATTTTTATTTTTTATTTTGAAAGCAGGTCCTTTTACATATTTTCTTTGAACAATGAAGTAGTTTGGGTCCAAATCAATTACTCACAGTATAAAATATACTGCAATTTATATGCATGGATAGAAGAAGGAAAATATTTTAATGTCACCAAACAACCACAGCTCACATCACACCTCTCCCAATCTTTACACTAGCCTAATCTTTACACTAGCATATAATGGTTGAACGTATCTATAATATATACCATTGGTGCGAGCAAAAACACGGAAGTTTTTGACACGTGTCTCAACCACAAATTTTCAGAAAAAAAAATGTAGAATATAAATTTACCACAAATAGAAAATAGAACACTGTTGGATATTTAACAAAGAGATGTGGCTCTCTAAAACCATGCCACTTGGATATCCAATGGCTGTGTTAATTGCCTTCCTCTTCCCTCAGTCTCATCCAATATACTGTGTTTAGCAAGCAGAAGAGAACTGTTCTTTTGGCACCTAAGTTCGGTTTCGAAGATGGGTCTCACTCAAATTTTGATGTCACCCTTGTGCTGGCAACCATGTTAATATCTCAGCTTCACGAAGGGGCTGTCTCAGAACCTCCTGCTGGGGCCACCAGACCACACCCTAATACTGAACAGCAAGAGAACTGCAGAGCAAATGCGTCATCAGAGCTTCCATCTGATCACACCCGCATTTGGTCGAACCTCTCAGGTAGTTTCAATATTTGGATTGGATAATTTTTTATTGATCAAAATTCTCATTAGCTTTTTCATTTTACAGCAAGTGCATTTAAAAGCATTAGTTCTCCAGAAGAGCGGCAGACACAAGGAGAAACAGTTTTGAATGATAATGGTGGAAGAGAAATTCAAAGAATTAGCACAATGCACATTTCAAGAGTAACAACATGTCAACCAAAATTATTTATTATTATTTTTTAAATTGTTATTTTTATCAAATTAAATTTATATAATAAATATATTATATTTTTAAAATAAATTCTTTCTATTCCAACATAGTAGCAGTAATACAACATATTAATGAAGAAGTCACTACTCAAATATACTATTATATAAAAAAATAGTAAGAAATTCAAAGACACAGCCCAGTTGAGAGAAAAGCTAATACTTACAGTCATGATGCAGGCATAAGGGTGTTTACCCCTAGCATGATGGCATTCATCCAGTATTAAAACCTTAATCATATTCAGTTTGAGGAAGCTGTGCCTCAAACAATTGAGCAATATTACAGGAGTCATGACAAGCACCTGCACATTCAAAAGCATTACTGATAGTATTTTCGACTTATACATGCAGAAAATAAATAAATCAGAAGCATCATATTAAAAGTAACAAATGACAAATAGGCATATTCAAGCAATTGAAATAGAAGGCAAATACAACGTTTCAGTATACTATAAGATTTAACCGAGTACAAAGGTCAAAAATAAGACGATCGAGATTGTCAAATTTAGACAACATGCAAGCATGGATTCCAAAAGGAACTACAAAAAGAGTTTGTGGCAGATGGCAGTCAATGAAGAAAATGGAGTATCTCAGTGATCTCCTCAGAAGTGATCTGGGGTGTATACTAGGTTCAGAAGCTAAAAATCACATAATATTTTTGGAAATTTTACTTCAAATATAATGTATAGTAATATAGTAATATAAAGTATCGATGTAAATTTTTAAGTGAGAAAAAAATTTAGACAAAAAGTTCTAGTAAAAAATATATTAATTATGAGTTTATGAAATCTTTAATTCAGAAAAATTAAAACAAAGCAATTAAGTACACAAATAGACATGCATTGAATGAGTGAGTGACAACTACTGAAACAACAAAATAGGATAAGTTTAAAAGTGTTCCTTCAAATCCTTTCCATTTAACAATTTAAGCTAGTATGAACTTTCAAATTTTTTCACTGGAAATGGTGAAAGAAAAGTATAAAACAAATAAATAGCAAATCCTTGGGTTGTGTGATTTATATCAATGATACAATATAAGACAAATTCATCCATGTATCTTAAGTTTCAAAGTCATTTAAAATCCATAATGGGTAGGTAGTTTAATTGTGTCAAATCATAAGATTCAAATCATGAATCATAAGATTATAATCTAATAACTACGGAAATAAATGTTCAGCCACCTTTTCAAATGGTGAAAATAAGAATATATCACACATGACAAACAGATGGGTTAAGATTAAGCAAAGCAGATCCCGTAGAAATAACAAAACAATCATTCAGTTCTGATAGAATGCAAAAACCTTCACCTCGTGTTTCTCCATTTCTTGTTTCCATGTCCCTGCATCCCAAAAGTCAACTCCCATATCTCCCCAATACATTCCCACTTTCAAATCGGTATGCATTTTTACAGCTTCAGCTTGCTAAATTACAATTGAACAGAAGCAACAAGTTAAAAGATACCGAAGAAAAAAAAAACAGTGAAAGTACTGATCCATTACATAGCTTCTCAATCAACCAGCACAATACAATCTAATAATGAATCTCAACATTACAAAAGGCATAGCAATAGAGAGTGGCATACTTGAGAGACCAACACAACTTGGGGAACCACAAACACTGCAATAAAAGGAGAAGGCTTTCGGAGGTGGTGCGCATAGCTGCGAAGTAGCATGATAGCTATCAAAGTTTTGCCGGAACCAGTCTCCAAGTACACAATTGTATTCTCATGGATAGCTTTGTCCAATGCTTCAAGTTGATAGCTACAGAAAATAAAACAAAACAAAAAATTAAGAATCAGTGAGAAAGGGATTGTACTCTGGTAATAACATATTCAACAATGCATGCACTCATAAACACTAGAAGTTTTTACCATAACATGTGCACATTAAACTCACCTTCTGGCAAATGGAAGAACATCACGTGTAATCTTCTGCTGCTTGGTACGAGTGTGTGAACAATTTGAGAGTGCACCTTCCATAGCTTCTTTGCCTCTTTGATCAACCTACATTCAAAATCCAACGAAAGAAAAACACCCCATTACAAAAACGATCCATCTCCTTGTCTTCATGGAAGACGAAAACAGCAAAACAAACTCAAACCCATAACTCGCAGACACAAATAGAATAAAGGGTAATGCAAAAGGATCTAGCTTTACCATCTTATAAATGAGAATGAGTAATGTGGTGTGTGCTTGTATATAACAGATTCCAAAAACAAATAGTATAGTAAGCACATGAAGCAAGTCATGGGGTCACATTTTGTTACAAAAAATAATGGTGAAAAGATGCAGTCACTGTACTAATTAACACGAGAGAGAAAAGTAGCTGGGAATGGATACCAATTCTAATTCTTCACTTTTTCGTTTATCTCCTGCATGCACTGAGAGATGCACTGAGAGAGGGAGCGAGGAATCCATGACTGAATATGAAACGACAAAGCGGTACAAAACTCGGTTCAGAGGAAGAAAGAAGAAGAGTGTGACTAGGAAGAGACAAGACTTTGAAATTTATAGACAAGAAATTTCAGGAAAATATTATTGGAATACTACTTACCTAAATGCACATTTTTACAAAAAAAAATTATAAAATTCTTTCATTTTTCAGTTTATTTTAAGAAAATAATTATTTCTCTTTTTAGTTGTTTTCATTTTTCAATACATATAAGTTAGTTTTCAATTTAGTGTCTTTATTTATTTTACTTCTATTTTTAAAATTGTAATTTAGATACCTAAAATTACAAAATTTTAATTTATAACCTTCAAAATAGAAATTTTTTATATTTTTATAAAATTAATAATAATTAATTTTTTTATCCAAACATTCAATGAATAACTCATGTTAATTTAATGAATATAGAAAAATATTTAATGTTTTATTAATTATTAATTTAATTCTCTTTCAAAAGTAATTATTATTTCATTATATTTTTTCTTTGCTGTTAGATGGATTTAAAGTCTTTCTTTTTATAACTTGATCATATTTATAATTTATATGGGATCTTAAATACTTTTTTTAACATAATAGAGGAGATTATACTATAAATCTAGCCAAATTTATTCCAATAAATTTATTACAAAGTAAATTAAGCAAAACTTATTCAATAAGTTTTAATATTGTATTAGAAAGTAAATATTAAATTTAGCGTAATCTCACAAAATTGATTAAAAAAATTAATTTTTAAGTTTCAAAACAAAAAATTACACATATGAGTATTAAGCATATATACTATGAATGAAGTGATCCTATATAAATTTAACAAAATTTTAAATTTTAAATATAAGGCACTCTCATGTATTGATATTTAAAATTAAAAATCTTAATTTATAACTTTCAAAATAAAAAATAACTTATATTTTTATAAAATGTAATAATCATTAATTTTTTTATCCTGACATTTAATAAATAAATCATATTCATTAAATGAATATTGAACTATTTAAAGTTGTTATTATTAATTATTAATTTAGTTCTTCTTCAAAATTAATTATTATTTTGTCATATCTTTTGATTTTTGGAGGCAAACGTTGGAATTTTATTAAAAAATAATAATTTTTGAGCTTCTTAAACTTATTTTTTTAATAAATAATTTTTAAAAATTTGTATGTAAACACTACAAGAAAAAACTACTTTAGCTTCCAACAAAAAGTGAAGACTATAAAAAAGAAGTTACTAACAAGGGTGAAGTCTACTCAAATTGGATACAAAAATAAATATCAAACATTGTGTTCATAATGGAGACATTTAACTCACTAAAAATTATTAAAATAATAATAATAAGTTAGCGTATAGAATAGGGACACAAAGTAGATATAATGAAAAAAAAGTGACAAAATAATTTGAGTCTAAAATGTGAACACAAAGTGGATGCAAGTTAAAAATTATTAAAATAATAATAATAAGTTAGCATCTAGAATGTTGACACAAAGTAGATGCAATCAAAAAATAAGTTGCAGAATGATACTGCGTCGAGAATGTGGACACAAAGTAGATATCGGGACATTTGTTATCTCACGTAGTGTCTCCAATGACGACATTAAGTTTAATTATTGTTGGAGATCCCACATCGACTAGATATCAGGACATTTCATAGTATATAAGTGGGTGTAAACCTCACCTTATAAGCTAGTTTTATGAGGTTGAGTTAGGATTAAAGTTCACTTCTTAATATGATATCAGAGTCATTTTGAGCCTATCCTAGCGATTCTTTGTTGGGCTTATCAAATCACATGCTATTGGTTCGTTATCTGACCAGCCATAATATATAGTCTCACACACGAGTTGGTAGTCTCGGGGTGAGGGAGGGTGTTGTTGGAGATCTCACATCAACTAAAGATTAGGATCATTTCATAGTATATAAGTACGTGAAAAGACTTAAAGTTCACTTCTTAATAATTATTTAATTTTATAGTCATTTTAGTGTCCCCTAAACCTACGTTATAGTTAAATAATACTTTTTTTCTTTATGTATGCTTACCCAACACTACCTTGTAAATTTGTGTCCCATTAAAGGTCGTATCTAATGCATAGCCACCAAAATATTAGCTTTCATTTCTATTGGGACGCTAAGCCCACACTAGTCCCATGTAGAGTCTCTTTTTGTACTCTTTACGTCGCTCTTTTAGAGACTCTACCATCATTATTTCTTGTAGTGAAAATCTATATGTAATGAATATTATTTTTTATACGGATAGGTTTTGCAAAATTTATTTACCTTTACATACGAAAAAATCGGTATGTATAAGCAATAAGCAATTTACATACTATTTTTTTATCAGTTTGTAATATCTGTATGTAAATCCATAATTACATACTAATCTAAATCCGTATATAATAATTTGTGTGTATTAAACAAATTTCTAGTATTGATGAATGTTAAATATAATTTATTCTTAGAAAATCAAAATCAACCTAAAAATATTAGTAAAATAATTCATGAACATAAGATTAGATAATTTTAATATTTCTTTCAAAATAAAAAATAGTTTATATTTTTATCAAAATAAAAAATAATTTATATTTTTATAAAGTTTGATAATCTTTAATTTTTTTAATCCTAACATTGAATGAATAAACCATATTCATTAAATGAAGGTAGAACAAAATTTAAAGTTGTATTAATTTAATTCTCTTTCAAAATTAATTATTATGTTCTTAATTTAATCATGTTAGTCGAGGTTAGATTTCAAACATATTTTTTCACGTTAAGAACTCGATACTTTGAACATGGAAATAAAGGAGGATTCCATCGATGCAATAATTTTTCCTCTAATAAAGTATGATACTATCTTAAAAATTAAACTTTTAAGTTTAAATCTAAATCTACCTCACAAAATTGATTTATAAAAGTGAAATTACACATTGTAAGAAAATCATTAAGTAAAAACCAATATTAGAGACAAAAAATAACTAGTTACTATAAATTAGATACTATTTCATAGACTAAAAAAAGTATTGGTATCAAAAGTAGTTTATATAATTAATAAAATTTCTAAATTAATTTCTAAATTTGTCTAATTAGCTACTAATGTTTTAGTTACTAACTTTAAAATCTAAATTTATTGGTAGTTAAATAGATATCAATTTAGAAATTAGTTTATAAATTATTTTATATATCAATGACTTTTTTAGTTATTAAATAGTATCTAGTTGTTCTTATATTCCTGAGCTAGTTTCCTCTAAGGAAAATATGATGTTGATTAAATGTCCTCACTTTTGGAAATCAAGACTGATGTTTTTAATCTTAATGGTAATAATGCTCCTGGTCCATTTGTTCTTACTGGGACATTATTAGGACAAATGTTTGCAATGTTGCTCAATAGTTTTTTAAACAAAACTGGATTCTCACTAGAATGAACAGTAATGTTGTGGTATCTCTTATTCTTAAGATTTCGAGTGTTGGCTCCATTAAAGATTACAGGCCAATTGTTGTTGCTAATTTTAAATTTAAGATTATTTTCAAGATACTGACGGATAGGCTTGCACTTGTGGTTGCTATAATCATTTCTCCTAATCAATATGGGTTGTGCAGGGTAGACAAATTCAGGATTGCATTGGTATTGCTTCTGAAGCTATTAACATGCTTTCTAAAAATGTTAGAGAAGGTAATGTGGCTTACAAAGTTGATATTCATAAAGCCTTTGACTCTTTGAGTTGGAAGTTCTTATTATTAGTTTTGACATGCTTTGGTTTTCACCCCTCGTTTGTTGGTTGGATTAGTACGATTCTTCGTTCAACTATGCTTTCTATCAGAATAAATGCCAGTTTGGTGGATTTTTTCCCTTGCAGTAGAGGTGTCAGACAATTTTTTTGTCTTGCACAGGAAGTTCTTAGTAAAGGTATCTCTAAGCTTGTGAATGATAATAAAATTTTACATATGGTTTATCCACAAGGTTATCTCACTCCCCTCTCATATTTTATATGTTGATGACATATTTGTTTTCTGTAGGGGGGATTTAAGTCTCTTAGAAATTTGAGTATTTTTCTTAAAACATATGGTGATTTTTCTGGTCAATATGTTAATAACTCTAAAAGTAGTTTTTTCACCATGGATAATTATGCAAGATTTGTCACCAAAATTCAACGTATTCTTTCTTTTAGTCATGGTTGTTTGCCTTTCAATTATTTAGGAGTGTCAATCTTTGTTGATGCTCCAAAGTGTCGATTTCTTCAACCTTTGGCTGATAAAGTCAATTTGAAGCTAGCATCTTGGAAACGTAAATCTCTTAGCATGATGGGTCAGATTCAATTGCTCAATATTGTGATTACTGGATTTCTAGCTTATAACTTTAATGTGTATAAATGGCCTATTTCACTTCTTAACCAAGTTGAACAGTGATGTCGAATTTTTATTTGGACTGGTGATATTTTGGAAAAAAGGCATAGTCATCGTAAATTGGTATACAATTTGTTCTCCTCATGAGAGTGGAGGTTTGAAGATTATTAATCTTCGTCATGAAAAAGATGCATATCTTTTTAAGCTTGCTTGGAACTTTGCTTATAACAATAGACCTTGGTCTTTTCTCCTGAATTTAGGGTTCTTAAATCAAAATATGAGTTTATAATGGTTTATAAATCCTCATCTCTTTAGCCTGAAATTAAGCAGTTTTATTCTACTATACTTGATTATACTTCTTGAACTGTTGATACACGTACTTTTATTAATTTCTGGAATGATAAATGGTTTTCTACTACTTTTTTAGCAAATATTGCAGGGTTATTTGATGGTGTTAGCATTTTGGATACAGTCTCTCAGTTTTGGACAGGTTGTGATTGGAATATTCCCTTGTTTTTACAGCAGATGTCTCATTTTTTTAATCATATCATGGTTATGGAGGAACAAGATATTCCTAATTGGATTCTAGATAAGTATGGTCGTTTCACTCTTAAATCGACCAAGACTGCTTTCTTGGAACCAGGAGTTCCTTATGGTTGGGGTAAATGCATTTGGTCTTCATCTATTCCGCCTTCCAAAACTCTAGTACTCTGGAAATTTTTTCATGGGCGGCTTCCTATAGATCAACATATTCAGAATAAAGGTTTGCATATATGTTTTATGTGTACGCTTTGTGAAAAGCATGATGAATCTATTCTACATTTATTTTTTTAATCTTCTAATGCTTTTTCATATTTGGAGTTGGGTTCGAAAGATTTTTCTTACTTCTCATTTCTCTAATAAGGACGATCTTCTTTCTTTTATTAAGATTGATGGTAACCCTTTTGGTTAAATTGAGTAAGCTTGTTGTGATAACTTTTTCTATTTGGATGATATGGTGTATGGATAATTATGCTAGATTTCAAGATAAGATTGAGGATTCTAGGGCTATTTCGATAATTTAAGATTTAACTTGTCTAGTGAAAAATTCGTTTAAAGCTTCAATGAAGAATGATATGTTGAATTTCAACGTGATTAAGTTTTTTGGTATTAGTACTCGTAGTGGTAAAGTTTTTCGTCCTCTTCTTGTTAGATGGGAGTTTCCTTCTCCAGGCTTGGTTAAAATTAACACTGATGGGGTTGCTGGGGATATTCTGGTCTTGCTACTTGTGGAGGTATTTTTCGTGGGAGTATGGGGGAGTTTATTGATGCTTTCAATGTGTTTCTTGAAGTTCAGACTACTATGGATGGTGAATTTTATGGAGTTATACATGTTACGGAGGAAGCTAAAAAAGATGGGGCTTACTAATGTCTAGCTTAAATGTGATTTTGCCCTGGTTTTGTGTTGTGTTTACTGCTAGGACTAATGTTCTGTGGATGCTTCATAATCGATGAAATACTTGTCTTAATTACTATAGGAAAAACAGGTTTAGGATTACTCATATATTTTTGTGAAGGAAATGCATGTGGTGATAAGTTGACTACTTTAGGATTTATTCATAGAGAATCATTTCATTGGTATAATAGGCTTTCATATAGTATTTTCTTAGAATTCTTTATGAATAAGTATAGTCTACTTATGTATCCTTTTGGTTAACATATGCGTTTTGGTCTAGTCCTCCCATATTTTTGTATTTTCTTTATTTCTTATTTTTTTAATAATACTTTTTTCATGTGATGACAGATGATTGTTGTTGTTTGAGGTGTCAACCTAGGTGAGACGTCAAATTGCATAGTGATGCATAATATGAAAGTTTTTATATAAAAAAAATAGTATCTAGTTTAATTAATATAAAAATTAATTATTATTTATCTCTTAAAATTAATTTTTATTTAATAATTTTATTATAGTGATAATTTAGTTTCATAAAAGTAATATACTTGAGGGTTGTATTTTTAATTAATGAACATTAAATTTAAAACATTATAAATAGATTGGAAGAGTGGATTTGGAAACTATGTCCATATAATTTTCAAAAGTATTGACTAACACAAGTGTATTTGTTTATTAGTTTGACTAACACAAGTGTATTTTAAAGTAAGTTATTTTATGAGTTTTTTAACTGTAATCTATTTAATTATTTTTATTATTATCTTTTATAGTTTAATACTTTTTTATTATTTTAAATTTATTTTACTATTCTTTTTATTAGTATAGGTTAATATAAAAATGTAATTAAAAAGATATTAAATAATTATTGTACTATTTTTAGTATTTATTGAATTATTTTATTATTTTGTTACGTGGTTAAAAATACTTAATACAAATTGAAGTAACTAATGTCTGATTAAACGATGTTATATAAAAACAAAACTTTTTTTTATGAAAAAGAGACAATATAATAGTTCAAATTGATATTTTAAAAAAAATTAAAAAAATATAAATAAATTTTTTGATAAATAGTCATTAGATAATATTATTATAATAAAGTGACTAGTTTAAATAAAAAAAATATATAAAACTTTTAGAAAATAAATAGAAACATTAAAAATTAAAAAATTAAAAAATAATATCATTTTATTTAGAACATATTAATTTTATTTCTATAATGAAATAAAAGTTATATAGTTATCTTTTTATATCATTTTATATTTACCAAACATTTTAATTTAATAAGTTAACTTTTTAACTAAAAATATTTAGCAAAAATATTGTTTATTGCATATCAATTAGTTTATAAGCTGAATTTACCAAATACATCCGTAAATAATTGTGCATTATTACGATAAGCAAAGGGATAGTGACAGCAATTTAGAGGAAACTGAGAAAAGGAACGTATGAGCTTCTTACCCAACTAAAATGAATAAATAAGAACAACGAATTTCTGACCCTTTCTTACTGCAGCACATTTGAATTTTTTTTTCTCATCTATTTCAAAAAATATCTCAATATAATATTCTGGATTATGTAATATGAAAGTTTTTTTCAAATTCATAATTAGTTTTTAGATTCTTCCGAATTATCTGACAATTTTATTAGATAAATTTTATTAAATGTATGATTAGTTTCTGGATTACATAATCCGAAAACTACTCTATGAAGTAGCACAAGAAGAATAAAAAGATATTTTTACGTTTTATATGGGTGACAGAGGAAGATATGGAGGTGCAGGAGGAAACAATCCGAATTCCTACTAAAACAAAATCTAAGGCCCAATGGATGAAAGAGAGAAGGCAAATGCTTCCTACACCCAATCATTTTTAACCTGCACCCAACATATTTTTTTAATTTCCAAAAATGCCCTTAATTTCGGAAATAAAAATCCGGAATTAAAAATAATATATTTCGGAAAAATAAATCCAGAAGTGATTATTGAGTTTCGGAAATAAAAATCCAGAAACAAACGGAAAAAAAATCTGGAATTGAAAAATAATACAAGAAAAAAAATTTGGAAAAGAAATTATTGTGTTTCGGAAATGAAAATCTGGAAACAAAAATGAAAAACTCATTCTGGATAAAAAAAATCCGTAATATAAAATTTCGTTCCGGAAAAAAAAATCCAGAACACATATTTCAGAAATTTTTTTTAAGGATAGTTTCATCTTTTCCGCTGGAATTGGGTGGTGCAGGAAGTAATTTCCAAGAGAGAATTATAATAAAAAGTATGGGCCCAATGGATCAAACAGGGAATTATAATACAGTTTAGTTAAGTGAACCGAATCATCAAAAGCTGTGAAAGATGCCGTTAAGGAATTTTACACAAACTGAATGTCTGCAGTAAGGGATGTAGGTTAGACAATATTGAATTCAAGAGGTTATTCGACACTCATAAAAATATGTTGATTTGTCCTTGTGAGAATAAATAAATTAAGGAAGAAATTTGGAATTAACTCCTAATAACACTTCTATTAACCAAAATATAACATAAGATATTCCTTTTATACTTGTTACAAGAACCATCTAATTGTGTTTTTAGTTTTCTTTACTATAAATAAAATTAAATTTTGAGTTATTTAATTTGTTCGTAAATTATTCCAACACACCGAGTAATGAAGAATTTATAGTTCATTTTCCTCCTAAATTTCATTAGAAGAAAATGCATTTAATTTATACATGAAGTCTGCAATTGATAGAGTTTTTTGGGTTTAAGCTTTTAAGTGCTTTTCATTGTCTTTTAAATAAAGACCACTTTTTTTTTTCTTTTATCATGAGATTTAGTTGGAGCTTATCAATTTCCTTGAGAAGATGCGTACATTTGCAGAATTCATGAAATAAAATTAAAATGAAATGAAGAAGAAAGCTGTCATCCATTAAGACTGTGAAATTGAAGGGTTTCATTATTACGACTGTCATCTTGGGGCACTAAAAGTAAATCTTATTGGAACACAATTCTTTTACTGTGCACCGTTATCAGATCAGTTGACCTAGGAATAACAATAACTATTAATATCTCTCCACCTGCTACCTACCTAGTTATCACACTTCCATCACGTATATCAAGGACTATTAAATAAAAGTTTCTTAAGAAGTTATGAATATAGTAAATTTTAAAATAGATATTATTAATTATATATTTATTATTGTTTAAAAGTTTTAACTAACTTCTTCATCATAAAGTTTTGCTTGCACATTGCAAAAGACAAAAGTGTCCATATACACCATGGTTCGACTTTATATCATTAGTTGGATAACACAGAAGAAAGAAGTAAAATTTATTTAAAGTGATGACTTTGTTAATCAGCAACTGAATTATATGCTTATAATGCTATATATTAATGAGATAGACTCACAATCGTTCAGTAATTATTGGATTCTAAAGCATTGCCTCTTATTTATAAGAGGATATTTTTTTTATCAATAAAGAAGAATATACGAAAACTTACTTCAATGTGCATATATATCTTCATAAATTATGTGCAACCATTAAAATATATTTTATAAAGTTAAATAATATAATCATTAATACAAGGAGGGTAAATAATATGTTGTATTTTAAGATATTGCTTTTGAGTTATTTTGTGGTTAGAAGGTAATTTTCATAAAACTAAAATTGAGGACATAAGAATAAATATACATGATTTGGAGTCTAAGCTATTGAATTGTTGTGTTATGTGTTGAAGATGGATGGAACTTCTTTTTCACTAGTCTTAGTGTGTATGTTTGATGTAGAAAAATGTATAGTTTGCTTTGAAGTTTATAATGTTGTTATAGTAGTTATAGTAGGTTAGAGTGAGTTTAAGCTGACATTTTTTACTGAGTGACCTACTTCATATCATTAACCAAGGTGGTAAGATCAAGCACAAAGTTTTCAAAACTCTTTTATCAACTACCTTAAGTTTTCTCAAAATCAGGTTACTGCACAAAAATAAATTTGTTGATTTGTAAAACAATAGATTTATTTTTGAACTGGTGAAATGTTTTTCAAAATTCTGTTAGGGTACCAAACAGTTTGTTGCAGCCCGTTATTTTTGTTAAGATGAGATGAAAGTGCTTTCAGAAAAACAACCTGTTTATTTTAACTTCAACCTGTTCTTTTTATAACAACTTTCAATTGTTTTTTTGAAAAACTGCTATAAACTGTTTCCTAATAAAGAGAGGCACATCTCACATGTAAAACAACTGAGTGATCATGTTTTTAAACACAGATCAAAGGGTTTTCATTGAGAGACAAAAACTTTGAATGTTTTCTTGAAAGGTTCTCTTAAAGAATTGAAGTGTGTTTGTTCATTGTGTGCCTCAGTCAAGGGTTGAGGTTCTGTGATTGGTGAACTGCAGAAAAGCGCTGCTGTTTTAGGGTTCTTGCATCTTCTTTTCAGGTGCTTTCTTTCCTTATTCATTCTTGTGTAAAGGTGGTTGTATAAACACTTCTTGATAGGGTTTCTTGGAGTGTTCTTGGTGTTGAAATAGGGTTTTTCAGCATTGGTGTATGCCTTGTTCTTGAAGGGTTCAAGAACCACAAGGTCTTGTAATTGGTTTTGTATTGTTAGTGGATTCCACCTTGGTGTGAGGTGAAACTAGATGTAGCTCTTAATGAGAAAACTAGTATAAACTGTGTGTTCATCTTTCTTCTCAATCCTTGCACTTGTTTTCTGCATAATTTGATAATCTGCAAGGAAATAAATATGTTGAATAAAAAATAAATTTATTCATTTTGGGCTTGTTCATACTATTCTTCAAAGATCCTGAATAAGTTCTTGGTTGTTTGCAAATATCTGAATCTGTATGTTGGTTGTTTAAAGAGAGTAATAAATCTTTAAACTAAATCTTTTCAAAATTCATATTTCCTTAAAGATCACTTGTTAAAGATTCAAAGTTTAATTTATGGGTGGAAATCTTGCTGCAGTAAAAGAGCCTACACTGTTATGGAAAAACTATCTTTCAATCTCAAACTAATCAGATTAAGGTTCTGGATTTGAAAAAGTAATAAGAAAATACATCTGTTCTTTTTAAAATCAATATGTTCTTTTTCTCAAAATTACTGGAAAACAATTTCTGTTTGTGAAATTTTTTAAAAGCTCAATTCGCCCCTCTTGAACTTAGACACTAATAGATCCAACATTATGTCCATGTCTTATAGGTGTGTGGTTAGGAGGTAACCATAGATAACTTGTTTTTGGGAATCCATAGTTAGATTTAGGAAAAAAAAACTAACAGTTTGGAGAGGGAAATATTTATTATTTGCAATAAGGTATGTTTGGTGAAATTTGTCTTAACTTCTCTGTCCCTATACTATATTATGTCCCAATACTATATGTCTTTTTATAAATTACCCAAAACAGTTGAGAAGCAACTTAGAAAAATCCAATGAATTTCCTTTAGGATTGGGACAAGAAACTAGAAAGATTTCACGGGTAAAGTGGGATGACATATGTAAGATGAAAGAGTTTGGAGTTTGAGGGTAAAAAACTTTAAAATGTTCAATCTAGCGTTATTAGCCAAGTGGAAGTGGAGGTTGGAGACGGACACAAGGAACTTATGGAAAGACATTATTCAATCCAAATATGGTACTAGGACAATTTTGGGAGAAAATTAATAGGTGTAACAAATAAGATGGTAGCATGATATCAAGACTATAGGAAATTAAATCTATTGGGTCTCGAATTCTTCTTTCATTAGTAATTCCACACAACTCCTTTTATTACAAATTTGTTTTCTTCATCTACAATTGTAGGAAACCATACCATCCAATTCCAATGCTCTCATTTCCATATTTGAATCTATCTTCGTGGATTTTTCTAACATTGTTTCTTCACCATGCTTGGTTCTTCGCATGAAAATAGTTTCTAAGATTGTTATCTAACTTCCCCATTCATTTCGCTATTTTCATCAATCCTATCCAAGTTACTAATATTTGTTATGCTTTTTTTTTTCTTTGTTTGCATATCTCCAAAAACCTCCCTATTCAAGGTTTTCATCCTCCTTTTAGTTTTTTTTTTCCAGTTTATCCTTCTAAATTTCCATACCACCTCTCGTCTTAGTGTTATTAGACTAGATTTTCTTAACTTCTTCTGAAAACCTCTATTATGTGTCTGCCATATATTTCTAAAAGGTTTTGAACCCTAGTTTAAATTATTATCCTTCATTACTAATGCACAATGGTTTGATATGTTTTTTTCTACACATATTGTTTGCATCCCAACTAATGGTTCAACCATTTTTTAGTGACTAATACTGATGGAAGAGTGCCTTCATTCTTGGAGGATTTTTGGTGGAATTTGCGGAAGCTTAATGGAGGTTCACGGACAAGGCTCTCCTAGGAGATGTGGCTGCCTTGAAGGTGCATGTTAGGTATGAAATGAGAGTGGTGAGGCCATCTCTCTTTGGTAGAATGAAAGTTGAAGATCAATAGTCTAACCTTGAGAGGTTTTTGACAAGTAGTGATATTGGCTCAAATTTGGCAGCAATTCACTATTATATTAATCTTGTGAAAACATGAGCCAAGCCACTCCTTATATAGCAAGTGAGGGCCGATTTACATCAAAGCAAAAGGAGGGAAATTCAAACTACACTACTTTGAAATTGGCGCCTAAAATGGAAGCACATGGAAGGCATGTTCAAGGATGTAGAACGTGCACTCCTAATGGGCTTGCCTTGGACCGGCCTAGGTTTAATTAGAAGTTTAAGAAACCCTAATTTAAACCTAGGTTGGTATTTAGGTACCAATCTTCATTTTAACAAAAAATACAAATGAAATTTCCTTTGCTAATTTTGACGAGAATTTAAATGCTACTCTACACTAGAGTCTATGGCGTCTTGAACATGTATAAGAAGGTTTCTCTGCCATCAATAGCATTATTCCAGTCTTCTTGAAGCTTCTTAGTCATGACTCTAGTGGTTGGCCCAATTCTACACTTTGGTGGGCTTGCATTCGAGTTGATGCTTGGGCCTCTTCCATCAAATACTCTATCCATCCTACTTTTTTATGTTCCATCTGTCATGTCCCATGTAAAATTTTCTTCCATTATCGATATATCTAGAACTTCCATGCTCTATGTGAATAGATTAGAACCATTCATCTCTTTCTTATTGTTGGTTGTTGTATTCCTATTATTTATTTCCTCTACTTTCCTAACTGCTTTGAAATACCCAAGCATTTTTTTTGTATGTTTCAATATGTTTTATCAAGTTAATTTCCTTCCACATATTTTTTTTTTCTTTCAAATCACATGACGAATAGATATTCCAAATAAATGCCTTACCATCATCATTTATGCATCTACCTATTATTATTATTATGAAATCGTTACTTCTAATTTCATTTTCTCATGTCAAATGTTCTTTGTGTCATATGCCTAGGATTCCTCCAACCCCTTATTTTGCATTACTATGAATCCATTATATGTCATTTCCCCCCATATTTTATAACATGTCTCCTTATTCATCACTACTTTTTTTGTTTCTTTAATGCACACTAGTGTTGTTCTGTCTTTTTTAATTATATCCCTAATATATTCTACCTTTCCTAGCCCTCTAATTCCTTAATATTCATAGTAACTATTTTCATTTAAACCCTTTTGTCCTCTTCTTGCTTCATTTGTTTTACCTTGTAATCTCTCTCCTTCCATCTTTTTAGTATGGTTATTATTATTGCATAATCCTCATTAAAAGTAAAATTTGATTCTTTTCCTATATTCCGAAGTCTATATTGCTTCATTGTATCCACTATTCATCTACACTCATTTCCTCCATTCATATTCATCTCCTTCACTCACAAAGTTCTCCTTCCATCTTCACAAGTCTTCTTCATCTACACTTTTCTCGTCAGCTTCTTTCACACTCCTCTCCTTCATCCACTCCAATTATTTTTCTATTTTTTTTCGTTCATATATTATTTTGTTAGAGATGGAGACATTGTACGATATTTTTTTTTGAAATTACTGTTATTATCGTTGTTCAAACTGATACAAATTAAAATAATGTTAAAAAATAGAATTTATTTAGCGTAATCAACGCTAAATTAAATAATTTTTAAAATAAAAATGTATTAGTTGACACTAAAATACTTTATTTAAAAATTAATTCAAAACTTAGCGATGAATTAGCATAACTCAATACTAATAAATTAATGTTTATGATTTTAGAGTCTTATAGTGATGTAAACTTGACACTATTAACTAATTATAGGTGAATTTTACTTGACTTAACTTATGTTAAATCTTTATTTTCTATGATAAAGAGATAAGAACAATATATGAATCAAAATTAAATTGAGAATTGAGTTTAAATATAAAATAATATAAAAATAAATAGTAATTGATATTAAAAAAAAAAAAGCAAACATACAAAAAATAAAAAGAAGAAAAAATATAAAACATATTAATTGAGATTAACTTAATATAAATGGATAGATGAATAATGATTTGAATTTTCAATACTTAAATATAAGATTGAAAAAAAAGAGAATCATTTTCTCAACATAAAATTTAATACTATCAAATAAATATCGTGAAAGAAAAAAAAAATTTCAATACAATCAATATTATATCTTAATCTCAAACTCCCATTAAATCAAAGTGAGTTTCTTTCATTTATGAAAGATATAAACAATTGAAAAGAAAGTTAAACAACCTTATTTTCAACCATGCACATAACTTAGTTATAGTAAATGCAATAAGTCATTTTTAACAGTCAGTTGTTTCGATAAAACAACTGGTTGATTTTTCATAAAGAATTGTTAATTTGATAATTAATCTAGTTGTACAGAAAAATAAATTGATTGATTTAATAGATCTTTTCACCCTACTTCCAATCTTTGCGAAGATCTTGTGAAAACAATTCACTCCTTCTTATTGTGGCCATACATTCTAATAATTGACAACAGGAGCTGAGTTCTTGAAAGTTACTCAAGTTTTGATCTTAAATCTTTTTGAAAATGGATGAAAAACTAACCTTTGGAGAAGGTGCTTCTATAAACAAACCACATTTGTTTTGTGGGCTGAACTATCAATTATGGAAGGTAAGAATTTGTTGTGTCAATTGATAGAGGAATCTGGGATGCTATTACAAATTTTCCTTTTATTCCTAAGATTGAAAAATATAAAGTTTTCATTGAAAAACCTTGGTATGAATGGACTGAGGGTGAAGGAAAAAAGACTCAATATGATTGCATTGCCAAGAACATTATAACTTCTACTTTGAATTTAGATGAATTTTTTAGGGTTTCTCAATATGATTCAACAAAGGAGATGTGAGACATCATTGGAGTAACACATGAAGGCACAACAAATGTGAAGAGGGCATGGAAGCATGATGCAAACCAAGCCAACAAGGGGATGACCAATGATGCTAATTTACACAATGAGAAGTCATCTCAAAGTAGAGATCACCAGAGGGAGAATTGGACAAGGACCAGAGCACCTAAGGTTCTTCCTGCCGGTGTTCTTAATGTTTAGAATATGTTGTAAATAAGTTGGGCTCACTTGAGGAGTCCAAATAGTAGAATAAGTAAGAGTATAGCATAAATAGGAGGTGAAGTTATAAGAATGGGCCTATGAGAAGTCCATTAGGGTAGGAAGGAAACCCTAGCTTGTAGAATGCTATGATTAGTGCGACATTTACCAAAGTCCAACCGTAAAGCCGCACCCCTTTTCCCTTTCCCCTTCTACCCTCATTCCTTGTTTTCCAAGGCTCCTCTTCTTATAAATAGGAGGCCTCCCTCGTTGTATTTACAAGTTGAATGAAATAGACAAAAGTTACTCTACACATTTTGTGTGAGATGCTAGTGAGGCTTGTTCCTCTTAGTCTTTAGTCTTATCTTGTGAGAATTTGAGAGCTCTCAAGTGGCGACTTCCAACACTTATCTTGGAGTAATTTCATCATCCAAGTGGCGTGTTCATCATCTCAAACTCCATTTCTCATAAGCTTCCTTTTCCTTCATCTTTTCCTTCCATTCCATTCAATTCATAAATATGTTCTTCTTTTGGTTTCCTTTTGTTCATTCAGTTATTGTCTTTGTCATTACTTTCCATGCTTAAATTTTGCACCATATTCTTGTCATCATCTTCACATAATAATTGTCTTTTTCCTTTTGCCTTTGTGAAATGAACATTCACATCTATTTAACCACTTGGTTAAGTGAATGTCCAGTGGGGATTTTCCTTAGGTTTTCACTCTTAATTGCCTAAAAAAACCTCAATCATAAATCTAAAGTGTCACCGAAATGAACAATCATAAAATCAACTCACATCATGTGCTTATCAGAGCTTAGGTTCTTATGCTTAATTTACTTGAGTTGATTTGACACTTTACAATTTCTTTACATTCTAACACCTTTAATTGTTGTCTTTAAATTCAGGTACCTTTACTTTCTTGTTTTTAAATTCAAGTACATTCACATTCTTGTCTTTATTTTCTTGCATTTTATTTTCTAGCCCTTTAATTCTTGCAAAAAAATTTTCGGCCATTTTAATATTCATAGCATTTTTAGTTTTGAATATGTTTTTTTGTTATGTCTTTTATTGATCTTGCTTTTTACTTTGAGTCTTATGTTCATTAGTATTTTAGGAGTCCTTATTTTGATTCTACTTACTTGCTTTTAATTTTGAAGTTGGAAAAGTAATTATAAACTTGTTTTTAGTAGAAGTAGATTTAAAGTTCCAAACACATGATTTCAACTGTTCAATTATATTGAATCCAACCAATTTTTTTGTGAAAATTGAAAATTCTTGGAAATTATGCATGATGCAAACTATGGTCATTTCTTTCCATAAGTCATATTAGTAAAAAACAACAACAAAGATATTGAAAACACATCTTTGGTTATCACTTATCAAAGAAAATCATTTTCCAAAATATGGATTCAACTTGATTGGCAAATTGTTTTCAACCTTGTGGAATCTTTTATCCTTTTGCTTTAACAATTTCTAAAAACAAAAAGTTTCATTGTTAAAAGTTTAGTACATATCTTAGAGTCTTTTTGTGTGCCTTTTCTTGTTTGTCTTCCTTTTCAAGTTTTGTCATGTTCCCTTTTTCCAATTTGGTTTAGCTTTTCTTGTTTAAGCTCTTCTTGTTTGTCTTTTATTTCTTTTCCTCGAGTTTTGTGGTAATTTTACTTTGAGTAAGTGTTGAAGGCTTTGACCTTTTTCATTTGAGAGTTTTTCATCCACAAGAAAGACCTTGGCTAAGGGAAGAATATTTTTTTCCTTTAAGTGCTTTGAGTGATCTTGATACAAGTGGCGCAACCTTAAATTTGTTCTTCCTAACTTCTTTTTCTCTAATTGTTTGTCATTTGTGTTTTGTTTTTTTATGGCTCATATTTCAAGTGGAGAATCTTCTAAACCCCAATCTCCCCAAAAGGCATTCCTTATGGGTGAATTGGCGGCGACAAAAAGATTTATAGCATAAAAGGATGAAGAGATGAGGCAAATGGAGAAGAGACTCCAAAGGCTAGAAGGTGACCCCAATATTTACCTAGGATGGGAGGCTAAAGTAGAACAATCTTTAATGTACATGAGGTCCAAGATGACCAAAAAGTTAAGTTATCCTCCTTAGAATTTTTGGATTATGCCGTGTAATGGTGAAACAAAACTGTAATGGACATTGGATTAAACAAGAGGCCAACCGTGGTCTCTTGGAAGGATTTCAAGTTATGCATGTGCGCTAGATTTGTGCCTCCACACTACAGGAAAGAGCTCTTGTTGAAGCTCCAAAGGCTTTAACAAGGAACACAAAGTGTGGATGCTTATTTTAAAGATCTTGAAACCATATTAACTAAAATAGACATGCATGAAAGTGAGGAGTCCAAAATGGCTCGCTTTTGTAAGTGGCTTAAGAAGAGACATCCAAGATGTGGTAGAACTCTATGAGTACTCCTCTTTAGAAAAATTGGTTCACCTTGCCATCAAGGTAGAATCCCAAATTTTCAAAGAAAAACTCTTTAAAAAATTCTCATAATGATGGCTTTTACTCATTGGACAAACAAACACAAGTTTTCAACTTTTCCCTCCAATTTCGTAAAGGAGTCCACTTACAAACCGAGGGATTCTAAACCCTCACCCCTAAATCTCCTACCAAAACCTCAAGTAAAAAGTGTTTTAAATGTTTAGGTTTTGGGCACATAGCGATCGATTGTCCAACAAAGTGAACCATGATGGTTGGGGGGGGGGGGGGGGGCAAGTAGTAAGTGAACATAATGACCAATCTTCTAGGTCTAACTCCCCTTCCCCTTCAAACACCCCTAGTGATAATGAATATGAGATACCCTGTGAAGGTGACTTATTGGTAATAAGGCGAATGCTTGGGACCATTCCAAAACCTGTGGATGACACCCAAAGAGAAAATATTTTCCACACCCGCTACCTTATCACCAACAAGTTATGTTCCATGATAATAGATGGGGGTAGTTGTGCTATTGTGGCAAGAACAAGAGTTGTGGAGAAACTTGGCTTACCCACTCTCTCACACAAAGCCCTATAAATTATAATGGCTTAGTACCGAAGGCGAAATCATGGTTAATAAACAAGTCCTTATAACTTTTGCTATAGGAAAGTATAAATATGAGGTTTTATGTGATGTTGTGCCAATGGAAGCAACCCATATTCTATTGGGAAGGCCTTGGCAATATGATAGACAAGTTCTACATGATGGCCTAACCAACAAAATGAATTTTACCTTCCAAGGGCACAAGGTTACCTTAAAACCCCTCTCTCCCAAAGAGGTTCACGAGGACCAAATAAAAATGAAAACAAAAATAGAAAATGAAAAAGAGAAAGAAAGAAATGATAAACCGAGTCACAAAGTATTATCTTTCACACCTAAATCATTCATGTATACTCGTACCATGCTACAAATTACACCTCCAAGGTATCCTTCTTCCTTATCTTTTTCATTACCAAAGGTTTCTACCTACACACCATCTTTGTTAAGGAATGTTAGGAATGATTTTCAAACACATCCTCAAGGTTTCCACCTTCTAAGAGGATTTTCTTCAAAACGATTTGTCATTCCCACACAATCTTTCCAAACATGGTTTGTATATAGAACCCCATCTTTTGAACTCCCCAAGCTTAAAGAATATAAGTCAAGTTCATATCTCACTCCTTGCACTATTTTATATGTGAACAAGTTGACTATGTTATCTGCCGGAGTTCTAAATTCGTGGTCAAATTCTATCCAACCTGGGGGGCATTATGCAAACCAAGCCAACAAGGGGATAGCCAAGGATGCTAATTTATACAATGAGAAGTCATCTCAAAGTAGAGATCTCACTAGAGGAAGAATTGGACAAGGACCAGAGCACCTAAAATTCTTCTTGCTGGTCTTCTTAATGTTATATGTTGTAAATAAGTTGGGCTCACTTGAGGGGTCCAAATAGTAGAATAAGCAAGAGTAGGTCCATATAGCATAAATATGAGGTGAAGTTATAATAATGGGCCTATGAGAAGTCCATTAGGGTAGGAAGGAAACCCTATCTTCTAGAATGCTATGATTGGTGCGACATTGACCAAAGTCCAACCCTAAAGCCGCACCACTTTTCCCTTTCCCCTTCTACCCCCATTCCTTGTTTTCTAAGGCTCATCTTCTTATAATAGGAGGCCTCCCTCATTGTATTTACAAGTTGAATGAAATAGAAGAAAAGTTACTCTGCACATTTTGTGTGAGATGCCAGTGAGGCTTGTTCCTCTTAGTCTTTAATCTTATCTTGTGAGAATTTGAGAGCTCTCAAGTGGCGGCTTCCAACACTTATCTTGGAGTATTTTCATCATCCAAGTGGCGTGCTCATCATCTCAAACTCCATTTCCCATAAGCTTCCTTTTCCTTCCATTGTCATTCCATTCAATTCATAAATATGTTCTTCTTTTGGTTTCCTTTTGTTCATTCGGTTATTGTCTTTGTCATTACTTTCCATGCTTAAATTTCGCACCATATTCTTGTCATCATCTTCACATAATAATTGTCTTTTTCCTTTTGCCTTTGTGAAATGAACATTCACATCTATTTAACCACTTGGTTAAGTGAATGTCCAGTGGGGATTTTCCTTAGATTTTCACTCATATTTGTCTTAAAATCTCAATTCTAAAACTAAAGTGTCACCTAAATGAACAATTCTAAAATCAACACTTAGAGAACATAATTTGAAATTAATAGAAGAAGATTTACTCTGCACATTTTGTGTGAGATTCTAGTGAGGCTTGCTCCTCTTAGAATAAATCAACACCTAAAGTGTCACATAAAGCTTAATGACCAAAAGTTTGCTTCACACCTGCCATATACAAATCATGTGAACAAACTCACTATACTATTTGCAGAAGTTCTAAATTCGAGGACGCGGTCAGGCCCCACCAAGCCTCGAGAAAGATTTAACAAAAGAAGAAGAAGTTATAAACCCGAATATCAGAAGTTCTTCCTTTTGGTCTTCTTAAAAAATAGAATATGTTTATAAATAAATTGGGTTCACTTTAGGGGTCCAAATAACAATGATAGGCTAGAATAAGGTGCCTTTAGGGGTGTAGGTAGCATTTTAGCTTGTTCCTAGCACTTTTGGAAGGCATTTTGACCTAGTTTCTAGAAGGACAAGTCTAAGATGCGAGTTTGACTTAGTAAAACCCTAAGGCTGCCCATTTTTTCCCTTTTCCCATCCTACCCATTTAGCTTGTTCTCCAAGGCTCCTTCCCCTATAAAGAGGAGGCCTACCTAGTGTATTTTACAAGTTGAATGAAATAGAGAAAATTTACTCTGCACATTTTGTGTGAGATGCTAGTGAGGCTTGTTCCTCTTAGTCTTTAATCTTATCTTGTGAGAATTTGAAAGCTCTCAAGTGGCGGCTTCAAACACTTATCTTGGAGTATTTTCATCATCCAAGTGGCGTGCTCATCATCTCAAACTCCATTTCTCATAAGCTTCCTTTTCCTTCATCTTTTCCTTCCATTGTCATTCCATTCAATTCCTAAATATGTTCTTCTTTTGGTTTCCTTTTGTTTATTCGATCATTGCTTCTACTATTACTTTCCATGTTTAAATTCTGCACCATATTTTTGTCATCATCTTCACATTATAATTGTCTTTTTCATTTTGCCTTTGTGAAATGAACCTTCACATCTACTTAACCACTTGGTTAATTTAATGTTCAGTGGGGTTTTTCCTTAGGTTTTCACTCTTAATTGCCTAAAAATCTCAATCATAAATCTAAAGTCACCTAAATGAACAATCCTAAAATAAACTCACATAACCTTGATCCAAGAGTACGAAATGCTTAGGATGCTAAAAGGGGAAATCGTCTCTGATGTGCGCCGAAAGAGGTTTACTCACATAGTAAATCACCTCATTGGTCTTGGAAAAGTCTTTGAAAGATAGTAGCTGAACATCAAGATCCTGAAATGCTTGGACAGATCTTGGCAGCCAATGATCACTGCCATTTCAGAATCAAAGGATTTAACTACATTGACCATTGCATCTTTGTTTGGAAAGCTAAGGGAGCATGAGTTTGAGATGAATCAGTGAATGACTAAGAGAATGAAGGAAATATGTGAAAAAGAGAAAGGGGCTAACAAGAAGTATGAGAAAAAAGGCAAAGCAAGAAGAGCATACAATGATTATTCATTTTCAAGTTCTTCATCAAAGGACGACGAGGAAGCCAACCTTTTCTAATGGCAAATGAAGAATCAAAATCAAGCAGTGTAAGTTCAAGTACTTGAGTTAATTTTGAGAATTATAGTCAACTTCTTAATGCTTTCAAATAAACTCATGAAGAAACTAACAAGCTGGCCCTATTAAACAACTGGTTGAAAGGGTTAAATAATTGGTTGGAAAATCGAATCAAAACCTTAGAAGAAGAGTTAAGTCATTAAAAACTATTTTTAATGTAAAGTAAAAAATAAATATTTTATAATTATATTCACCACTTGGATTGAATAGCTTCAAAAACACTGACAATTTTATTATGCACAAATCTTATCACGAGTCTCTATTTCTCTTCCAAACAAAGACAAATATAGTATATGCCATTTTAATATATCAATTGATAGCTATTAATATATTTTGGAATATTTGTGCATATATATATATATATATAATACATGTTTTTATTAAATTTGAAAACATTAATAAATGAGTCATTTAATAGGAAACTAATAAAAATTAGTAACATCTTTGTACTTTTAATACTGATATATGCTCAATGTCTTTTTAGGATGTGTTCTTAAGATTCTTTCACAAATTAAATTAAAATTACAAGTCATAAATTTTGGATTTGCATAACAAATTATATACGGGAAACAGTTTAAATGAGTAAAAAAATAAAGATATATAAAATAAATTATAAAACGATAACTATTTCACTGATGAATATTAATATAATATCCTGAATTCATTTAATTTTTTTATTTTATCTATTTAATTTAACATAATTATTTAATATTATATATATATATAATGATAATATAACATTTGAAAAATATATAATTATTATTATTATTGTAAAAATAACAAATGTAAGATTGAAAAAATAATTTGTATGTTATTATTATCATCAGAATTAGTAGATAATTTAAAAATAGAAGGAAAGAGAGTTATTGTAAAAGAATAATTTATTTTGTTTGTAAAATAGCGCAAACAGGTGCAATATATTTCAAAAAAAAAAATTTAAAAGTAACAATTATTTCTTTTGATTTTATAATTATATATTTTTTTTAAATCAAATGAATCTAGTAATAACTTTACAGTACTTATAAAATATAATTTTACAGATGATTGAGTTTATTGAATTAAATGTTTATCTTTAATTACATATGTTATAACAATAATTGGTAAATAATTAATAGATACTTATTTATACTTTTTTAAATAGTTTGGGTGATAGTCTTCTTTTCTCTCTCTTCTCATTCCAACGATAACTCATCACTCAGTAGAAGAAGATATCAGAAAGTTGACAAGTTTTGGAGGCAAGAACTTTCTTGAGAGGTGAAGATCAAAGAGAGATGGTTTCATTCATTTTCTAACTCCAAACTCAACACATGTTCTTCTCTCTCTTTTCTTTTTCAATGCTTTCTAACGATCTTCCTTCCTTTACACGTTTGAAATCAGCCATGCACAACGAGACTGCACTCATCTTTCTCCACAGGCTGGAGAAATCTTCTTCTTTAGCTTTTCTTGTTATTTGTAAGTGTGAAGTTGAAATTGTCCAAAAGTTCTACTCTAAACTTGAAGTGCTCATAAAGGCAAGTTGTGCTGCATATTCATTTTAGGCAATCATTTTGAGTCAGTTTTTCCTTTAACCTTCAACGAAGGTATTAAGGTACGTAATAGAAATTAGGAATTTTAAAGGTGAAAATTTTGAATATTAAGATTTCTTTTTCTAAACTTTCTGAGTTTCATCTGCTTTGTTTGCTACAAAGTACTTTTTGTATAGAGCAGAAATTTCAGATTTTATTGACGTGCTTGCACAAGAAAGAAAGGAGAAGAGAAGTAATGTGTCAAACCATATGCGTTCCAATTGATTAGTTGATTCAACATCGATATGTGGACAACTTAATATTGTAAACAGCTATTTAACTTTATCTCTATTGTTTTCTACCATCAGTTACATTTATCACTTCTCTCTCTTCTATTTCATCTTTCTCTTGGTGTAGATGAGATTTGTAGTGTTCACAAAATATTTCTCCAGTTGATTAGAGACTGGAAAGTGGAAGAAAGGGCATAGTAACAACTCAAGTGTCAGAATAAAGAACTTAGGAATGGTTTAGTATTTGTAAGTTCATTAAGGTGTTTAGTGTGTTACCATTTTGCTTTTCCCTCTTTTCACAATAGGAGAGATATCACATTACATATTTTGACAGAAAACAAGATTGGAGAAAGGAATATGATTTAAAATATCTGAACAAGCACAAGGTAATTAATATGTATGTTTTTTAAAGAACATGAAAGATGGATTTCATACAAAAAGTTTGGAAATGATTTTTTTTTTTTTTTTTTAACTTTAACTACTGTGTAAGAGTTTAGTACTCTCCATCTGCAACATCTCATAAAAACAAAAAACAATTAAATCAGTGGTGCAAATTGCTTTAGGGCTAAATTATAGTAGGGCACTAGATTGTAATAAAATCTTATTTATATAATGAAACAATTATTTGTTAAGATATTTTATTTTACTTGAGGTGCAAATATTTTTATACCATAATCTAATTATAATATGGTAAAATTAGTAATTATTATAGCGTGAAGAAAAATTACTTAGATTTAGTAGAACTTTGAACAAAATTAAATACTTGAAATTGTTATTACTAATATAAAATACCCTTCCATATGCTTTACGTGGTTCCCCACCACTCTCATTTTACCACCACCATCAAAACCCTTCCATTCCCTTCATAGTCGTAGTCGCATGTAGTAATAATAATAACAATTAATAAAATTCGAATTCTCTGCTTCCACACAAACTTATTTATTTCTGGTTAAACATTCATATATGACGTAAGTTTGAAAATAAGAGAAAAACTAAAGAATAAAAATTAGAAAAATAAAGATTATTATGAAAGGAACCGGGGAGAGTATTTCAATAGATGGATTTGAACTGATGAAACGTTTGGGCGGAAGGAAAACAGATCGTCGAAAGAAAAACGCACAGTCGAAAAAAAAAAAAAAACAGTTAGACAAAGAAGAAGAGTATGATAAATGAGGGAATTAAGTAGGAAAATACATGCTAGATACCAAATTTGAAAGATGAAATAAGAAGATAGGAAAATGAAATGATCGAAGATGAAATAAGAAGATTAAGAAATGAAGATGAGAAAAGTGATTTTTATGGTTATATGTGTGTTCATAATTAATTAGAACTAATTTGGGCTTTGTCTCCAAAAACTATTAAAAGTTGCCTTAGAAAATAAATATGTAAAAAAAGTTGAAGTGGTCAATGAATTTTGTTGGGAACTTTTGTAAAATCACTTAAAGTTATCAAGGAGGGTTTAACACACCCCAAGAAACATGTGTGTTAACAGACGTTATAATAACCCTTGATAATAGATCTTCTGTTAAAATTAAATTATTTTTGTAGTGAAAGAGTTTTAGATACACTATTTATTTCTTTTATAAAGATTATAGTACCCTCAACTTCTCCTTATTCATATATTTTATTTTATTTTTTGACAAAAAACGAGGTTGGATAACATTTGGATAGGAATAGGGATGGAAATGCGGGTTAGACCATGGGAGTCATCTCACTACCAAAAAGTGTGGGACAGACTCACTAATCTTGTCCGCATAAATAAAAATAATAATTATTTTATTTTAAAAAAAATCAAACTCCATTCATTCATTGATGTTGCAGTGTGATCTTTATTTTAATGTACTAAAAAATAAATGTTTTATTTTAATCATCTAAACGAGTTAGTATTAAGAGTGACAGTAGATTTAATTTTTAAGTAAAGTTTTATATTTAAAATTTGTTAATAAAAAATAATATAAAAAAGATACTTCAATAGGATAGTTAAAAAATTAGTCATCTTCATTAAAATATTTTGTAGAAAAACTTTGATAAGATACTCTTATACATTTACATACATATATAGGAAAATGCAAAGCAAAACTTTAATTATTTTTATTCAAGCTTTCTAACAACCCTCATACTTGAATTTATATTTTTATCTTAATCGAATGAATTGAAACACGGATAACATTTTATTTTTTTAGTGATAGCACTAAGCATTTTTCTAATAAATGAAATTTTAATTTTTTAGTGATAGGACTAAGTATTTTTCTAATTAATGAAATTTTAATTTTTGAAAAAAAATACTTTTCTTCTGTGGGCAGGCCCGCGGGTTACCTCTTATGCGGGATAGGCCTATGCAAGGCGGACCAACTCATATTGTCATCCCTAGATAGAAAATATGAAATTACATGTAAACATACTAAAAGAAGATGTGAAGAAAAGGGTAAAGAGGAAATTGAGATGAAGAATGCATCAAGAAGGGTAGGTAGAAACAAAGTAGTATGGAGGAGAAAAATACCAACAAAATTATGCAGAAATTAGGAAAGGAGGTTTGAAAGAGAAAGTGAATGAAGAAAGGTGGATGAGAATGTAGATAAAAGTTAAACCAAAAACATGGATAAGGGAGATTATGTAGGCAAAAAGCACACAAGAAAGGATTTGGAACAACAAAAGATAACCTAATTCTAACAGACAAGAGATACACTAAGGTAAGATACTGTAGGGACAATCACGTTTTATTAATAGGGAAAGAAGGCATGGACACCAGGAAAGCAATATTGGAGAATGAAGAATGGTTCTCAACAATGTGTGAATCAATTATTCTCTAGACAAAAGCATAAATGAAAGGAAACAAAATTGTGTGGGTTAGATGTAAAGGAGTTACCACTGTCGTTATGGAACAAGGAATGTTTTAGTAAATTGATAGTAGTGGAAACACTGATAATAATTGATGAGATACCAAGATGTGGGATTCGTTGGAATTTGTTAGAGTGAGAATACGTTTACCAATCGAAAATGGGACAAAAATGAAAATGAACACTAAAATCATCAGGGGGATTTATTAAATAACGTTAGAGAAAGACATCAACAAAAAGAAGACATAAATGTAGGCGTGAAGAATGAGGGAGAAACTAGGAAGATAAAGAGTCATCAATGGGAATATCAGAGATTGCATTGTCAAGTAACGAATGCTCTAATTATGTAACCCACAAGCTACAAGATTAAGTTGACAGAGTTGAACAACCAAATGATTCATTGGATAATCCTGCCAGAGAAAACCTTATTAGAGAACACAACGAAGGAGACAAAAGAAAATTTAGAACCATTGTAGAAGGGATCAAACGACCGACATATACACGAAAGAGGGGAAAAATATAATGCTTAGGAGATGATACAAAGAAATGAGGAACCTAAATTACCAAAAAGGAAAAGCCTAAAATGATAGATAGGGTAGATAGGTCACTACAAATAATTCCAAAGACTCTGAGTGAAGTAGATGTGTAAGAAAATTGGGTTGACAACAAAGCCTATTACATAAACCATAGGGAGACCAACATAGTGAAAGAAAATTTAGGCCCAAAATAGATTAAAGCCAAAATAAGGAAAATGAAAGCCAAACATTAGAGAAAAATAATTTGTGCAGCAAAGAAACCAAAAAGAGACAAAAGAGCTAAGACACTCAGGTATCAACGAAAGTGACAAAGACAAAGGGAACTACAAATATACAAAATAAAAAAAGATTAAAAAGGGGGAATTGCAGACATAGGGAAAATGTTGGAAGATAAAAAAGGAGAGTGAAAGCAAATATCAAAATCTAGAGGGAGCTAGATGATCTTGATCAATAAAAACAAAATGAATCATGGAGCTTCAAATCACAGGAAACGAACAACAACAAAATACAATAAAGACATGCTCAAATGTTAACAATTCATCTCCTCAATAATTTTATTTCAAATAGTGGGATTGATAATTGCATTAGACGATTCTTGATGAATAGTGGTTACAATGAAGCAATATAGACTTTGGAATAAGGAAAAGAACTAGGGTTTACTTTTAATAAGGATTAAGCAATAATAATAACCATACTAAAAAGATGGAAGAGAGAGATTACAAGGTAAAACAAATGAAGCAAGAAGGGGACAAAAGGGTCTAAATGAAAATAGTTACTATGAATATTAGGGGATTAGATGGCTAGGAAAGGTAGAATACATTAGGATATAATTTAAAAAGACATAATGATACTAAATAAAAAAATGGTAGTGATGAATAATGAGACATGTTATAAAATTGGGAGGGGGGAGGGATGAGATAGAATGGATAGTAATGCAAAGCAACGGGTTGGAGGAATCCTAGTGTAGGACAAAAAAAAAACATTTGACATGAGAAAAAGAAATTAGAAGTATATTTCATAATAATAATAATAGGTAGATGCATAAATGATCATGTTAAGGTAGTTATTTGGAATATATATTTGTCATGTGATTTGAAAAAAAAAAATGTAGAAGCAAATTTACTTGATAAAACATATTGAAACATGCAAAAATTGTTTGGGGATTTCAAAGCGGTTAGGAAAGTAAAGGAATGAAATGGTAGGAATACAACAACCAACAATAAGAAAAAGATGAATGGTTTTAATCTATTCATAGAAAACATAGAAGTTTTAGATATACCTATAGTGGGAGGAAATTTTACATTGAATAAGGTAGATGGAACATAAAAAAGTAGGATCGGTAGATTATTAATCTCTCAAAAATGGTTGAACCATTAGTTGGGGTGTAAACAATATGTGTAGAAAAAAGCATATCAAACCATTGCACATTAGTAAAGAAGGATAATAATATAAACTACGGATAAAAACCTTTTAGAGATATATGGCAGACACATATATAAAGGTTTTTAGAAAGAAGTTAAGAAACTCTAGTCTAATAACACTAAAACAAGAAGTTGTATGGAAATTTAAAAAGATAATCTGAAAAATCTGATAGGATAATGAAAACCCTGAATAGGAGGATTTTTGGAGATATGCAAACAAAGAAACAAAAAATCATAATAGAGATTAGTAACTGGGATAACATTGATGATAATACCGAGTAAATGGGGAAGGTAGATGATGAACATAGTTTTATTCACACTTATTAACTTTAATAATAAATTATTGGAATGTAATAATAAATAATTCCATTGTTTTAATTAATATTCTTCTAATTGGGTTATTTGGGCCTTAATTATTATTTTTGTTATTGTTGTAAATTTTTGTCGAGATATTCTCTAAAAACCGTGCAATTAAAATCCCTCTACAAAATCATTAAAAAATAGAGCAAATATACTTTGAAGATATTATTCAAGAAAATCTTCTACAATATCTCTCACAACAATGTTGGAATCAATTACAATCAATGCACAAATCTGAATAAAATTGGAAACAATATATCTGGAAGTGAAGCAAGAATAAAATTTGAGACTATTTGGAATGAAGATATATGTTTAATAATAATTTGAAAAAGAAAATGAAACATTTGATAATTGTCAAACAATATCATAAGGTAGATTTTTAATTTGATTTTGTGGAAGGAAAAGAGGGTTATAAAAGAGATTTTAGAGGAAGGAAGAAATCGCTTTTGGGATCACGTTTCATAGGAGCAAACACATTCTATGAGAGCCAATTGTCTACTTAATTTTTGCTCTATGAGAGTCAAACAAAAAACAAATGACAAATACATTAGCTTAGCCATTCACTCTGCTAATATAAGTTGTATAATCTTATGCATCTCTCTCAAATGGCATTTTGGTTTATTGTTCCCAAACTTTAACCTACCATGCTCTCTTCCATTCATGCTTACTGCTACATGTCATTTTTGGTGTTTCCCCACTTCTCAGTAATCAATCTTTTAAAAGTTAAATGGTGTACTGATTGCAGTAGCATGGAAACCAAATATGTATGCTTAGCATAGTTCTATGATCCATTGCACAAGATAGTAATCTTCCAAGTTGCGCCATATTGTAGCCTCCATCATTCACTTTTTGGATTGCTTTGCACTTCATTGTTGCCAATGTTTTTTGCACCAATGTTTTCTTCCCTTCAAGTACTGCATTTCCTTGTGATTTTCCATCACCAACACATTTGTTCTTTGTTGTGAGAATACATCTACACATGCACTAAACATATACCTTTCCAACCTTTTGTGATGCATCAGTATAATCATGATTGTAAATCAATTGAAAGACTAGTTGTTGCCTTTACACAAAATATTCCATTCAGTTGTCATTCTTCCAATTAATATCATGTAGAAAAATTCAACACTGATTTCCACCAGCCCACATCAAACCATAATCTTTCCGACCCAGTCACAATGAACAATAAAATTCACAAATAACAAAGTTTACCATCATAACAAAACATTCACAACTCTACATAGGTGGATTTTTCATAATCCCCTGCTCAACAATACTACACAATCCTTCCCAACCTTATACACAAAAAGTTTAGTTCTATATCTGTGTCATATGCAACTCTTAATACATAGAATATTATTCAAATACCAATCATAATAAGAGAAATTAAAAGCATGCACCTTATACTTCCTCCATAACCAAGTTTTGAGTTGTGTCATATGAAAAATTTCTTCCATATCAACTTTACCTTGTTTGAAAATGAATTTATTTATATGATCCCATACACTTCACATTACTGCCAGCCAAAGACCTTTCCATAGTAGATTTTGTTTTATGCTAACATGAGCCAAATGAAAATTCTCAAAATGATACTTCAAATCCTTATGTTAAACAAACAAGATGTCTGTCCACTTATAACGAGAATTCCACACCTGATATGCTATCTTGCATTCCACAAACAAATCTTGGGTTGATTCTACCCCTAAATGAAAAAGAGAGAAAGTAGGCATTCTAACATTTAATCCTCACCTAATTAAGTTCAATCTTGTTGGAATTTTATCCAACAAAATCCTTTAAACATGGGTTAAAACGTTAGGCATCGCTTAACTGGCCATAGGCATTTATAAATAAAATTATTTTGACGTCTATCATAATTAAATAAGCATTCATAACACTACAAGAAAATCATGAAATAGAAACCAATTTTAGAAACAAAAAATAATTAGTTGCTATAGTGACTAGACTAGAAACCATTTTAGAAACTAAAAAAAAATGGTTTCTAAATTAGTTTCTATTATTGTTAAATAATTTCTAAATTGGTATCTAATTAGATACCAAGATTTTAACTACCAAATACCAATTTAGAAACTATTTAACAATAATATAAACTAATTTAGAAACCAAAATTTTTTTTAGTCTCTAAAATGATTTCTAATTTAGTCACTATAGCAACTAATTATTCTTGGTCTCTAAAATTGGTTTTTATTTCATGATTTTCTTGTAATGTAAGTTGATTTAACGGTAAAAGAACCTGAATCATCACATTCCCAAAACTTTAAGTCTTTAGCCTCCCTGTTTAGATATACATTAGATAATACCATTAACATTTCTTCTTCTTATGCATGCTTCCAAACCTATTCCTTCTCCAACTTAATCTCCATTGTCATTAGGTATCTATCCATACTTCTAACTCTCCCACCTTTCCACCCTTATCTAGTGATATTGAAAAAAAAGCTTAGGGTACATATGCTTAAGATTATTTTTCCCTAACCACATATCCCAACTTTCTTTTCAAAACAACCAATTGAGAGAATTCCATGGGAATATTAATGAAGACTAAAGGATGTATATTTCCAACACGAGACCTTTTAATCAAATATGTTCAATTTCCAGTCAAACTAACTACTCTCACTTCCAAACGTCTATAAAAGACTATGATAATTGATCTTCCCGTGATGTTCGCAAAGCCTTTGTTTAAAAAAATTGAAATTGTCTTATCCCTTAGAAGTTGTACCTAAGGATTACATTATTATAATTAGTCAGTGCAAAAGATGCTTAAATTATTTAAATTAGTTAGTATAAACAGTGCTAAACTTTATACGTACAAACAGTAGTCATTCGTGAGCTATTGGATGATTGGATGAAAGACGTCAGTGCAGTCAAATAAGATTCTCAATGAAACTCTTAATCAAATTTGGATCTACTAGTAATTGTTGAACCATTAATCAAGTCTTCACCGAGAGAAAAAGAACGGATAAAGAGAAGTTCTTTTGAAAACTTGCTTACACTTAAGCATTCATCAATCAAACTAAAAGGAAAATTAGAGTAACCCAATTGCACTAATGATCTAGTCATCTGTCATCTATTCCGAGGTGAATTAAAACTTAATCTTACAACAGTTGCACAAAAACATGGCCCTAAGAATTGAATTTTATGCATCAGTTTTACCTCCATCCCATACTACATGAATATCATATTCTTTGAAAGATATTCAAATTTTTCACCTTTAAAATTCCTAATTTCTATTATGTACCTTTTTTTTTATCGGCAATAAGCAATTAAGATAAATCGATCCACTTAAGGAGTGATCCAACCCTCATACAGAGAACAAAAGATAAAAATTTATTTTCCCCTTCTTATCTAAATCCACAGATTAATCCTCTACTTCCTTTCTCAACACTAAAACTGAACAAAAAACAAAATATATTGTACCATTATTAAATTGAGTACATACATACCAGGGGTTCCAGACACTATTCAGAGAACGAGAAACTCACTGATGGTATCTTAGAATTGATCCAGGACCAAACTTTGACCTGTGCTAGAGAAAATACTTCGGTATGATCAACCACTCCTCTTTTAAATAAACAATTATTTTTTTTTTGTCTCCAAATCTCGTTGACCAAAGTTATCCAAATATTACCCATAATAAGATTAACTAAATTAGGTGAATCCAAAAACTTGAAATGTTCACAATGACCCGGGAACAATTAAGATCAACTGAATTCAATCCTAACCAGTCATAACATAGGTTCCAAACTCTCTAAACAACCCTACACCCGAAGAAAAGATGATTTGTTGACTCCTCTGATAGCCCGCATAAGCTGCAAATATTATTCTCAATCTTAATCCCTCGTCTCTCCAGATATACCTTTGTGGCTACCCTATTTTCAATCACCCTCCAAGTTGTAACATGAGCTGAAGGCAACGCTTTAATCTGCCAGAAAGAATTGTAAAATCTCAAATTTTCCTCTCTTCCTTCTCCCATTAATAAATCGTAAGCAGACTTGACTGAAAATCATGTTGTCTCTCTATCCTTCCAAACCCATTTATCCGACTCTATCCTCCTATTAGAAATCGTCTCTAAGAGTTGTCTTTCTTGATCCTCCTCCCAAGCGAGCAAACTCCTTCTCCATATTAAATTCCACTCCCAAATTTCGTTAATCCTTGATCCACATTCACATATGTTTGCTTCCTTAAGAACGGATAAAGAGAATAACCTTGGGAATCTACTTCTCAAATCTCTAGATGTTACCCAATTATCTGACCAAAACAACATGTCTTTCCCATTTCCAACCTCCCAATTAACACGATCTTCAAACTTCCTTCCCCATTCCTCTGAACACCATAAAGAAACTTTGTTGTTATCATTCTGAAGTTCCTTCAGGCCTCTCCATCCACCGTACTTTGATTCGATTACTTCCCTCCACAACCCTCCCTTATCCGAGTTCAGATGCCAAATCCATTTTCCCAATAAAGCAAGATTAAAACTTCTAATGTTAATAATGCCTAGCCCACTTGCATCCTTGGAATTACAGACCTTATCCCAAGCAACCCAAGCAATATTCCTCCCATCTGCCCTCCAACCCCACATAAAATTCCTCTGTAAACTCAAAATCTTCATTAACACCTTAGATGGAATCTTGAAAAGAGAAAGGTAGAACAAAGGTATAGACGATAAAACAGACTTAATCAAAACAATTCTCTCTGCCATCGAAATGTATCAACCCTTCCATCTACCTAGTTTGCTTTTTACTCTGTTGACCACCTCATCCCAAAATTTACCCCTCTTATGGCATCCCCCTATAGGCAACCCCAAATACTTAAAAGGAGTTCTCATAATTTCACAATTTATTACAGACACGAAACTCAGAATTTTCGTCCCTTTCACCCCAACCCCGCCAATCCTACTCTTGAGAAAATTCACCTTGAGGCCAGAAGCCAATTCAAAACAACTCAACATTGACCTTAATGTTAAACACACTTTTGATATTTTCCTTATAGAAAAACAAAGTATCATCAGCGTATTGTAGCATATTTACCTTAACGGAATTTTTTCCTATCTCCAAGCCTTCGATCAATTCTTTCTCAACTGATCCTAAACACCCCTGCAAGACCTTCAACCACTATTAGGAACAAAAACGGAGCTAAAGGGTCGCTTTATCTCAGCCCCTTTTTTGGAATGAATTCCTTAGTAGGACTCCCATTAACTAGAACTGATATCAAAGTTGATTCCAAGCAAGCCTTTATCCAGAATTTCCACTTTTCACAGAAGCCAAGACTGCCTAACATATAATAGATGAAATCTCACCTCACGCAGTCATACGCCTTCTCATAATCGACCTTGAAACACACGCAACTTTTTTTCTTCCTCTTCATCTCTTCTATGGTTTCATTGGCAACCAGAATGTTATCCAAAATCCCCCTTCCTTCAAGAAAAGCGGATTGCCTGATATCTATTACTTTACTAATCACTTTTTTCAATCTGATTGACAAAATCTTCGAAAAAATCTTACACACACACCCTACCAATGAGATAGGTTTATAATCGCTAAGTTGTTGCAGATTATCGTTCTTAGGTATCAAACAGATAAACGATGCGTTATTAATCGCCGACACCACATCCTCCTTAAGACAATCCCAACAAAATTTAATGAAGCTAAAATTAAAACCATATGGACCAGGACTCTTTGAACTATCACAGCTCCAGACAACATTCTTGACTTCCTCTTCGGAGATTGCTCCTACCAACGCTTCATTGTCTTCATCAGATATAATATTGAATCCAACCTAACCAGGGGTTCTGACTCTCCATCAAATCTAGCTTTTGGTGCATGACTGCTTCTTGTCTAAATAGGTTCCAACTTTGTTTCGCCAACAAAAGTCTCCTCTCTTCCCTCCCCAACTCATCTAACTCACTTTCATCGTCTTTTGCGTCCAACTCTTCAATTTTCTTTTATATAGATTCCCCTTCCTGGTTGACATTCCCGAATACCTCTCTATACCACTTTTTCAAATCAATCTTTAGCTTTTTCAATTTTTCTTTTAGAACAACCATCCCTCCACCGAACACCTCATAGGTCTGCCATTTACTACGAACAAAATCCAAAAACCTGTTATCCTTTTGCCAAACATCCAGACTTCTGAAAGGTTTAGGCCTCCAATCCATCAATGAAACTTTTAGGACTAACGCGCCATGATCAGAGACCTTTCTGCTGAGAGCAAGTGGTTTACTATTTGGCCAAATATCCAACCATTCCCTAGAGACAAGAATTCTGTCTATTCTGCTCTTGACCGTCCCATTTGGCTTGTACCACGTAAACTTTCTACCGACCATTGGAATATCCAGTAACTCCTTATTTTCAATTAAATCATTAAAACCCCTTATCTCTCTACTATAATCTGATGATGAGATGACACTTTTTCTCTCCTCTTTCCTTTTGATTAAATTAAAATCCCCGACAACACCACCATACCTTATTTTGTCGGATCTCCCTGATTTTTCGTAACTCTTCCCAAACCTCCTTCTTTTCTTTCAATGTACCAGAACTGTACACATTTGCTATCGTAATATGTATCCCGCCTCCTGCCTTCCAAACTCCTTCGATGATAGAGAAACCTTTTCTGTTTAAAAAACTTGTCATATTAAAACTACTTCTTTTCCACATTGTAACGATTCCACCTGCGTTATTTACTACCCCGTTCTCCTCCCAGTCAACTTCATTTTAACCCCACAGATAAAAACAACTTTCCTTACTGAACATTGAGCACTTTGTTTCCTGTAAACAAACAATTCCAACCTCCACTTTTCTAATCAATTCTCTTTCGTATGTTCTTTTAATATTTCCTCCTAACCCCCTTATGTTCAAACTAATTAGACTCATCATCATAAACACTAATCTCCATCTCCAATTCCTGCAATCTGGATTCTCCACACTACTGAGCCTATTTAATACCACCTCTTCTTCACTTAACATAGTGAAACCCATCTCATTACCATCTTTCCACCTCCTCCTAGCTTCGCCCTGCTCATCTTTTAACCAAAGCATTCTACTGTATTTTCTTACATCACTGTCTGAGATAATGATTTATGATCTTAAGCCTTTTAGAAAGTCTGACTTAACTAACCTTTCAAACCTCGGTGAACTCCCGTCTCTTGATTTAGGCAAATCATCCACCCTTCCACCAAAGCTAGTTAACATCCTCCCCACTGGTGACTTGCGAAAAATGATTTTGTCTCCCTTACCGTGCCCTTAGGAGTGGACATCTTCGCAGCTCCATTATTTTCTCTACTCCATTCTAACCCCATCCTCTCCACCTTGCTTACTATTTCTCCACTTGCTTCACACCCCAAAAAACCATCATTTTCGTCATCAAATCCACCTTTTTCTCCCTCAGCTTGCATTGCCCCTGCCGCCACATCGCCACCACTCACCTTCTCTCTGCAATCGCGCCTCGGACTGGTCCCAGCATGCACAGCAGAATCAATTGTCGTAGCACATTACCCTGCCCCTGCAGACGCCCCCACGTCGTCGTCGGTCGCTGTAGGCGCGTCGCCGCTGGAGACAGTTGTGCCATCACCGGTCACTGCAATCCCTCTTCCGTTGGTACCAGTCACTCCTTCACCAGAAGCCTTCCCTGTTCCGACGACATCGTCCACCGAAAGTCGTTGTCTCCCGCTGTCCATCTCCGGTGACTTCGAGGTAGAATCGACGTCGGCACCCTCAAAACTAGAGACGATAGCCATCGCCGTCTTCGCGTGGAGAATCTCGTCGGCTTCGTCGACGTCTAGGCTCTCGATACCAGTGTCGCAAGCCACTGTCGACGACTCAAGAGTGGCCGCGTCAGTTCCATCGTCACCGTCGTAGGTTCTGCCACCGCCTCCAATCCTCTCCGCCGCTCCTCCTTGTCCGACAAACCCTAGTTGCGAGTCCATGTCAGCATTGGGCTCACAAATTAGGGTTTCCCCCACCCAACTTTATGCATACATTTGGGTCTGAACCTGCCCACTACAAATTATGTCATCTGCTCATACCTTACCATTAGTCGTTCCGCAATTAATTCCTACCAGAGAATTATTAGGTTTACAGGTCACCGCCTTTTCTAATACTAAAGCTTTCTCTTTCCTCATTTTCAAATTGTCGTTCTGACTCTTCTGACCAGAATTAATTCCTCCACTCTTGCATGCGTTATCTTTTGGAAACTCTTCCCTTTCCTTTGGGAATTGAACGGTCATCTCCTCACCTCTTCTCTCTTCTTGCCTACCACCATATTCTGAGTAAATGGAATAAGAAAAACCTTTGTCAACACTATCTTCTTCACGAGCTTTTGATTCCTCCTCCGAAGCTGCAAACTGTAAGAATGTATGGCTTTAAACTAGAGGGGGGGTGAATGGTTTAAATAGGGTTTTCGCAAACTTTTAAGTCAAGAATGAAATTACTTCGAGAAACAGTTGATAAGGAAATCAGTTTTCCAAAACACAAAGCAAATAAGCACAGCACCGGAAAAACAATTGGTTGTTTCGCAGAAACAATCGGTTGTTTATACCAGTTTGCAAATATCAAAACTGAATTTAAAGAGATTAAGGATAGAGAGAATGCACACATAGGTTTATACTAGTTCACTCTAAACCTAGAGCTACATCCAGTCTTCTCAGAAACCACTGAGGAAATTCACTAATCAATCAACCCTAAATCACTTACAACACAACCAAAGAAGTGACCTTGATGTAGCTCAGAAACCACTGAGGGGATCAATGTCACTTCTTTGGTTGTGTTGTAAGTAATTTAAAGAGATTAAGGATAGAGAGAATGCACACATAGGTTTATACTAGTTCACTCTAAACCCAGAGCTACATCCAGTCTTCTCAGAAACCACTAAGGAAATTCACTAAGCAATCAACCCTAAATCACTTACAACACAACCAAAGAAGTGACCTTGATCCCCTCAAGACACACACTTCCTTTGGTCCAGCACAACAACACTAAGAATGCTAATCTTGATCCCCTCAAGAACACACAACACTACTCAGCAAACACACAAGGTTCTTTCAAAAGATACAAAGGATTACACTTGTTACAGAACAAATCTGAAATCAATACAAGATGAAAATCCTATCTCACACTCTTTGATCAAACTCAATCTCTAAGCAATTCTCAACTTTTTCTCTTAAGCAAAATCAGTTCAAAAAACACAAATCTGTTTACTGTATTTAAAACAAAGTTGTTTGTTGCATAATCTCAACAAACTATTAATTGCATTTAAAGATTGGTCAAAGCATTAAAAACTGGAGCGTAAACAGTTATAAAATCTTTTAATGCTCAGTCAAAGAACAAAACATTTTTCTGTTATGGTACCAAAACAAACAATCGGTTGTTTTGGTTTTGACAGCAAGTCAACCATAAAAACAGTTTTCAACCTTTTCTAAAAACACCTAAACATAAGACAATCGGTTGTTTTGACAAAACAACAGGTTGTTTTTCACTTAGTTTGAAAAACACTTTTCTTTTAAAAAGGATTGAGAATGCTTATGCTTTGGATTCAATCAAGAGTGGATTATACATTAAATCTACCCAGATCCTATCTAAAAGACAGCTCAGCAACAGCAAGCACATCCAGCCTTTCATCAACCTTCAAAGGGGTTGGATTCTTCAAAACTTAAACACACTTGGTTCAACACAAACCACTTATGATACGGGCTTCCAAATAAAGATACTGATGAATTCTCCTCCTCAAAAGACACTTGACATATCCTGTCGTTTATTCTCACAGATTTCACCTGTGTAACTTCCTCCCCCAACGACAATCTGATTCGTAACCTCGCGTACTCTAGCACCTCTTTTGAAACAGTTTCCTCATCGACCTCTTCTAGGTTGCCTATCATAGCCCCAATATGCGCAAAACTTTTATTACTCCACAATGCCAAAGGAATACCCCTGCATCTGAACCATCTATCTTCTCGGATACCACGAAAGAATCGTCCCAAGGCACTATGGAACCAAAAATACCTTCAAACCATTCTTTGTTGTCTGCAATCAACCTTTCAATTAAACACTCTTCTTCGCAGGACAAAAGCACGTACTTCTCCCTTAAATATCTCACCCTTACCAGATTAAATCCTCCTAGAACAAAACTTTTTTTAATTGCTTGCGCATCTACTGCCTTCAACAATTTCCCAATATAACATCCTTCTAGCCAAAAGGATGTTTCCGCATTAACCCTAATATTTGGCAAAAAATCTTCATCTCCCTTCTGATCGGAATCCTCTTTTCCTCCCCTAACAGCTTGAGCATAAGAGCGTTGTTGGGTATAGTGACTCCAAAAATTCTGAGAGTGTGTCTGGCTCTGTGAATTTCCTAAACGTTTCTCTTGTCTTCTATATTTTGGTAGGTTTGCCTGCAGTTTCCATGTACCAATCCAAATGGAATCAAGTTTCCTTTCCAATACATATTCATCCCTTACTCCATGAAATCTAACGAATCCGAATCTTTGTTTTCTGGCGTTTAACTTTCTAGAGATGAAGATGTCTAAAACCCTTCCCCAATGCTAAAAAACCTTGCATAAATCCTTCTCTAGAAACTCATTTGGAAAATTAGTAAAACAGAAAGACACGTCTACCATCTTCGCTCTCTCTCTACTCTCTCTCCACTGTCAGATGATAACCGATCATATGCATTCACGCAAACAGTAATTCTCTCCTCTCATTCACCTTCCATTACGTACCTTAATACCTTCATTGAAGATAAAAGGAAAAAGTGACTCAAAATGATTGCCTAAAATGAATATACAACACAACTTACCTTTATGAGCACTTCAAGTTTAGAGTAGAACTTTTGGACAATTTCAACTTCACACTTGCAAATAACAAGAATTAGTGAACAACAAAGTTTGAGTTATTCCGTTAAAACTTGAAGGAAATTCTTGAAAGACAAGTCAAATTCATAATGTTCTATGACAAACTCAGATATTTAACATGTTCAAAAGCTCCAAAAAACATAAATGCATGGTTTTTTTTTATCAGCAAAGAATAAAGTTAAATTAAAAGGAGACACTTTGGGGTGTCCCAACCCTTTTACAAGCTACATGAAAAAGCAAAGATCTAAACCAGAAAACAATTTGACTGTTGTACAACATGGTTTGCTCCCAACCTACCCAGCAGTGTGTTTCTTCCTGTGATTATCAACGTTCAGCACGTTAATCCTCCTATAGAATACACCTTGAAAATTGTGGCCATGAATGTAAATCACTACAACCCCATCATATTCCCCTAACCAAAGTTCTGATATAATAGAACACCGCAGAACTCTTCTACGGGCAGTAAAAGGACATTTCAACTCTTCTTCAAATTATTATATATACACCTCCCAGGAGAGAACTTTCACATTATGTTTGTAGCCTTCAAAGAGCCATGTGCTTGTAAGTTTGTGCCAAACCAATGATCCCTCTACTATTAGCTTGTGCAATGCGCAACTGATATGTTCGTCGGTGTTATGTACCCCTCCAACAAACCAACCAACATAGCAGACTACTTTGGATCATACTAAGTTTAACTCATAACAGTTGTTACTCACCTAAACCTCAATAGCATGCGTAAACCACCATTACAACCAATCTTTGCCAAGCTTGGCTCCAAGCCTAGACCGTTCACGCTGACCACACTATCTGTTCAACCTCCACTTCTCCATATTCATCATCTAAGCATCCCTCATTGCACCACACACCTAGCTGTAGTACCAATCTCCCTCAGTTCTTGATTTAGGCTCTAACCCAGCTATAGCACGAGAGCCACATAACTCCCCTCAACAGTATAATAAAAGCCTCGAACCAGAGAATACTTTCACGCCTGCTCCATATTTGGAACAGGATTATCTGACTTATGCTCGGCAGTCTACCAGACTGCACAAAATCTTCCAAAAAAACCATTAACATGAACTAAACCTCTGATATAACAGTGCACATAAAAGTTCCATCTGAAGTTCCCTAACATAGCCTTTGTTAGTAACTGACAACCATTGTTTTAACGCGACAACAACAACATAACTACATCAAGTTACACTAGGACAAGTACTCTCTCCCTGTTTTCCTTGCACCAGACCCGCCTCTACCAAGCTTCAGTTTATATTTGTAGGCATTGATAACAATATAACACCATTAGCTTTGATGTTACATGATGGTACTTAAACTCTGCTTCAACCCTGTCATCCCCAAAAAACCTTCAACACCCCTATTACTGGAACTTTGAAGGCAAAGGTCGGGGTTCAAAATCCAATCCGAGAAAGTAAAACTAAAAGGAGAGGACCCGTATTTCAACCTTAGCCAGGCAGATATATGAGCCGTCATAAGAATTTCCTCGACGTCTACTATCCCTTGTTTAAAAACCACCATGTTTCTCTATTCCCACATACTCCGGACTATAGCAACCCATATTCCCTTCCATACCAAATTTTGTTTCGCGGTAAAGTGTGTTAAGTGAAAGCCCTCAAAATGGTCTATAAGGTCCTTCTGCTGGACAAACAAGATTCCTATCCATCTAAAACATAAAGACCAAACTCGTTGTGCAAAGATACAATCCAGAAATAAGTGTTGGGATGATTCCTCTGACGCTTTACAAAACACACAAAGAGATGAGTTAAAAACCATACCTCTCCTTATAAGGTTATCATAAGTTGGAAGTCTACCCAGTAAAATCCTCCACGCCGTAATTAATGCTTTAGGCGCCGCATTAACTTGCCACAAGAGGGTAAAGACATCATTCCGACCATCGTTGGACTGGTAGCTCATAGTCATATACGCAGATTTCACAGAGAAAGCACCCTTGTGGTCTCCGTTCCAAACCAGCGTATCCTCGACCTCCTTACTCACTAGCTTACCATGAATACGATTCAGCAGATCTCCCTCCATAGCGCTTTCCCAATTAAATCTTGGCCTTCTCCAACTTAACCTCAAGTTCCACCCTGAATCCTCCCAATAACCTACCTCCCCCACCGTCTTTCCTTCATCCAGAGATATGGAAAACAGCCTAGGAAACAATGATCTAAGCTTGATATCATCCAACCAGGCATCTTCCCAGAAACTGACTTTATCCCCAGATCCAATTTTCCAAGCTATAGACTTTTGGAACCACCCAGCTTCTTCTCCCTCTTCACAGGCCTTAGACAAATCTCTCCACCACCACGAATGGGTTTTTCCAAAGACTTGATTACTTCTAACATCAATAGAGTACTTGGAAACCAGAATATCTTTCCATTTCCCTTTTTCCTCACTCAACAACCTCCATTTCCATTTTGCTAACAAGGCACAATTGAATTTTCTTATATCCTTGACCCCCAAGCCTCCTTCCTCCTTGGTTTTACACACATTTTCCCACCGAACCCAGGAAATATGTTTGCGATCATTCCCCCACGCCCAAAGGAATTTCCTTTGGATGCTAGGGATTCTATTACATACCATTATCTGGGCCTTGTAGGAGGACGGGTAAAAGAGTGATATGGTATTTAGGACCGATTTTACCAAGCATACTCTACCTGCTAGTGATAAGAATTTTCCTTTCCATCCACTAAGTCTAGCTTTAACTTTATCCACAACTGGTTCCCAGAACTGCATCCTCCGTGGATTACCTCCTACTTGTACCCCTAAATGTTTAAAGGGGATCTGCATAATTCCACAGTTGAGAGTTCTTGCATAAGTCTCAAGGGACATCCTTTCAACCTTAATACCTGCCAATTTTTGATTTATGAAAATTGACTTTAAGACCAGAAGCCAGTTCCAACACCCTTAGGATCGCCTTGATTGTGAAGATATTGGAGTATGAGTCTTCACACAAAAATAATGTGTCATCCGCAAACTGTAACATACAACACTCAATCCCGAATCTCCCCACTTTCACCCCCCTAAGTAGATCCTCCTTTAGCGCTTTTCGCACAAGACCAGCCAAACCTTCGACTACAACAAGGAAGAGGAACGGGACCAAGGGGTCGCCTTGTCTCAATCCCCTGGTTGGTCTGAATTCCTCTGTCGGGCTACCATTAACCAGGACAGACACCATTGGTGACTCCAAACATAAATGCATGTTGAGCACGAAAGTTCAAGTCATTCTCACTCGCGAAGGAACGAAAACCAAAGTTCAGCTGTTATCACGGCGTACTTGATTAGAGGCTAGGGTGTGAGATGTGTGCACTTCATCCACAGCTAATAGCCAAGGACTTGAGGTTCAGGGCTTCTACAGTAACCTTATGTCTATGAAAACTCAAAGCTAAAGAAGAAGGTTTCTCCAGCTTGTGGACAAAGATGAGTGCAGTTTCGTTGTGCATGGCTGATTTCAAACGTGTAAAGGAAGAAAGATTGTTAGAAAGCATTGAAAAAGAAAAGAGAGAGGAGAACATGTGTTGAGTTTGGAGTTAGAAAATGGATGAAACCATCTCTCTTTGATCTTCACCTCTCAAGAAAGTTCTTGCCTCCAAAACTTGTCAACTTTCTGATATCTTCTTCTACTGAGTGATGAGTTATCGTTGGAATGAGAAGAGAGAGAAAAGAAGACTATCACGCCAAACTATTTAAAAAGTATAAATAAGTATCTATTAAATTAAGTACATTATTTGATATTGATTAACTACTTAGAAACCTAGTTAAATGAGTATTGTATGTGATACTTTTTAAGAAAATTCAAAATTTATAATAAAAACATTATTATTTACTTCTCTTAAGATTAACTTAAAGATAAAAAAATAATCTCAAAATTTGAAATATTCAAACAAATAAAAGTTACAATGACCCCACGAGGAACGAAAATCTATAATTTTAAAAATATAAAACAAAGAAAACTTTTTTATAGGAACAAAATTAAAATACATTTTTATGAGAAAAAAAAAATTAAACTTATAACAGTATTAATGTATTTGGTAGAAGAACCATTTTTTATGAAGAAAATCTTATTTCTCCATGTAATGCAAAATCTTGTAAATAATAGATTTTATATATGATTGTTAAGCTTTTCCTTGATGTATAAAGTAAAGGATTGCTTAAAAATTGAGCATTTTTTTGCAATACAATTCTCATAAACAACAGAAAACAAAAGAAGGAACAATGAAAAGATAAAGATGTGTGAGAGAACCAAATTCACATGAGAGAAGGTTACACCGACAGATTTTACACTAAGCAATTTCTATAGATCAACAATTTCCATGTAACAAACTTCATCAAGAATATTGCAGAATAGGCTACCACTTTATACACCAACATTCCAACATAGAATTAAGAAGAAAAAACTACAGGACTTTCTAATGTAAATTTATAAAAGCTTTTTTCATGGAACTTCTTTAAATTTTATTTTTAAGTTATACCTAAAATAATTTTAGTTTTACTCTTTTGGAGTTCATTGTAAGTTAGACTTCTATAATAGGTAAAAATATGCAATGAAAAAAAAATGACCAACAATAGGTAAAAATTTATTTTAGGACACCTTAAACTCAATTTATATACTTTAAATTAGTTGATATAAAATCTCTAATAATATTAGTATATATATTATTGTCCTACTCCAAACAGCCACCTAGCATCTAACCCCAAGAAAAAAAATTAACTATAATTCCAATCAAAGACATAACTAGTTGCAGTAAATAACATTGCCAATCAAATTTTGAACTAAATTTAGGCCCATTCAAGAAATTGTAGAACAATTAAGTCTTCACCAAGAAAAGAAAAATACAAGAGCATAGGTCTGCAACTGAATTAAATGTTCATCAAATGGAGAAAAAACAACATACTTTTGAAGAGATAGATTCCTTGCCCCTTGGTTCATGGGGATTTTATAAATTCAATTTCTATCTGAATAAAACCTCACACTGTTCCGAGCACTTGTGGATGGAGAGTATTTGCTTGCGTTCTTTTGGCTTCCAAGTTTGCTTCTTAAGATTTTCATTCTGAAATTTCTTAAGAGAAACAATTTGCAGAGATGTTCCATTGTTCAAAAAATGTTTCAGCACCTTGTATTCAAGTACTCGACCATTGAAACTACGGATTTCCATTTGCTTGATATGTTGAACGAATCTAAGAGGAAAAATAGTTCCAAGTGGAACATCTTCACTGAAGAAGTTCTTGACCAACTGTTTATATGCAAGTGTATAAGGAACTGAAAAATGCATAGCAATTAAATTGAAATATCAAACAACAATTTATTACCTGGTCGAAAGAAAGTATTTCTAGGTTAGGACAACTTGCAAACAACTTGATGAACACCTTTATCATCCAGTTCCGAGGGAAATCGTCACAATAAAATGGGATAAACTTTATCATTTTCAAGTGTTGGAAGGTGGGCATCGGCATTTTAGAAACATATAGAGCCTTCACAAATAAAAATAAGAATTAGTTAATAACAAAGTTTCAGTTCTTTGAGACAAACTAAACAAAACTAAACCAAACCTTCATAATGGTTTCTGACAAGGTTAGTAATCTCAAGTTCTGCATAGCATGAAAAAACTTGGTAGCTTTTTGAGATCGTGAATACAAGTCTTCCATATCTTCCCACTGAGACAGGTATTCAGCATTTATAACTGCCTCATGAATAGAATCAACACCTTGAATCATGTTCAATTCCAGCACATCACCACTGAGGGATAAGAACTCCAGATTTGGTGTATCCACTTTAAGTTTGTGACCTCCCTTAAGAGATAACGTCAACCTCTGGAGACTGTCAGACTTCAAATCAACATTCATCTCTGGTGTTTCCGTCACATCCCAACTAACCACCAAAAGTTTCAGGGAGGAACTCGACATGCGAAGAGTTTTCACTTCTTCATCCAATTCATAATACATCTTTACCGTTAATATAAAGTTTTCGAGCCTAGAGCATCCATCCAGAAGCCTCTGAATAGAATTCTCATCCTCAAATCTGAATGGATCAAACTCAACATATCTCAGATTGGGCAAACAAACAGTTTCTGGAATTTTCCAACCCGCAGCAAAGGTTAGACGGAAACTAGTTAGATTCTCCGACGAAAACATGTCAGATGGAATGTATATAGTAGATGCCTCAGTTCTGTTATTGCCTGCATCAAGATTGAGATCAAGCTCCTTCACCTTATAAGTAGAAAGTGCTTCAGCTGTGGAGGACAACATTGACCTAAAATCCCGTCTGAAATGTCCAACAAAATGTTGTGCATCTATCTTAAGAATTGAAATGGGTACATCTTCGTTTCTTTGTAGAAGCATTCTATTAGCGAACATTGAAAAAAGGTGAAAACGTCTAATACATGTGCAATAGTTGTCATCAGCGGGGAAAGTTAAATCAATACTAGGAAGTTGCAAAAAAAGGTCCTTCCAACTTTTGGCCAACACTGTGGTGGTGACAGCTTCTTTCAAGTCCAAGAATGAAAGAATGAGCAATAGAACACATTCAGGAAGTGAACTCAGCCTATCAATATGGTTTTCTCCATCTTCTCTTCCGTCTCGGGTTACTCTAGGGATCTTTGCTGGTGAAGGTTCAGCCATTTCAAAGGATATGGTTTTCAACTTTGGGAACTGTTGGAACTTTGGAATGAGAGAATGGAAGAATGAAAAGTCTGCACAAGGCTTAACAATAACTTTCTAACTTATAGCAAGTGGGATTAGGGTTTTAAGACTTCAACAGAGCGCCGTTTGAATAAATTATTTAAGTGCTGTGCAAAATAATATTAAAAAGTATATTTATTTATGTATTTAAATTCCAATATTTATGAAAATTAGGTACAGCTATATGTTTCATTCATTCGTAGGAAAAAGACCATTCTGATAATTTCTTAACTTTATAAATGGACATCAAATATATGATGATACAAATATTTTAATAATTAAGTTGACATCATGTAATAATTTTAATTCAGTTGTAAAACAATTAACAGTCTGTAACTCATTACCGTTAGAAGACAAAATTACATTGGATTTATATACATATTTTATAACTATTTTTTCTATAATAAGAAAAAACATAAAAACAAGTTCAACAGTTATATAAATTTAATTATTTACCAATTATTGTCATAACATATGTAATTAAAGATAAACATTTAATTCATTAAACTCAATCATCTGTAAAATTATATTTTATAAGTATTGTAAAATTATTACTAGATTCATTTGATTTAAAAAATTTAAAAAATGAAATATAATTATAACATCAAAAGAAATAATTTTTACTTTTAATGTGTGAAATATATTGCAAAAATGAAAGCTTCTTTCAAGTGGTGACAGCTTCTTTCAAGTCCAAAAATGAAAGAATAAGTAAGAGAACACATTTAGGAAGTGAACTCAGCCTATCAATACGGTTTTTTCCATCTTCTCCTCTGTCTAGGGTTAGTCTAAGGATCTTTTCTGATGAAGGACCTTCAATATTGGAAAGTTGCAAAAACAGGTCCTTCAAACTTTTGTCTAAGAGTGTGGTGGTGACAGCTTCTTTCAAGTCCAAAAAAGAAAGAATAAGTAAGAGAACACATTCAGGAAGTGAACTCAGCCTATCAATACGATTTTTCTATCTTCTCCTATGTCTAGGGTTAGTCTAAGGATCTTTGCTGGTGAAGGTTCGACCATTTCAAAGGATATGGTTTTCAACTTTGGGAACTTTGGAATGAGAGAATGGAAAAATTGAAAAGTCGGCACAAGATTTAGACAGTGACTTTCTAACTTAAGACTTAAACAAACCGCCATTTGAACTAACGGTGAAAAATAATCTTAATAAAAAGTAGATTTGTTTTATTAATTTATTTATTGGAAAAGGACCATGCTGACATTCTTTAACTTTATAAATGAACATCAAATATATATTTTTTTATTACTATTTCTATTTATGCTTGTATTTAATTAACTGTCAAAACATTTAAAAGTACAAATATTTTAATACTTAAATGACATCATGTAATAATCTTTAATTCAGTTGCAAAAAATTAACCGTCTGTAACTTAGTATAGTTAGAAGATAAAATTACATTGGAATGATATAGATTTTTTTTTAACTATTTCTTTATGAAATTAGAAAAAACATAAAAACAAGTTGAATAGTTATATAAATTTAATTATTTACCATATGTAATGAAAGATAAACGTTTAATTCGGAAAACTCAATCATCTGTAAAATTATATTTTACAAGTACTGTAAAATTATTACTAGATTCATTTGATTTAAAAAAAATTTAAAAATGAAATATAACTATAACATCAAAAGAAATAATTGTTACTTTTAAATTTTTGTGTGAAATATATTGCACGCGTTTGCTTGCGCTATTTTGCAAACAGAATAAATTATTCTTTTACAATCAACTCTCTTTCCTTCTTTCTATTTTCAAATTATCTATTAATTATGATGATGATAATAACATACTAATTATTTTTTCAATCTTACATTTGTTATTTTTGCAATAATAATTATTATTATATATTTCTCAAATGTTATATTAAAATATATTAATAGCTATGAATTGATATATTAAAATAGCATATATTATTAGAGTGTGAAAAAAGATTATGAGAATAGTGTGGAAGAAGGAGACTTGTGAAGATGAAAAAGATGAGTATGGATGGAGGAGATGAGTTTGGATGAAGAACATGAGTGTGAAAGAAGATTAAGAGAATAGTGTGGATAAAGGACACTTGTGAAGATGAAAGAGATGAGTGTGAGTGAAAGAGATGAGTGTATAAGGAAACTTATATAGGAAGGGAGAGACATAATTGGTTTTCATTTGTTGTCACAAAGACGCACAATTCTATAGCACATAAGTTACAATCGACTTAACCGAGTTAACTTAAATAAATTAAAGATAGTTAACCTTCTTTTGAAGGGAATCATAGTTTTGACAAAAGCTTCTACCTTTATCGTTAACATAAAGCTTTCGAGTCTAGGGCATCCATCGAGAAGCCTCTGAATAGAATTCTCATCCTCCAATCTAAATGGATAGAATTCTCATCCTCCAATCTGAATGGATAGAACTCAACATACCTCAGATTGGGCAAACAAACAGTTTCTCGAATTTTTCAACCCACAGAAAAGGTTAAAGAGAAACTAGTTAGACTCTCCGACGAGAACATGTTAACAAGAATGTATATAGAATATGCCTCAGTTCTGTTATAGTCTGCATCAAGATTAAGATTAAGCTCCTTCCCCTTATAAGTAGAAAGTGCTTCAGCTGTGGAGGATAACATTGACCTAAAATCCCGTATGAAGTGTCCACAAAATGTTGTGCATCTATCTTAAGAATTCAAATGGGTACATCTTCATTTCTTTGTAGAAGCATTCTTTTAGCGAACATTGAAAAAAGATGAAAGCGTTTAATACATGTACAATAGTTGTCATCAACGGGGAAAGTTAAATCAATACTAGGAAGTTGCAAAAAAAGGTCCTTCCAGCTTTTGGCCAACACTGTGGTGGTGGCAGCTTCTTTCAAGTCCAAGAATGAAAGAATGAGCAATAGAACACATTCAGGAAGTGAACTCAGCCTATCAATACGGTTTTCTCCATCTTCTCCTCCGTCTAGGGTTAGTCTGGGATCTTTGCTGTGAAGGTTCAGCCATTTCAAAGGATATGGTTTTCAACTTTGGGAACTGTTGGAACTTTGGAACGAGAGAATGGAAGAATGAAAAGTCTGCACAAGGCTTAACAATAACTTTCTAACTTATAGCAAGTGGGATTAGGGTTTTAAGACTTGAACAAAGCGCCGTTTGAATAAATTATTTAAGTGCTGTGCAAAATAATCTTAAAAAGTATATTTATTTATGTATTTAAATTCCAATATTCATGAAAATTAGGTACATCGATATGTTTCATTCATTCGTAGGAAAAAGACCATTATGAGATATTTGTAAACTTTATAAATGGACATCTGATACAAATATTTTAATACTTAAGTTGACATCATGTAATAATTTTAATTCTTAAGTTGACATCATGTAATAATTTTAATTCAGTTGCAAAACATTAATAGCCTGTAACTTATTATAGTTATAAGACAAAATTACATTGGTTTTATATACATATTTTCTAACTATTTTTTCTAAAATTAGAAAAAACATAAAAACAAGTTGAACAGGTATATAAATTTAATTATTTACCAATTATTGTCATGTAATTAAAGATAAGCATTTAATTCATTAAACTCAATCATCTGTAAAATTATATTTTATAAGTACTGTAAAATTATTATTAGATTCATTTGATTTAAAAAAAATTTAAAAATGAAATATAATTATAACATCAATAGAAATAATTGTTACTTTTGAATTTTTGTGTGAAATATATTGCACCCGTTTGCTTGAGCTATTTCACAAACAAAATAAATTATTCTTTTACAATCAACTCTCTTTCCTTCTTTCTATTTTCAAATTTATCTATTAATTATGATGATAATAACATACAAATTACTTATTCAATCTTACATTTGTTATTATTGAAATAATAATAATTATTATATATTTCTCAAATTTTATATTAAATTAAATAGATAAAATAAAAAATTAAATCAACTCAGGATATTATATTAGTATTCATCGGTCAATTTTTTCTCATTTTGTAAATGATTTTATATATCTTTATCTTTTTACTCATTTAAACTGGTTAATCTTGATAGGATTTATTGGATTCCCTTATATAATTTGTTATTCAAATCCAAAATCTAGTACTTGAATTTTAATTTAATTTGTGAGAGAATCATAAGAACACTTCCTAAAAGTGCATTGACCATATATCAGTATTAAAGTAACAAAGATGTTACTATTTTTTATTGTTTTCCTATTAAATGATTAAATGACTCATTTATTAATATTTTTCAAATTTAATAAAAACATGAATTATATATATATGCACAAATATTCTAAAATATATTAATAGCTATGAATTGATATATTAAAATAGCATATATTATTAGAGTGTGAAAAAAGATTATGAGAATAGGGTGGAAGAAGGAGACTTGTGAAGATGGAAAAGATGAGTATGGATGGAGGAGATGAGTGTGGATGAATGATATGAGTATGAAAGAAGATTAAGAGAATGGTGTGGATAAAAGAGACTTGTGAAGATGAAATAGATGAGTGTGAGTGAAAGAGATGAGTGTATAAGGAAACTTATATAGGAAGGGAGAGACATAATTGGTTTTCACTTGTTGTCATGAAGACGCACAATTCTATAGCACATAAATTACAGTCGACTTAACCGAGTTAACTTAAATAAATTAAAGATAGTTAACATTCTTTTGAAGGGAATCACAGTTTTGACAACAGCTTCTACCTTTATCGTTAACATAAAGCTTTCGAGTCTAGGGCATCCATCGAGAAGCCTCTGAATAGAATTCTCATCCTCCAATCTAAATGGATAGAATTCTCATCCTCCAATCTGAATGGATAGAACTCAACATACCTCAGATTGGGCAAACAAACAGTTTCTCGAATTTTTCAACCCGCAGAAAAGGTTAAAGAGAAACTAGTTAGACTCTCCGACGAGAACATGTTAACAAGAATGTATATAGAATATGCCTCAGTTATGTTATAGTCTGCATCAAGATTAAGATTAAGCTCCTTCCTCTTATAAGTAGAAAGTGCTTCAGCTGTGGAGGATAACATTGACCTAAAATCCCGTATGAAGTGTCCACAAAATGTTGTGCATCTATCTTAAGAATTCAAATGGGTACATCTTCATTTCTTTGTAGAAGCATTCTATTAGCGAACATTGAAAAAAGATGAAAGCGTCTAATACATGTACAATAGTTGTCATCAATGGGGAAAGTTAAATCAATACTAGGAAGTTGCAAAAAAAGGTCCTTCCAGCTTTTGGCCAACACTGTGGTGGTGGCAGCTTCTTTCAAGTCCAAGAATGAAAGAATGAGCAATAGAACACGTTCAGGAAGTGAACTCAGCCTATCAATACGGTTTTCTCCATCTTCTCCTCCGTCTAGGGTTAGTTTGGGGATCTTTGCTGTGAAGGTTCAGTCATTTCAAAGGATATGGTTTTCAACTTTGGGAACTGTTGGAACTTTGGAACGAGAGAATGGAAGAATGAAAAGTCTGCACAAGGCTTAACAATAACTTTCTAACTTATAGCAAGTGGGATTAGGGTTTTAAGACTTGAACAAAGCGCCGTTTGAATAAATTATTTAAGTGCTGTGCAAAATAATATTAAAAAGTATATTTATTTATGTATTTAAATTCCAATATTCATGAAAATTAGGTACATCGATATGTTTCATTCATTCGTAGGAAAAAGACCATTATGATATTTGTAAACTTTATAAATGGACATCTGATACAAATATTTTAATACTTAAGTTGACATCATGTAATAATTTTAATTCAGTTGCAAAACATTAACAGTCTGTAACTTATTATAGTTATAAGACAAAATTACATTGGTTTTATATACATATTTTATAACTATTTTTTCTAAAATTAGAAAAATCATAAAAAACAAGTTGAACAGTTATATAAATTTAATTATTTACCAATTATTTTCATAACATATGTAATTAAAGATAAACATTTAATTCATTAAACTCAATCATCTATAAAATTATATTTTATAAGTACTGTAAAATTATTATTAGATTCATTTGATTTAAAAAAAAAATTAAAAATAAAATATAATTATAACATCAATAGAAATAATTGTTACTTTTGAATTTTTGTGTGAAATATATTGCACCCGTTTGCTTGCGCTATTTCACAAACAAAATAAATTATTCTTTTACAATCAACTCTCTTTCCTTCTTTCTATTTTCAAATTTATCTATTAATTATGATGATGATAATACCATACAAATTACTTATTCAATCTTACATTTGTTATTATTGAAATAATAATTATTATTATATATTTCTCAAATGTTATATTAAATTAAATAGATAAAATAAAAAATTAAATCAATTCAGGATATTATATTAGTATTCATCGGTCAAATTTTTCTCATTTTATAAATGATTTTATATATCTTTATCTTTTTACTCATTTAAACTGTTTAATCTTGATTGGATTTATTGGATTCCCTTATATAATTTGTTATTCAAATCCAAAATCTAGTACTTGAATTTTAATTTAATTTGTGAAAGAATCTTAAGAACACTTCCTAAAAGTGCATTGACCATATATCAGTATTAAAGTAACAAAGATGTTACTATTTTTTATTGTTTTCCTATTAAATGACTCATTTATTAATATTTTTCAAATTTAATAAAAACATGAATTATATATATATATATGCACAAATATTCTAAAATATATTAATAGCTATGAATTGATATATTAAAATAGCATATATTATTAGAGTGTGAAAAAAAGATTATGAGAATAGTGTGGAAGAAGGAGACTTGTGAAGATGAAAAAGATGAGTATGGATGGAGGAGATGAGTTTGGATGAAGAACATGAGTGTGAAAGAAGATTAAGAGAATGGTGTGGATAAAAAAGACTTGTGAAGATGAAATAGATGAGTGTGAGTGAAAGAGATGAGTGTATAAGGAAACTTATATAGGAAGGGAGAGACATAATTGGTTTTCACTTGTTGTCATGAAGACGCACAATTCTATAGCACATAAATTACAGTCGACTTAACCGAGTTAACTTAAATAAATTAAAGATAGTTAACCTTCTTTTGAAGGGAATCACAGTTTTGACAAAAGCTTCTACCTTTATCGTTAACATAAAGCTTTCGAGTCTAGGGCATCCATCGAGAAGCCTCTGAATAGAATTCTCATCCTCCAATCTGAATGGATAGAACTCAACATACCTCAGATTGCGCAAACAAATAGTTTCTGGAATTTTTCAACCCGCAGAAAAAGTTAAACAGAAACTAGTTAGACTGTCCAACGAGAACATGTTAGATGGAATGTATATAGAAGATGCCTCAGTTCTGTTATTGCCTGCATCAAGATTAAGACTAAGCTCCTTCCCCTTATAAGTAGAAAGTGCTTCAACCGTAGAGGACAACATTGACCTAAAATCCCGTATGAAATGTCCAACAAAATGTTGCGCATCTATCTTAAGATTTAAGATGGGTACATCTTCGTTTCGTTGTAGATGAATTCTATTTGCAAACATTGAAAAAAGGTGAAAGAGTCTATTACATGTACAAGAATTATCATTAGCAGGAAAAATTATGTTAATATTGGAAAGTTGCAAAAAAAGGTCCTTCAAGCTTTTGGCTAAGACTGTGGTGGTGACAGCTTCTTTCAAGTCAAAAAAAGAAAGAATAAGTAAGAGAACACATTCAAGAAGTGAACTTAGCCTATCAATATGGTTTTTTTCATCTTCTCCTCAATCTAGGGTTAGTCTAAGGATCTTTGCTCATGAAGGTCCTTCAAGGTCCTTCAATATTGGAAAGTTGCAAAAAAAGGTCCTTCAAACTTTTGGCTAAGACTGTGGTGGTGACAACTTTTTTCAAGTCCAAAAAAGAAAAAATAAGTAAGAGAACACATTTAGAAAGTGAACTAAGCCTATCAATACGGTTTTTTCCATCTTCTCCTCTGTCTAGGGTTAGTCTAAGGATCTTTGCTGATGAAGGTTCGGCCATTTCAAAGGATATGGTTTTCAACTTTAGGAACTTTGGAAACTCTGGAATGAGAAAATGGAAGAATTGAAAAGTCGCGGCACAAGACTTAGGGAGTGACTTTCTAAGTTAAGACTTAAACAAACGCCATTTGAACTAATTGTGCAAAATAACCCTAATAAAAAGTAGATTTATTTTATTAATTAATTTATTGGAAAAGGACCATGCTGACATTCTTTAACTTTATAAATGGACATCAAATATATATTTTCTGATTACTATTTCTATTTATGATTGTATTTAAATTAACTGTCAAAACATTTAAAAGTACAAATATTTTAATACTTAAGATGACATCATGTAATAATTTTTAATTCAGTTGCGAAACATTAACAGTGTGTAACTTATTACAGTTAGAAGACAAAATTACAATGGATTTATATAGATATTTTATAACTATTTTTTTTCTAAAATTAGAAAAAACATAAAAACAAGTTGAACAGTTATATAAATTTAATTATTTACCAATTATTGTCATAACATATGTAATTAAAGATAAACATTTAATTCATTAAACTCAATCATCTGTAAAATTATATTTTATAAGTACTGTAAATTTATTACTAGATTCATTTGATTTAAAAAAATTTAAAAATGAAATATAATTATAAGGTCAAAAGAAATAATTGTTACTTTGAAATTTTTGTGTGAAATATATTACACCTTTTTGCTTGCGCTATTTTGCAAACAAAATAAATTATTCTTTTACAATCAACTCTCTTACCTTCTTTCTATTTTCAAATTATCTATTAATTATGATGATAATAATAACATACAAATCATTTTTCAATCTTACATTTGTTATTTTTGCAATAATAATAATTATTATATATCTCTCAAATGTTATATAAAATTAAATATATAAAATTAAAAAATTAAATCAATTCAGGATATTATATTGGTATTCATCAGTCAAATATTTCTCATTTTATATATCTTTATCTTTTTACTCATTTACACTCTTTAATCTTGATTGGATTAATTGGTTCCCATATATAATTTGTTGTTCAAATCCAAAATTTATCACTTGTAATTTTAATTTAATTTGTGAAAGAATCTTAAGAACACATCCTAAAAAGTGCATTGTTAGTAATTAGTTTCCTATTAAATGACTCATTTATTAATATTTTTCAAATTTTATAAAACACATGCATTATATATATGTGTACAAATTTTCCCAAAATATATTAATAGCTATGAATTGGTATATTAAAAAAGTATATACAATATGTTTTCTTTGTTTAAAAGAGAAATAGAGACTCAATAAGATTTGTGCATAATAAAATTGTCGTGTTTTGAAGCAATTCAATCCAAGTGAGTGAGGATGTAATTATAAAAAAATTATTTATTACTTTACATTAAAAATTTGTAGCATATAGTATAGTAGACTAGAGTTTTCATAACCATTTTCTAAAACTGTCTTACATACAATTACAATATTTAAAGAAGGAAATAGAATACATCTAGACTTTACAAAGCAGTAGTACAATGGAATAGAAAACTCATATCCTACTTCACACCAGCACTGATCCAAAAGTTCTTGATATTCTCTTAAAAACGTTTTTGGTAAAGTAATATTATCTTTTTGAAAAAAAAAATCACAGTCTTTATATAAACTTTAAGAAGTAGTTAAAACTATTAATTGAAGTAAATATCAACATTTAAAATTAGTTTGAAATTCATAAGAAAATTATATTTAAAAAATAGTTGATTGGTTCTAAAATACACTAATTGAATTATTTTTCTGTTAAAAATTTCATATAAAACAACCAGTTCTTTTATAGTAATAATTTTTAATTCAATTGCAAAACATTAACCGTGTGCAATTTATTATAGTCAGAAGATAAAATTACATTGGATTTATATAGATATTTTTTTAATTATTTTTTCTGAAATTAGAAAAAAACATAAAAACAAGTTGAAAAGTTATATAAATTTAATTATTTACCAATTATTGTCATAACATATGTAATTAAAGATAAACATTTAATTCATTAAACTCAATCATCTGTAAAATTATATTTTATAAGTACTCTAAAGTTATTACTAGATTCATTTGATTTAAAAAAAAATTAAAATGAAATATAATTATAAGATCAAAAGAAATAATTGTTACTTTTAAATTTTTGTGTGAAATATATTGCACCCGTTTACTTGCGCTATTGTGTAAACAAAATAAATTATTCTTTTACAATCAACTCTGTTTCCTTCTTTCTATTTTTAAACTATCTATTAATTATGAAAATAATAACATACAAATTAATTTTTCAATCATACCTTTGTTATTTTTACAATAATAATAATAATTATATATTTCTCAAATGTTATATTAAATTAAATAGATAAAATAAAAAATTGAATCAATTCAAGATATTATATTAATATTCATCGGTCAAATGTTTCTCATTTTATAATTGATTTTATATATCTTTATTTTTTTACTCATTTAAACTTTTTAATCTTGATTGGATTTATTGGATTCCCATATATAATTTGTTATTCAAATCCAAAATCTAGTACTTGTAATTTTAATTTAATTTGTGAAAGAATCTTAAGAACACTTCCTAAAAAGTGCGTTGACCATATATATCAGTATTAAAGAAACAAAGATGGTACTATTTTTTATTATTTTCCTATTAAATGACTCATTTATTAATATTTTTCAAATTTAATAAAAACATGAATGATATATATGTGCCCAAATATTCCAAAATATATTAATAGCTATGAATTGATATATTAAAATAGCATATATTATTAGAGTGTGGATGAAGGATAGGAGTGTGAAAAAAGATTATGAGAATAGTGTAGAAGAAGGAGACTTGTGAAGATGAAAAAGATGAGTATGGATGGAGGATATGAGTTTGGATGAAGGATATGAGTGTGAAAGAAGATTAAGAGAATAGTGTGGATAAAGGAGACTTGTGAAGATGAAAGAGATGAGTGTGAGTGAAAGAGATGAGTGTATAAAGAAACTTATATAGGAAGGGAGAGACATAATTGGTAAGTGAGGAGATTTGTCGTCTTTAAATCCGAACCTTCGGATTAAAAATAATCAGTGGTTTTCATTTGTTGTCACAAAGACGCACAATTCTATAGCATATAAATTACAGTTGACTTAACCGAGTTAACTTAAATAAATTAAAGATAGTTAACCTTCTTTTGAAGGGAATCACAGTTTTGACAAAAGCTTCTACCATTATCGTTAACATAAAGCTTTTGAGTCTCTGAATAGAATTTTCATCCTCAATTCTGAATGGATAGAACTCAACATACCTCAGATTGGGCAAACAAACAGTTTCTGGAATTTTTCAACCCGCAGAAAAGGTTAAAGAGAAACTAGTTAGACTCTCCGACGAGAACATGTTAGATGGAATGTATATAGAATATGCCTCAGTTTTGTTATTGTTTGCATCAAGATTAAGATTAAGTTCATTCCCCTTATAAGTAGAAAGTGCTTCAGCCGTGGAGGACAACATTGACCTAAAATCCCGTATGAAATGTCCAACAAATTGTTGCGCATATATCTTAAGATTTAAGATGGGTACATCTTCGTTTCGTTGTAGAAAAATTCTATTAGCAAACATTGAAAAAAGGTGAAAGAGTCTAATACATGTACAATATTTATCATTAGCAGGAAAAGTTAATTCAATATTGGAAAGTTGCAAAAAAAGGTCCTTCAAGCTTTTGGCTAAGACTGTGGTGGTGACAACTTCTTTCAAGTCAAAACAAGAAAGAATAAGTAAGAGAACACATTCAGGAAGTGAACTCAGCCTATTAATACGGTTTTTTCAATCTTCTCCTCTGTCTAGGGTTAGTCTAAGGATCTTTGCTGGTGAAGGTCCTTCAATATTGGAAAGTTGCAAAAAAAGGTCCTTCAAGCTTTTGGCTAAGATTGTGGTGGTGACAACTTCTTTCAAGTCCAAAAAAGAAAGAATAAGTAAGAGAACACATTTAGGAAGTGAACTCAGCCTATCAATACGGTTTTTTGCATCTTCTCCTCTGTCTAGGGTTAGTCTAAGGATCTTTGCTGGTGAAGGTCCTTCAATATTGGAAAGTTGCAAAAAAATGTCCTTCAAGCTTTTGACTAAGACTGTGGTGGTGACAGCTTCTTTCAAGTCCAAAATAGAAAGAATAAGTAAGAGAGCACATTCAGGAAGTGAACTCAGCCTATCAATACGGTTTTCTCCATCTTCTCCTCTGTCTAGGGTTAGTCTAGGGATCTTTTCTGGTGAAGGTTCGGCCATTTCAAAGGATATGGTTTTCAACTTTGGAAACTTTGAAAATTTTGTTATGTGAGAATGGAAGAATTGAAAAGTGGGCACAAGGTTTAGACAGTGACTTTCTAACTTATAGCAAGTAGTGAGATTAGGGTTTTATGACTTAAATAAAACACCATTTGAACTGCACAAAATAATCTTAACAAAATGTACATTTGACTTGAGCAAGACTGTTCACCAACACCTTCCTCTTCTCCTCCTCTGTCCTCCTCTTCTGGCCATCGAAGATCTCCATTACTGATCCGATCATGCTCCTCACCGTTCCCAACAAAAAGAGCAGATTCTTCAACATTCGTTTCTGAGGAAGAAACGGTATCGGATGAATCTTCCCAGGCCAGTTTTTCTTTGCATCCACAACCAAAACAACCGTTGGGTTACTCCTCAACTAGGATGTTGCACATATGATCGTTAATCTGCATTATTCTCACTCATCTAACACTTCCAAAGTTCTGGACTCTTTTCAACCTAGTGTATTCTAAGACCTCCCATGTGAGAGAAGCTTCGTCAATAGAGACCACCGTTACCGACTTAGAGAGCTCTTCAATCACTTTAGTAAAACAGTCCGTAACACCTTACCCAAACAATTCTATGGCTAGCACTACAGTTAAAAAGCAAATTTATTTTATTAATTTATTTATTGGAAAAAGACCACATTCTTTAACTTTATAAATGGACATCAAATATATATTTTATGATTACTATTTCTATTTATGGTTGTATTTAAATTAACTGTCAAATCATTTGAAAGTACAAATATTTTAATACTTATAAGATGACATCATGTAATAATTTTTAATTCAGTTGTAAAACATCAAGAGTGTGTAACTTATTATAGTTAGAAGATAAAATTACATTGGATTTATATAGATATTTTTTTAACTATTTCTTTCTTAAATAGATAAAATTAAAAATTAAAAGAATTCATGATATTATATTTGTATTCATCAGTCAAATATTTCTCATTTTATAATTGATTTTATATATTTTTATCTTTTTACTCATTTAAACTGTTTAATCTTGATCAGATTTATTGGTTTCCCATATATAATTTGTTATTCAAATCCAAAATTTATGACTTGTAATTTTAATTTAATTTCTGAAAGAAGCTTAAGAACTCATCCTAAAAAGTGCATTGAGCATATATCAGTATTAAAGTTGTTACTCATTTTTTATTAGTTTCCTATTAAATGACTTATTTATTAATATTTTTCAAATTTTATAAAAACATTATTATATATATCTGCACAAATATTCCAAAATATAATAATAGCTATCAATTGATATATTAAAATAGCATATATCATATATTTTATTTGTTTAGAAGAGAAATAGAGTCTCTGATAAGATTTGTGCCTATATTATCACTCAAAAGACTCTTTCTTGGACCTCCTTCTATATATCCAACAATGAAAAAGTCACTATATCTCAATTTTTCTTATATATAATGTTAAAAATGACTCACTACATTTACTACAAATAAGGCTGTTTAACTTTAAAATTGTTTATATCTTTCCAAAATGAAAGAAACTCACTTTGATTTTATGGGAGTTTGAGATTAAGATATAATATTGATTGTATTGAAATTTAACTTTTTTTTTATTTCTTTCACTATATTCATATGATAGTATTAATTTTTAGTTGAGAAAATAGTTCTCTTTATCCTAAATACAAAAAATTGAAATCATTATTCATCTATCCACATAGCAGTCTTTATATAAACTTTAAAAAGTGGTTAAAACTATTAATTGAATAATTATCAACATTTAAAATTAGTTTGAAATTCATAAGAGAATTAGATTTGAAAAATAGTTGATTGGTTCTAAAATAGACTAATTGAATTATTTTTCTATTAAAGATTTCACATAAAATAATTAGTTCTTTTATCGTAATAACTTATTGCAAAGACAAAAAACAAAATAAAACAAAGCTTTTTTAAATCATTTAGAAAACAAGTGCAATTCAATCGGTTGTCACGACAAATCAACTGGGATGAAAAATTTGCTATAGTCACCAGACTTTGAACAACAACTTTTTCAACTGATTGAAAGCTCAAAACAACTGATTAAAATTCACACAACTTTTTAGAAAACATTTATTTTAAAAGAGATTAAGAATCAAGTGAATTGGATCAATACTATATGTGAATTGACAACTCAAAATCAACTAAATAAGACACACAAACACATTAGCAGATTTTTCGAGTCTTCAAAGTAAATTTGGAAGTACCAAAACATCTTGTTCAACAGATACTTATAAACAAAGATAAGTGTTTAAAAGACAAGACTTTCAACTCACCACAAAGGAGTTAGATTTTATGATCTCTTTATTTGAGATAATTTTACAAAGTGAAAAATTTACAAAATAACCTCTACTAAAAAACTAACATCCATGGTCTAGGGAATTTATACAAAAATATTAAGAGAATATTTACATATAGAGTATTGGCATGCAAAGTTGATGTATATTTGGAAAGTTTGTATGGATCAATGAAACTAAGTATATAGGCCTTGAAAAAGGACCATTGAAAGCAAACATAGATCCTCCACCTTGTGCTAGTGCTTTATTAGAGTTGGTATGTAGGTATTTTATGTTGACACATTTTTTATAACACTTAATCTTCTTTATGTTTCTCTTCTGAACATCATTTTCTCATACTTTTGTCTCTAACTTGTTTCAAAAAAAATAAATGTGAGTTAGCCAATTAATTTATTTTTTTTAATGAGTTAAAGACACAGAGATGGAATTAAAAGTCACGCCATTATATTTAACACTAAAAATCAAATAACAGAATATTTATATAAAAATAAAAACATTTTTAACACTTAATAGAATAATTTTTTAATAAAAATTTAATTAAAAGATCTAAATTTACTTAAAAATTAATTAAAGGTTGTTATAATGATTCACTGGAGATTGAAGGGACGAGTGATTGGTACATGGGACGTTAATAGTGCTGCTGACAAATATATATTCTGATTATATATGAATATATGCTTTAAAGAATTTTGACCAGAAGTTCAACATATTTAATGGAAAATATACTGATGGCAAAAAAAAACCAAAATTTAAATTACTAGTCAGAAATCCACGCTTTAAGATTTGGAGTTTTTTTAATTATCTAATTTTTTATATGAGATATAAATCTATTATTTATTGAAGGTATATAAACATATTATTATTAATAATAAATCATTTCAAAGAAGAATTACAAAAGCCCCAAATGTCTGAGTCCTTATATCACATCTTAATTATCGAGTTATGAAAGTTAAAAAAACACTTATTTGTAAAATTCTTCTTATCTTAATATATAGTTTTGCTAACAGTGGATTCAAATGCATTGTACTTCAATTCCAAGAGACAATAAGCAAATAAGCACTTATATTTATATTTAATGTAGGTAAGAAGAAAATATACAACATTTTTTAACCAAATTTATATGAATTCTGATATGACTGAAATATGTAAATATAAGCAAAGGTAATTTTTTTTTATATTCAAATAATTGTTATTGAACAAAGTTATAAAAGCTCATTTAGTTTATTTCATTTGTTACTCTCTTTTTTTCAAATTTGTAAAAGTTTATTTAGCTTTTTTTCATTTGATAATTTTTTTCTGCATTTAAATTATATAGACAGAATGCATAGCTCTCAAGTGATGACGGGTAATGTTATATGGCCTTTTTTAAACACGAACATATCATGTTCAATGTACAAACAATTTGCGTCAAAATAATTGTTTTTCTTCACTAATTAGTTTTAAATCATTTTTTTCATCAATTAATTTCAAATTATTTAATTTATTATAAAAGTGTAAATGAACTTCATACAACTACAATATCAACTATAATGGTACTTGTTATGTTATCTGTTTCTTTTTCATCTAAAATGTGGTTCATATTAAACTAAATAATTACATTGATGCAACAAATGAGATTATATCTTAAACAGATGACATCTTATACTACTTTTTATGATTCAACATTTTTTTGAATCAATTTTACTCTATGGTTATTAGAAAAAGCCATGCATCACACTTCTAACCATCGTAAATTCTTTCAGAAAAAAAAAGGCCAATTACTAAAAGAGATCTTTATATCTTACATTTTATTCATTTTCATATTTAATTATTCAAATGTATTCTTTCAAAAATTCAATTTAATTATTTATATTTTTAAAATGATACCAAAATTATCCTTTTATAAGTTTGAAATTAATTCCATCAATAATTTAAACATGTTTAAACTCTACCAAAAAACACATTTTATAAACTTTTTTACTACATATAATGACAATTTTTAATCTCTGCTATAATTGAAAAATAAAAGCTCACTTCTTCCTGCTTCACCCTCCCTCAATGCACCACCATCTTCCCAATAATTAAGTTTGATTCAGGCTAGTGTTTCACAAATCCAATCCAATCCGAACCAAATTGATCCGCAAACACTCTAATGTAAAACTAAAAGTTTCAATTAGACATAGGTTTTCTAGCTAAAGGTTAGTTCTTTCCTACTTCCAATTGTCTTGTAATTTCTTGGTTGGATAGTTGCTGAAATGGAAAGACTCAAAACCCTACTTGCATAATAACATGAACAATCATATCATGTTTCGGTATACACAGGTTCATAAAAGTTTCATGTGGTCTTGAATCAGTACTTACAATGCTTGCTGGTGTTCTAATTCCTCAATTAATCTCTAAGGAAGGCCAATAGTTTGTTCTGTTGTTTCCCATATCTTGTGATTTCGGTAGCTTTGTGAAAGCAACTTGTAGTTCCGCAACAAGTCTTGAGTACTTGCTGTCTAAAATATTATGACAAAAGAATACAAATTGCATGCGGAGAAGGAGAGCAGATTGCAGAAGTTCTTTATTTTCTTATCTCACAAATTTTTTAGGAGCCTTTAATGCTATCTTTCAACCAGACAATTTATGTGCACATCAGTAGAACCAGAAAGTCTGAGATGCTACTTCTGGTGTCGACTGATGTATTACTGAATGTCAAGATCTAGAAACAAGTTTGTGCATAGGGCCTACACACCAGGATATGGTTCCACTGAAAAAAATGATTTGGGTGTTTTTCTTTAGCTCTTTCTTAGTGTCCTATATATACACAAAAGAGATCATATACATTTCAATCTGAAAATGCACAATGAACCTACTTCCAGATAATGCAGAACCAAGTTTTGCCACTATAGACATATCATTAACTCATTAAGAACTACATCCAAAAAGCTAAACAATTCTACATATAAATTTCAGATAGAACTTCAAAATGTACAACTGATGTGTAAACTTGTCTTCACAAAGAAATAATGATAAAGAGACAGATTATAACAGAAGATATAAAGCAGCATAAATGTCACAAACATATTAGGAACCACTCCTCCACCCAATGAAGAAAAAATAACAGACCATTGTATTCACAATACGCCAAATATTGCTTAATCTGTTTCTTCCTTCCTATTACACACAATTAACAGGTCTAAGAGCAATTGTTGAATTACAAAATCCCATGGTGATTTTCCTAATGAAGACTTAGAAAAGGCTCTTTCTCCACCAAAAGTTGATAACATGTGTCCAGCTTTCCAACAAAATTAACTTTCCTAAGTTCCTGTTCGTCTACTATAAAGGTTATGATAGTCTGTCTTTATATGATATTTTCAAGCCTGTATGTTTAAATAGCCTATGGAATGAAAACTACAAATCCTATTCCTCTGAGGTTGTTCTTAATCACATACATGATCACTAAAATTAGTAGTTAGTGCAAAAGATGCTGAAATTAATTCCAGGTCCAAACAGTAGTCATGATTGGATGAAAAGCAAACAATTCAAGAATAGGAGTTGCATGATGTAAGCTTGAACGTCTTCCACAATTTGGCACGAATATATAGATAACAATGAGAAGTTCCAAAGAACTGAACTATAAATACTTCTGATTCTAAAAGTCAGAAACTTAGTAATAGAGTATACATCATAGAGATGAGAAAACCAAAATCATGCACTCGTTACTATTGTGAAGTCCTCTGCTCTTGTAATGAAAAGCTTCAAACTAAGGAGGCAAAATAAAAGAAAGAAACATGTGCTTATTAATAGAAAAATCTTGGAAGGGTAGCTACAACCTATAGGTTCAAATTCCCACGTTCAATATAGTATACTTCCATACAACAAATTTCTCCTACATAAAACAAATTGATGAACTAATCGCTCTCCAACCAAAGACCGATTGCAGTCACATGAAAGACACTCACTTTTAACCAAATTTAAATCTATTCAAGCAACTGTTGAACTATTAATAACCTAAAAACTAACATTCTCTAGAAAACTTGCTTACACTTCTACAGACAGGTTCATCAATCAAAGAGTGACCAAATCAGAAAAACATCTAAATTGAAAGCTCTCTCATTAAGAGTATATATCTAGTAAGCTATCATCCATTTACCTAGTCTATTACTACTAAAAATCTAAGAACAGAACACTCTTACACAAAATATTAGCCCACAGGTGTTAATTAATACTAAATCATAGAACAGAATACTTTTACACAGAAAATTGGCTTTAAAGTGTTATAACTATGAAAACAATTTCTTCATCTGCAGTTAAATTGTATGTTTATCAGTTTTCCACAAAATACGTTAAGGAGAAAGATTCATCGCCTGTCGTAATTGTGGGCATTTTATAAAATCCCATTTCTTTCTAAATACAATGTGACAATCCTCCGAGTACTTCTTGAAGGAGAGTATCCTGTTGCAATGTTTCGGTACAGACATCCAACCATCTCTCTCGAGAGCAATCTTTTCCAGAGACTTTCCATTCTTTAAAAAATATTCTACCAGCTTGAATTCAAGTTCCCCACATTTAAAATTATTCATTTCTATTACCTTAAGATGTTCAACAAAAGATAGCGGAAGAACCCGCGTCAAAACAGAGTCAAATTCGTTATCTTCACCAAAGTAGTTGTCAAACACCTGTTCATACAAAGTATATAAGGGACTGCAAATTCATAGTATTTAGCCAGAACACCAAAATATCAAACGCCACTTACCTCACTGAAAACAAGCACTTCGAGGTTAGGAGAATTTTCAAACAAATTCAACAAAACCTGCACAATTCCGTGACGGGGAAAATAGTGACAATAATCAGGGATAAGCTTTAGCTTGATCAGGTTCCTGAAAGTTGGCATGACTGGTGGGGAGAAATAGAGAGCCTTCAAACATAAAAAAAAAAAACATGAATTAGATAACAACAAAGGTCAAGTCCTTCTATTAACACTTGAAGGAAAAGGCTTGAAAGTCAAGTCCAAGGCAACAACATTTGGACACTGCAATTACAACTACGTCGACCACATTTATTGCCAGTGTCCAGCTTCACAAAACATCAAGGATCACAACAAAACTGCGACCCAACCTCAATTTAAAGCCTTGGTCAAGCCAAATTAAACAAGACAGACAACAAAAAAACACACCTTCATAATGTTCTCGGACAAACTCAGCGATTTCACATGTTGCAACTCACCAAAAAACGCGAAAGCATGTTGAGCGCGTGAAAAAAGCTCATCCACATCTGCCACCTGAAACATAAATCCAGCTTCTATCACAGCCTCATCAATAGAGACGAGGCTTTGACTTATATGTACTTGAAGCACATGACCAGTAATGGTCAAGGACTTCAGATTTGGGGAATCTAAGGTAACTTTGTGTCGTCCCTCAAGAGAGCACAACAAAGTCTCAAGACTATCCGACTTCACAAAAACATTGAACTCTGATTCAACTTTCTCATCCCAGAAAAGCATCAGACATTTCAGGGAGGGACTCGACACACGAAGAGCTTCAACCTCCACGCCCTCTTCACTCTCACTCTCATTCAAAGACCTCATAATCAACACAAGATTTTCGAGAGAAGGGCACCCTTGGAGAAGCCTCTGAATAGAATCTTCGTCCACCAATCTGAACGAGATCAAGTGAAGATACCTGAGGTTCGACAACCAAACAAATTCCGGAACATTCCAACCCACACTAAGGTTTAGATGCAATCCAACTAGAGTCTCAGATGAAAACATTGCAGGTGGGACAGTAACACAACATGGCACAGTTGTTTTATCCATTTCAACAAAAACATTGATCTTTTCGACCCTGTAAGTAGAAACTGCAGCAGCGATGAACATCAACAATGACTCAAACCCAAATCGGAAACTCTCCACGAAATGCTTGACGTACAGTCGAATCCTTCTAATGGGTGCCTTGTTTCGCTGTTCAAGCACTCTAACACCGAACCTTATGAAAAGCTCAAAGAGTCCATGGAAGTCAGAAGCATCGTCATTTACACAAAAATGTAAATTAATTTCCTGCAATGAAAGAAAAAGGTGTCTCCATCTAGAGGACAAGATTGAGGTCACTGCAGCTTCCTTCGTGTCCAAGCGTGAAAGGATGTGAAGAAGAACACAATCTGAAAGAGCACTTAACCTATCAGTGCTATCATCATCGCTCTCTGGAGTTATTTTAAGGGCTTTTCTCATGGGAGATTCGGCCATTTGAATGTGTGGGTTTGGAATGTGCAATTGAAAAGGAACTGAGAAAGCATTAGGAAACACAGAAAACACAACCTGTGTGGCGGTTAGAGAATGGATGAAACCCCCTCTTTGATCTTCTCTCACAATATTTTCTTCCTTTCAAAACCTAATTAATGGGGTTATGTTAAGGGTTCTAACAGCTACAATGGGAAAGGGGAAATATAAACAACAATTTTTTAAAGGGATAATTATCTAAATACAATAGTATATCAAATATTAGCACATTTAATTGTATATATTTAGAATTTAGAATTTAATTTAATTATATAAATACAATAGTATATCAAATATCATTGTCATAAATTATAAGCCTTTGTTGGAACACCCATAAAAAAGAGAAATAAAGGAAAATTTATTTATTTTATAAATTTATATAAATAATTAACAATTTAATGTAAATTAAATATTTATATTGTTGTTTAATTTCACTTTTAATAATAAATTATTATTATTACTACTGCTAATAAACACTTGTTTATCCAAATTTTTATGATAATTAAAAAAATAATATTACAATTTATATTAAAGATATGTAAAATTGTATACTTAGTATTATAGACTTTCTTTTGATGTTATTGAATCAAATTTAATGGATTAAACACAATTAACATTTAACTATTATGACCAAATTATTGTGTTTCTAACATTGAAAATTTAGGCCAATGATATAAATTCAATATTTAAGTTAATATTATATATGCATTTGCATTTAAAGTTTTGAATAATATTAGTAGTTATATTTTTTAAATATTTCAACAAAAGAGAAATATGGGATTTAATTTTAAAAATAGAAATATTATTAATAATATGGTAAGTAGGTGGACAAAAGAAAGTAAAAGAAAAAACAACAATGAAATATAAAAATGAATTTTAAAATTGTGAAAGGTACTCCAAGGAACTTTCGTGGTTTGTCTGAGTTTCTTTCATACTTTGGGTTACAGTGATTTTGTTTTGAGTTCTTCCCACAACTACAAGTGAACGAGTACCATTGAACCTTGGCAACACGTTTCAGTGAAAAGAAAAGGATATGAAGCGTCTCCCATCACACGACATATCTTACGCGTCCTTGCACCGTCGTTTTCTAGAAAGTGTGTTCTCGTTCATGAGGTTGCTCCGCCGTGGGCCAATGCTCGTCGCAACCGCCAGTAACTAACTATGTGAGGTTTTTTTGACGTGGCGTGCACCATGCAGACATCATCGAGAACACGGACTCGTTCTCATGGTTGAACTAATAATGCACTCTCTGTCGGTAACCACCAAGGGGAACGAACTAGTCACGATGGTGTCACGTGTGGTTTGCGCGTTGCATGCTAAAACCCACCTCTGACCCACAATAATGATGATGCATCGTCTTGTAGGTTAGTGGTCTTCAAGAAAAATAAGAGATGAAGTAGAGAAAGATGAAGGCTAATTCAAATGACACTAGTAGACATTGCAAAAGTTGGGACAATGGAAGATTTATTATTTTTGTGCTCATACTATACCCACTAAACAAAAAAATATTTTTGAGAACTCAAAATAATAAAATTTTAATAACATCTGTTTTCTTTTTTCATTTAAAAATTTAATATATATTATTATATTATTAAAGTGGGTTGTAGAATGGATGTAAGGAATGGTAGAGTATTATTTTCCTCTAAAGAAAATATAAAGTATGACCAAGTAGTACTTATAGTTTAGAATTCTATTTTTTTTATCAACAAAAGTTAATGTTCAGGAGTGTCTCAACCCTTATACAAACACCAAAATCCTCACCACCTAACTAGTTATTCCATAATAGCTTTACAAGATTCAGAATTGGTTAAGAGTAAAGCTAACAAAACCTATAGTAAGAAAGGCCTAGGCTTCACAAGCTCAGCCACCACTGCCCATACAAAACAAAATTATGCAGCAAAACCTTCATAATTATTTAACCAACAATAAAAGAGGTACTTGGTTTAATTCCTTGGCCCGTAATTAATAGTCTTGTCATGTTCTCCCTCGCCTCACAATCATCTCACAAAGAAACATCACTGCACCTTTATGCTATAAAAAACCTATATACCAAATTTTTGAAAACTCAATGCCACCAATACCTAACAAGATAGCAAAGCAAAGACAAGGTGAATCAAGTTTTTAAACCTAACAGATTATTTAGTTATCATGTTAATGCAAATTAATAGGGATAAAATTCAATCAGAGAAAGAGAAGTAGGTATTCCTTACTTTGTGTTTCATCCATGCCCAAGATTGTACTTGTGCTAAGGGAAAGATTTCCTTAGCATCAATCTTTGCTTGATTAAAAATAACTTTGTTCCTATGTTTCTAGATGCACCAAATCAGAGAAACCCATAAACTTTTCCATAACTTGTTACCCTATTTGTTAAAGCACAAGCATGAAAATTGATCAAACTGATTAACCATAACATTATGGTTCACCGTACTAACCCCAAGCTACCTATTTCACATATTTCATGCAGAATTTGAAAGGGTACACGTAATGAGGATGTGTGGAGTTGACTCTTCCTCTCTTCCACATAGAGGACATGATGTATCTCTCCCCTTTTGTGAAGGTTCTGCTTAGATTCAAGAGATGGGAAAACGAGCCAGATATACTCCCATAACCATGACTTGCTAGCTTTGAATATGTGAATTTTACCTATAAGGGGGGGGGGGGAGGTCATTCCATAGCCATAAATCCTCTTTATCTGAATGAAGGGATACCTGCAATATATTTGTCATGAAGTCTTCTACCATAGGTTTTCCCCATTCGAACCAAACCCTTCTCCAGCGAAAAACCCATTCACAAACCTCTATGGACCATTTTTCGAAACTAGTAATTGGTTTATCTTCCTCTAGGGGTCTAGGATATCTCTCTTTGAGCTGAGTATTGTCTAACCACTCATCTTCCTAGAATTTAAACTTTGAGCCATCTCCCACCTGCCAAACCATATTTGAATTGAACCATCTATTTCCCTGATCTAAGATGCTTACTTTGGATAAATCCTTCCACCATCTAGATTTGTACTTATTTTGAATCGATGTATTTAAGTTTAACACCCTCCAAGACCCGTACTTCAATTCTAAGACGTCCTTCTATAGGCCAACCTCAAGGAACCCCATTCTTCATAACCATTTTACCAAGAGAGCCTTATTAAATATATCAATGTGTCTAATATCAAGGCCACATTCCTCTTTTTGTTTGTATATGTTCTCCCAACTACACCAAGCGATTTCATTGCCTTTTACATACCATCCCCACAAGAAGTTCCTATGTAGCTTTATGATTTCCTGCACACACCAATCAGGCCTTTAAAATATGATAAGAAGAATAATGATATAGCATTGATAACAGATCTTATGAGGCAAACTCTTTCGGCAAAAGATAAGTTTTTACCTTTCCGCACTGAAAGTTTTTTTCTTATCTTTGATAACACTGACTCCCAAAAGGAACATCTAGATGGGTTACCACTTACAGGTAGGCCTAAATAGGTAAAGGGTAAGTCCATTAGGCTACAATGAAGGATTTCGTAGTACATATTGACCAAATTCCTATCCCCACAAACTGCACCTAGTGTACTCTTGTGGAATTTTACTTTGAGGCAGAACTTAATTCAAAACATCTTATCATAGCCTTAATAGCCATAATACTTGCATACTTGATTCATAGACAAATAAGGTGTCATCTACAAACTGGAATAAATTGACCTTCACCTTCTTGTTTCCCACTTTAATTCCCGAAAATAGATTTTTTCTGGTCGCTTAGTTTACCAACTCGGATAGGCCTTGTGCCACGATTAAACACAAGAAAGGTGCAATTGGATTGTCTTAGGCCTCTAAAGGGTTTGAATTCTTTTGTTGGGTTGTCGTTTACCAAAATTGAGATAGTAGCAGATTCTTAACATACTTTGATCCACTGAATCCATTTCCCACAAAATCCTAATTTGCCCATCATGTAGAACAAAAACTCTCAATTAACCGTCATACGCTTTTTCAAAGTCAAGCTTCACAATTACCCCCACTCCTTTTTTTTCTCTTAAGTTCATCCACAACCTCGTTAATGACAAGGATATTTTCTAATAGCCCTTTATTTGATAAAAAAAAAGCTGATTGTGACCCATCTTTGACCTTCTCAATGACTTTTTTAATCCTTATATAAAGCATTTTTACCAGTATTTTGTACAAGCATTTGGCTAGTGAAATGGGTTTATACTCTTCTAAAGATTAAAGGTTCTTTGACTTTAGAATCAACATTATGAATGAAGCATTACATCCTTTCAATATTTTCCCTTCTCTATGGAAGTATTTTACTCCATCGAACACGTCCTTTCTAAATAATTCTCAATGCTTCTTTACAAATTTGAAGGAAACACCATCAGGCTCAGGGCTTTTGCTACTTTCACGACTCCATATATCCTTAACTTCTTTCACCTTAAAAGGTTCAGTCAACAACTGATTATCTACTTTCGTTAGGGCTTTAAATTCAACATTATCCAACCTAACCCCAATGTCTTCATATGTTGACATCTTGCTTTTGTAAAACTCTTATATTGTTTGCTTCACAATGATGGGATCTTCCTCCCAGGATCCAGAGATCATACTATGTACTCCTTTAATCTCATTTCTCGTCCTCCTCCATTTAATTGATGTGTGGAAACATTTGGAATTAGAATCTCCCTGTTTGAACCATAAAGCCCTTAATTTTTGTTGTATAAGGGATTCATTTCTCATGTTAATAACCTATAATTTGGCTCAGAAGCTCCATACTCTTACTTTCTTCCAGGTTATCGACATCATCCAAGGAATCTATCTCACGTATTCTATTAGTGAGATCAAACTTGAGCTTTTCGTATATCTGAACACCTCTTTGTTCCACTCTTTCAAATCACTCTTTAGCATTTTCAACTTGTCCTTTAGCATTTGGAAATTATTTCCACGAAAAATGTAGCTTTCCGATTTACTTTTAATAAAGCTACCAAAATCCTTATTTTCATGCCATATGTCGAGAAATCTGAACGATTTTGGCCCCCAATCTACCACCTTTGATTTTAACACCAATGCACAATGATCAGAAATATTTCTGCCTAGAACATATTGCTTACTACTCGGCCAATGTTGCAGCCATTCAAAAGAAGTTAAGAACCTATCAAGCCTACTTTTCGTCTTTCCATTAGGCTTGTACCACGTGTATTTTCTGTTAATGTTAGGCATATCAACCACTTTCATACTTTCGATGAAATTATTAAAGCCTTGAATTTCTCTCTTGTTACTTCTGCCACAATTTACCCCCCTTCTTTCACCTTCCTTTCTTATTGAATTAAAATCCCCTAAGATGCACCAGGAATTGCAAGCTTCCCTTAGTCTTACAACTTTTAGTTCATCCCACATTTGCATTTTCTCTTGTAAGTTACATGATGAGTACACATTTACAATAACAACATGTATATTAATCACCTTAAAGACCCCTATAAACGCTATGAACCATTTATTGATGATGTGGCTAGTGCACTGGAAAATATTATTATGCCATACAGTTAGAATCCTTCATGCCCCATTAATTGCTTCGCTGTATAAATACCCAATGTCATTATCCCCCCAAAGTTGACAACATTTTTCTTCCCTAAACGTTAGCAATTTAACTTCTTTTAAGCATATCACCATGGTGTTATTGAATTAAAAACAGTCTCAAGCCACGCTCTATTTTCTTCAAAGATCTTTTCAAAATTTCATTCCTCATCACTATAAATGAGCATCATATTATCTCCCAGATAACTCGTTTTCAGAACACCCAACCCTTCCAGAATCAGATTTTCTTGCAAATAGACTAGAGAACTATATTCGCTTACTCTTCCCACCAAGCATTTGTCTAACCATTCCTTATTGCTTACCTCAATGTTTAAGTCCATACCCTTCCATGAGGCCCCAAAATCTGCTCTATCATTTTGTCTCCTAACCGCTTGTGCATACGTTTGCATTGGTTCCTTTTTGCGCCATACTTTTGACACCCTATTAGCGATTGGGATTTGTTGAGACCTTGTTTGATTTGTGTACCCTTGTGTTCTTCTGAATTTGTCCGTTCACGTGGATTTTTTTTTTATTTCTAATGATGATGGCATCAAATTCTTTTTGAATTCTTTTAGCGTTTCCCACATCAAAGAAACAAACAAAGCCAAACCTTCTGCCCCTCCGGTCAGTCTTTATAGGAATGAAAACCTCTTTGATTCTACCCCATCTATGAAAGATCCTCCACATATTTGATTCATCAAAATTGTTTGAAAAATTTGTGAAGAAGAAGGGTTATTCATTCTTGTTGTTACGCTCAAACACTCGGTGTGTCATTGTGAATTATCGTTGGTGACTCATGTGTTACTCGTGTGTTACGTTCAAACGCTCATGTTTAACATTCTATTTGATGAAGACATAATATTAGTTGTTGCATCTCGGAGATACTAGAATGATGAGTAGGTACTACATTCTAGTTTTTTTTTTTTATATGGTCTTGAAGGGATTAGTTTGCCATATTTAAAGATTATGAAGGTTTATGAAAAATAACGTTTGTTATAAGACAATTTGTATAAGATTTGTTCAAACAAAGATGCCTGACAACATTATCTAAACATTGTTAGATACTTTTCAAAGTTGAAAAAGAACTTTATATTTATAAGAACTTTGGATACAAAGGATTATAGATTTCATCTTTTGGGTAGAGTGATGCATATCAAGGGATAGGGAAGAAGTAGTATTGTTATCAAGAGTCACCAAAGGGAATCTATATTTTCTTCATGTGTAATTTACAGTCGCACAATCATGCACAATCATCACGATTTAACACCTTATTTTATAGCATGTCATATATGTATTTAGGCGTAATGATACATGTTTTATAAACACATTTATAAGTTGAACATTATGTTTTATTTTTGACTTTTAACTCACTTTCTTTTAGTATTAATAAATTAAATTTAATATATATATATATATATATATATTAATTTTGTATTTTTAGTTACACTAACATTTTTTACTTATGGTTCATAAATTACATAAATTATTGCTGAAGTATTTAATTTGTGTCACTTATGGTTCATAATTTATTATAGCCGCAGCAGAAACTAGTAGCTAATGTTTATCTTAAAAAAATACTATGTGTGGTTTAAACCAAATATATGTTGGTTGGCAAGGATTTTAAAGAGTAGAAATGAGCACCATGTCTTTGAAACTTGGACACTACAAGAAAACAAGTAATTAACTTCCAAATTTTTGCGTGGACCATTTACGGACGTTACTATTGTCGGTCAAAATGGCAAAAAATTCACGCAACAATGGCATTCAACGTCAAACGGACGTACTTATGGATTTAATTATTTTTTTTAAAAAGTCCAGTTTGCGTCGGCCGCGACCCACGCATATGCGTCGGCTTGCGTTGGTCGCGGCCCACGCATATGCATCGACTTGCGTCGGTCGCGGCCCACGCATATGCGTCGGTCACGGCCCACGCATATGCGTCGGTCACGGCCCACGCATATGCGTCAGTCACATGTTTATATTTTAGGATTTTAAAATTATTTATTTAAATTTATTTAATGTATAACAAATATTTTAATATTTAATTCTTTATTGTATTTATTTTAAAATTATTTGTTTAATATTATAATAAATTATTTAATTTATTAATTTTTAATATAAATTAGTTAAATTAAATTTATTAAATTAATTAAGTGTTTGATTTAAAATTAATTGAGTAAAAGAAAAGATGTATTTAAATTATTTAAATGTTATATAAAATATTTATTATTTTAAAGATTATTGATTTTATTTATATATTGTCATAAATATTTTATTTTGAAATTATGATATAAATTAGTTAAATTAAATTTATTAAATTGATGAAGTGTTTAATTTTGAAATTATTTAAAAGAAGTTATCTTAAAAAGTTTATAAAGATTTAAAAACATGTAGAAAATAATAATTAATTAAAAAATAGTATAAAAAATGCCTATTTAAATTTTGTAAATATTATATAAAATATACATAAATTTAAGAATATAAATTCAAGATGAAGTAATTAATTAATGCAAATGGTAATGGATGTATTTAAAAATAGAGAATAAATTTTATCTAAAAATGTTTTATTTGGTATAAGAAAAAAAAAAGTTAGATAAAAATTTTTATTAGTAACTTAAATAAATTTAAATGTTATATGTTATATGTGTGCAATGGATGAATGAACTAGGATTTTTGTTTTGATATCCATTATAATTTTAAAGATGTTATTTCTCATAAATGAAGCATAAGATCATCTTAAAGAATTAGCGAAAATGTATATAATAAAAACATATTAAGACTAAGTGCGTGAGTAAGTAACTTATTCTTAATTGTTAGATTGATACAATATCCAATGTGTTCCAAAGTTGACTACATGCTTTATAAATGTCATTGTTATAGTTACTGAGTGTGATCTCGAAAAGAAATTAATGTTTTCCAATTGAAGCACATAATAATGTAGTAAGTTGTAAGTAACGAGATGACACATATGCAATATTCCTTATAAGTGTGTTAATATAGTTTTCCAATGTACTAAATAATAGGTATTTGACATACTAATTTTAGTAGACTTAGTTCTTAATAAATGTAACATAAATAAGTAAGTTTCGACTGGGTGTAATATAGAATGAACTTAAAATCATGGAATAGAGTTCATGATTACATTTTGGATTATAAGTTATGTACCGGTATGGGCGAGACCGACACTTGGTCTCCCTGACCGAGACCCACCTGGCAGTCCGAGACCTGGTGTACCTGACCGAGACCAGGGGGAACCTGACCGAGACCTGAGAGACTTGGCCGAGACCATGGAAGTTTGGCCGAGACGAGTGGAATCATCATGGTCGGCCAGGCCGACCGACCCATACTATCGTTAATGCTCAAACCAAGGTCAGTGAAGCTAATCCGTCATTAAGGATTATGTAATACAACCCTAAGCGAGATCCACTCCGCTAATCAGGCCCAATAAGGTAAGCCCATTAAAATAATATAAATAACACACATCCCAAGGAGAAAGGTACGTCATTTATTACTGTTCATCTACAATAATACTAATCACCCGCTTCACTGACTTGAGCGTCGGAGTGCCTTCGCAGGTACCCCACATCCAGTGTTCGCCCGAGACCGAGAGTCGAGGGATAAGCACGAAGACGAGAAGGACTCCAGTCAACCACCCCAGTCCCATCTCCTTAGCAAGAACAAGTTAATAACCCTAGTCCATTGTCAAGGTAAGAGTTGAACTAAGAAGTGCATTGTAAAGGCTGAAAAAGAGTATTATAAACAATTTGAGAAATATGAGTCATTTCGTGATAGTTATAGAATTAACTTAGAATCATGGAATATAGTTGATTATTAGATTTTGGATTATAAGTTAGAAGGGATGATGAGGGTATCATGAGCAATTTCAATAATATGGTTCATTGATATTTGTGGTAGTAAATGTTATGTCACATACAAATTATACTTAATTTAGTTTTTGTATAAATTAAATTTGTTTATTGTTGTATAAATTAAATAAAGTTTTTTTTACAATTTAAATTAATTTTATGTTGTAGAAATTAAATTAAATTAGTTTATATAAATTAAAGTAAACTTTTATTGTATAAATTAAATTAAATATTTTTGTATAAATTAAATAAAGTTTTTTTTACAATTTAAATTAATTTTATGTTGTAGAAATTAAATTAAATTATTTTATATAAATTAAAGTAAATTTTTATTGTATAAATTAAATTAAATATTTTTGTATAAATTTAATTAATTTTTGTATTGTATTGTATAAATTAAATTGTTTTTTATAAATTAATAAAAGTTTTTGTTGTATAATGAAATTAAATTTTTTTTACATTAAATTAAATTTTTTTGTTATATAAAAAAAAAATTTAATTTATTTTTTAAATTTTGAATTCGATTTTAAATTGAAATAAAAATAAATATTTTAAAGTATGCGTCGGATGTGGCTGACGCATACTGAGACTATATATTAAATTTTTTGTGTTCCCGATTTTCCAACAACCCCAAATTTGAAAACCTAATTTCTCAATCCTTCAGTTCCCTTCTCTGCGTGCAACTCTTCCTCGGCGTCCAGTTCTCCCTCCACGTCCAGCTCTCTTCCACGTCCAGCTCTCCTCCACGTCCAGCTCTCCTCTGCGTTTAGGTTTAACTCACTCTCATAACCAATGACAGACTTGGATTGATTTTACAAAGAATTTCTTTGAGAGAATTCCCTTCTAAATACAATGAAGATCCTTAGGTATCTCTTGCATTAGTAAAACTCAAGCAAAGACAACAAATGTATTAATTTGGCAAGCAAAGACAACAAATGTATTAATTTGGCAATAATATAAGGACAATTCCAATTTTTTATACAACCCCATTACAACTCCTAATATTATTATTTTAATACTTTTTATATTATTTAATTACAAATTAATTCCAAAAATTATGAAAGTATCATTTTCTTTATTTTTAAAGCACGTTTACTACTAAAATTACCAAAGATAATGATGGAAAGCCTATACATTTCTCTTGGCAGCTAATTTCTTGATTACCGTGATAATCAAGAATATATAAATCTTGTTAAAATGTCTGAAGAAGGGCAATATTCAATTCATATTATAATAAAAATAGACAAAAAAGAGAAGGTAAACACTAACTCGTATGACAGTTGTGATTGTGAATGTAGGTAAGAGTACAATGCAGCCATTCTGACCATCATATAGATTCCTATACTAAATTTGTTGTTCCACATAGTTTTAGTAATTAGTAATTTAAACGTGATCATTGAAGCTATAAGTAAAACTGACCTATCAAGCACGCTTCAAACGCATGTCAGACACGGGTTGAGAAGTTTCCTTTTTGTGCTTCGAATGCATGCTGGACACGAATACACGATGAATATGTGGATGACACGGTGTTTGACACATTTTTCTGGGTCGGTAACTCATCTTTTCGACACGCCAAAGATGACAACCTATGTCTAAGTTTTTAGACATGTTTGTCACACAAAAAAACTAACAGTCATGAGTTGCACTAACGACGTCGTTTTGCACAAGCTCATGCTTTCTCTGCTCCCCCACTAAAGTATAGTACGATAAAAACAAGTTTTACAACGACGAGAGGTGAGAGAAAGAGAAGGAGTTTCGAGAAAAATTACTTTTTATTTTGAATTTAATATTATTATTTAATTTATATTTTCAATTTAAATTTAAATACGATTTATTATATAATTATATAATATTATTTTTTTATAATTTAAATATTATATTTTTATTTTACTTTATTTTTAAATCACAAACATAAAATTATTTCTTATAATTTAAATTTATTTTTAAATAGTAAATTAAAGTTTTATTAAAAATTAATATTTTAAGATAATATTAAACTTTTACCTAAGGAAAAAAATAAAATATTAAAAATATTTTTTTTATAATAATCAAATTAAAATGAAAAAAAAAATATAAAATATAACTCCATGTCGTGTTTGTCTTGTATCTGTGTCTATGTTTTATTATAGACAGTCATATAGCGAGATTCCCACTTTAGACGCTCAATTCATAGCTCAACAAGTTGCCTTGTGTTGATTGGATAAACAAAATTGGGGTTGTCATTGAAAGTTATTCTTCCCATCTGAATGTTCAGTGCTTCTGTTGGGTGGAATGCATTCCAGAACACATACTGATTTCTGTTGGGCATGGTGTTTGGAATGGAAGACATGTTATTTGGCCTTTATTTCTTCCAATTCCACAACACCTTCTTATTTCATTGAGTAGGTCTCGTATTAAGATTATGACACATACTAAGATTGGTAAAGTAATATATGTCACAACTTTTTTTTTCTAGCTTCCTGATGAAGACCATCTTGAAGAAGAATTATATTAGAATCTAATTTATTCAGACTTAAAATTGAGATTTCAGACTTAAAACTTGGAATTGTTATGTGAAAATGAATTTAATAGATATTACAATTTATAATATCTATTTGACTGCAAATATGACTATTTATTTTCATGACACTATCACTTTCATTTAGTTCATAATATTCATGATAATTGCATATGTATTTTAAATTATAATATATACTATAAATGTTTTAATTAATAATTTCAATTTTTTTTGTCTTATTTAATTTCCACTACATTAATAAAATACATTTTTTTATTTAATATCTTTTAGAAAAATATATATTAATATATGATTTTAAATAAGATCATCTAAATGTATAAACAAAATTTAAAATTTAAAACAGTATAGTGAAATTTATTTAAATGGTTGTATTTCTATATTTTTTACATTTGAAAAAGTGTTGCTCATGGTTCATAGTACCATAGACAACAATTTTACAATCCTCGCCTAAACACAACATGTTGCATTAGACTTTAATTAATAGTTAAAAAAAAGTGTTGTCTATAAAAATAAGTAACACAAAAAAAAAAAAAAAAATTGCCTAAACACAGCATGTTGCATTAGACTTTAATTAATAGTTAAAAAAGTGTTGCCTATAAGAATAAGTAACACAATTTTATTTTATTTTTTACCTAAAAGTGGTTCTAAAAATGTTGTCTATTGTCATATTTTTGGCAATGATTTTCCAAAAAAACTTTTTACTTAATTTTAGTTGTCTCTTGAGTGACTAAATATTATAATTAGTAATAACAAAAATATTTTTTATGCATTAATCCACAGGACTTTAAATATTTATTTTCTTTATTTTATGACATATGATACAGAATATAAAGACTAAGTAAAATATTATTTTAAAAAATATAACATGTAAACAAATAATATTTATCATATTACGAGTAAATAACTATTTTTATTTAAATCCCTATATAAGTATAAAATGACGTCATCTTATGCCACTTAATAAGAAGTTAATCTTTGAACTTTAAAAATAAATTAGACTTAAAAAACAACTTAATAATCAAAATCGTCTTTAGGTATTATAATTAGTAATAAAAAATATATTTTGTATGCATTAAATTTACAGGACTTTAAATATTTATTTTCCTTATTTTGTGAGATGCACTAGTCCCTTTGACTAGTGCCAAAAAGAAAATTAAACTTTTTTGATACCAAGCTCTTACAATAGTACAAAACAAGAGTGAAGCATGGGTAGCTCGTCACGTGACGAGGTGTATGGAGGTGAATGTAGGTGGCCTCGGTTTTGGGTGTATTGGTATAGTTGAATGTTGTTACTTTAAGGTTGCTATGCTCCAACCATAAAGGAGGGTTTCTTTTGTGATTTGTGGATGATATAGGAAGTCCACCTCTGATTTCTGTATATGGGTTGGGATACCCTGAAGTATCCCTTTTATTTTATTTATTCATTGCTGATAAAAAAAAAAAGTGAAGCACGAGATTCTCAGTAGCAAGCCACTACCCTTGACCCTTTCTTTAAAAAAATTAATTTAATATCAATGGTCCATATATAATATATTAAACTGATAAGAATAAATACTGATCTTAGCTAAAAGTTCAGAAAGGTATCTACATTTTATTATAATATACAATATAAAAAATTAAATATTACAAAAATTTATTTAACAATTTTAAAAATATTTAATTATATTATTAATAATAACATATAATTATAAATAATGAAAATTATAATATAAACCCTAAACATTGTCATATATAATAATAAATATTATTTTCATAAATTTTAATATAGTTAATAAATTTATTTATATTTAACACAATAATATTTTCTATTATATTTTTCAATTTTTTCAAAAATACAAATAATTATGAATATTATATATTAGAAAATTTTAATTAATTTAAATTTCATAAAAATATATCATAATTTATTATTCAAATATTTTTTAATAATAAAAATAAATTTGTAAACCTATATTTTATATCTTTAAAATAATTTCTAAATTCCTTATCAACAACTATCACATCACTCACAAATTATGTTTTGTAATTAGATTTGAAATAAGTTACATATGGATTATATCTGTATGTAACCGTTTTCTTTAAATTAAATTTTAATACATTACATATGAATATAATCCGCATGTAACATTTTTTGTTATTTTTTAATTAAATTTGAAATAAGATACACACGGATTATATCCGTGTGTAACAATTTTTTTAATTAGATTTTAATACATTACATACGAATATAATCTATATGTAACACTTTTTATTATTTTTTAATTAAATTTGAAATAAGTTACACACGGATATAATCCGTGTGTAACAGTTTTTTTAATTAGATTTTAATACATTACATACGAATATAATCTGTATGTAACACTTTTTATTATTTTTTAATTAAATTTGAAATAAGTTACATACGAATTATATCCATATGTAACATTTTTTTTTAATTAAATTTTTAAATACCTTACATACGGATATCCGTATGTAATAATTTCTGTTTTTTAAATTAAATTTTAAATATCTTACATACGGATTATATCCTTATGTAATTATTCTCGCTTCATGGCGCCAAAGTTACATACGGATTATAGCCATATGTAAATTACCTTTGGTTTACATACGGAAAAATCTGTATGTAATGTCTATTTACATACTGAATAAAATCTGTATGTAAATATCTGTATGTCATGTTCACTTTACATACGAATTTTTATCTGTATATAATCATCGGTATGTAATTCCAGATTTTCTTGTAGTGAATTTGCATTTCTGATTTTAGAAATTAAATTGGGAATCAATTGCATCTTGATTTGATAATTATATACATAATAGATTGAATGATACTTCGATTTGATTCATATAACTAGTTTAATTGATTAATTGAATCAATTAATCGTTCAAACTTGAACCTGCACCTTTAAAAAAATGTGATAAGAGAAATTGTTTGATTCCTGAATATGTAAATTGACCTTTCACATTCTTGATTTTGTTTTATTACAATTTGTTGTTTTCAATTCTAATCAATTACATTTTACATAAAACTCCGTAAATTTAATTTGTATGGAAGAAATACTAAAGATTGAATACAATATACATGTCCCTTATAATAATCAACCTAGGTTGTGTTTTATATTACAAATTTTAGAGAAAATTTAAATTCTAATTTCATGAACAACATTGAAAATCAAGTAGACGTGTTTGGGTATCTTGTCCAAACAAGGGTTCCAATATAACTTGAAAGTGAAAGTTTTTATGTTTTGTTAACATTGTGTTTGAAAAGCAGAGCATGTAAAGCTTACCAAGTTGCACAATACATAAGCCATGTTGAATACTTGAGGCCATTAAAAGTACCATTATTAAGAGGTGTCAAGTAGTTTCTCTCTATCATTAAAAATTATTCAATGTGTAAAGCTCTATTCATTTAAAATTGTTAAACTTCCTCTAGTTGAACAAGGTTGCCTACTCTTCATGGGTTGTCTGGTAAAAGATCTAATAGACTTGTAGAGTGAATATCTTCTGCTACACTTATATAGTGAACATTCTCTTGTACACTTGTTTTGTGAAAGGTCGTCCTGTACACTCATCTAATGGATGATTATCTTGTACACTTGTCTGGTGGAGGGTCATCTTATATAGTTAGTCATGTCTACCATATTGTAGAGTATCTATGTGTTTTATGCTTTTCGTAAGCGTGAAACATGTGTTAGAATTGTTGGCCAGGTGAATTGTTTTTTATAAAAGATTTTCGCAAAACTAGAAGTCAGATTGAAAATTCTAATAAAATCAATTGATTGATTATCTTGCTCAACCGATTATAAACAAATATAACAAAAATCAACTAGTTTATCTTTGTTCAATCAATTAAGATATTGTGATTATCAAATATGCAGCAGATAAAAACAATAAAGAGAGGGATAAAGGGATCCATACAAAGTTTTTATACTGGTTCACTCTTAACACAAGAGCTACATCCAGTTCTTAACAAATCAACTAATAATTCACTAAAAAAAAAATATTAGTTTACACAATTAAACAACCTTATGTTTAGTTATTAAACCCTACAAGAATTCTCACTTACGACCAATAACAGAAACACAAAAACCCTAAACAAGAATATAAGGAAAGTTTTGAAAACACCTCAGGTGTTTACAACATATTGTACAGAGGAATACAAACTGAGAAACATCTTCACTACAATACAAGAATGATCCAAGAAGCAATGAAATTCTCCAAGATGTTTGAAAGCAAACTTTTTGTTTTTCTGATTCAATTTCGTTATTTTCAAAAGCACAAATTATCCATTTACATAAGTCTTTGATAAGGGATAAAGCAGTTTGATCAATTAAATCCCTTTATATTTTTTTTTTTCTAAATAGGCACATTTTGTAAAACATGATTATTGTTATTATACTACAAGAAAAAAATATGTTTACAGATGTTTATTTTTACATTACCGAGGGTTAAAGCCTCTGCTAAGTCATTTATCTAGGATTATGGTTTTCGCAAGCAAACCATTTGTTGGGAACATGTTCCTTAAAAAAATTTAATCCTAGGAAAAGCTAACGTTAACGGAGGTTTAATTTGCTTTTTGTATTTAATAGAGGTTTTAAAACCCTCCTTAACTACCATGAATTTCAATGCCACCGTAAAATACTATGGATTTTAGAACCTCTGTAAAATACCATGGGTTTTAGATCCTTCGTAAAATACCATGAATTTTAGAGTCTTCATAAAACATCATGGATTTCAAAAACCTCTATAAAGTATCATACATTTCAAAGCTATTAACATTTGCAAGCATAACCCAACAGAAAACAAAAAGCACAACTAGCTAGGATTGCAAGTAGTTGAAGCCTATAGAAAATCTCAACTATGAATTTAAGGGAGAGTGGTGTGATAAGAACATGTGATTTTCTATTCCAATGTTTATGTTTTCTATAATATTCAAGCATAACAATGGTATGCATCAGGAAGTACACATGAAGGCCTACTACAACATCCAAGGGATTTTGAAGCATGGAAGAACTTTGAACTAATGAATCCTCAATTTGTTTCAAATCCTCGAAATGATAGACTTGGTTTAGCTACTGATGAGTTCAATCTATTTGGTGATTTTTGTACACGTCATAGTACTTGGCCTATTGTACTCATACCCTACAATCTTCCTCCTTGGATGTGTATGAAGTAAAATTCATTCATTCTTTCCATGATCATTCCCGATAGAAGAACACTAGTAAATGATATCGATGTATATTTAATGGCATTAATAGAATAATTAAAATATCTATGTAACACTCGACTTAATTTTGTTGTATTCATATAGTAATAAAGTGTTTATAAAGATACTAGATGATCTCTCACTTATTAGACTGGTCTAAGAGTTTTGAAGATAACAAAATACTCTAAGATATGTTATGATGTATAACCAAGCTCACTCATGTGCATAACAAATAAAATTAATACATCAAATGATCTATAAAGCTAAACATACAATAAGACTGAATGGTCATTCACAAAACATGTCAGACATTGTAAATACAAAGAATCTAATGATGAAAAGAATGAATGTGATAGATTATGCCTAAAAGCTCATGACATATTAGATGTTTGTCAAATAAAAAGGAGTTTTCAAAAACAAATAGACAATGAGTTTCATATACATAACAAAGATTTTCCAAGGAAGAGAAAGATGATGTTACCCAAGTATTTTACATTGTCAAATACTATATATCCATGACTGGTGATTAAATCTGGTGAACGAATCATACAATCAAAGTCTAGATGAGCAAGACATTAAGCGAACAAGAACAGGCTAGAGAACGTGCTAAAAGAAGTCTTAGTTGAAAGTGACAAATGATGTCAACTAGACTCGCTAGATGAAGCAAAGAGAAGAACTCATAAAGCAAGGATAACAATACAAATGACAGACGATGTCCCAAAGGAACTCCCTAGACAATGTTCAAACATGAAAGAGATATACAAAGGTCTCACAAAGCATGATAGATAATGTCTATACAAGAACTCAAGGGACCATGCTCAATACATAATTGTTAGAGAGAGCTAACACTAAAGTTCCAAACACGGAAAGTCGTGAATGCGACAGACGTTGATCAATGATCAAATCAATATGACAGACGATCATACACTCACTCGTTGAATTAATTACTTACATGATCATATGATTATAAAATGTTTTCTAAATTTGTTTTGTTATTACGAATGCATTCAAGTCAAAGTTAAAATCAAAATGAATTGATTGAAATAAGAATAGAATGTTTTAACAGTGGGAACGTAAAACAAAACACAATGTAAAATGAACATACTTTGTGCTTTAAATGCTAAATGAAAGAAAATATTTTCTTAAATGTTTATACATTGTTTTCTAATACAATTGTTTTAATCAAGATCAAATTTTTATTAGAATGATTTTGAAAAAATAGATCACACGTGTTTCACACACTTAAAGACTTTTTGAAATATGTTTTATGGAATATATTCAAAAAGAAATTGTGTTTATACTAAAAGCCTAAAATATATTAATAATATGTTTTGAATTAATATCTGGTATTGGAAGGTCTCCATAATTCAAAAGATATTTATTTATTTATTAATAATAAATACATGTTTTGTTTTAAGTCTAGCACTTTTAACAAGGGTTCAGACTTTTATCACTCTAAAAATTATAATAATAAAAAAAAGGAAAAATAAAAGCAAAATAGAATGAAATAAAAAAAAAAACACTCCATGTTCACTTTTTACACTCCCACTAAGAGTTATAAGAAATTTGCATATGATTTTCTCGTTATGTATGTATATTTACGTTGCTGAGATTTGATTATATTGTACATATGCAATTATTTCGATCATATTTTTTTAGATAAAAAATGACTTGAATGTGTTGGGTTCAATAGTGTCAAAGTTCAAGAGGAGGGGTGAATTGACCTTTTAAAACTTTCGCGCAAATTCAAGTTTTACCACAGTACACAGAAAATAAATCAATTTATTTGGCAATGAACAAATTTATTTTGACATTGTTTATGTTTTAAAAGCGATTATACCAGCCATGAAATTCTTGAGGTTATGCAGATTAATTTGCAAACCACACACACTGATTTTAAAGAGAAAACTATGAACAACAAAAACAGTGACCTTCAATTTTTAAGCGAGTGATAAAGGTTCAATTATTAGCTTGACAATCAATTGGGTAACCTATCACAATCAAATTGTTCCAGTTGTAATTAACAGTTCATATATCTTCTTAACAAAACCAAACTGATTTTCCAGATAATAAGAACAGTATGAACAAGCCCAGAAAAAAACAGATTTATTTTTAATTGAACAGATTCAATTTTAGACAGATTAACAGATAAGCAAGAAAACGAGTGCAGGGATGAAGAGAAATGAACACAAAACAATTATACTGGTTCACTCCAATGAGCTACATCCAGTCTTCACCTAATCCAAGGTGAAATTCACTAAAACACAATTCAAACAATTATAAAACACCATTGTTCTTCAACTCTACAAGAACGTGACAAACCTTGCTGAAAAACACTATTCCAGCACACACAACTCTTCAAGAAACCCTATCAAGAAGAGTTTACAACCACACTTTTACAAGGAATGAAATATGAAACGAATACACCTGATAGAGGATGCAGAAATCTGCCTTAGACCAGTAGAACAGATTGCTCACACAGTAGCAGCACCTCTAACCAAGCCTTAGAGCCAACCAAGAACAAGCACACTTTTGATTTGCAAAATCTTTCAAGAACACATGTTAATTCTCTTTAAATCCTTAATTCTCTGTTGTAAACCTTGTTTTCTCAATTGTATGATTCACACTTAAATGTAGGAACAAACTTTCTTTTTATAGAAAAACAACTTATAACAGATTTTCAAAAAACAGTTAAAGCTGTTATAAAAAGAACATATTGAAAATAAAATGAACAGATTTATTTTCAAAAGTAGTTAGAGAATCTGTTATGTGAAGGAGACTTAGTCAAACACTCTGGTGCAAGGACAAAACGAAAAAAACCTTTTAAAGTAAACATGACACCAGACTAAAAAAGAATCTATTCATTTACAGATGAACAAATTTATTTTCAAAACGATAACAAAAAAAACTTAACTATTGAAACACAGATGTTTTGATGGAATGAAGACTTAGTCAAAATACATGATGCATAAAACCTGATTTTCAAAAGGACTTAATCAATGCATCAGTTTAAGAAAAAGAATCTATTCATTTAGAAAAGAACAAATTTATTTTTTATGCAGTAAGGGTGTTTTTGCAAAACATGTGAAAAACAGTTTCAGAAAATTTGTGCTTGCTCTTATCACATGGTTAGGTGTTGAGAGGTGAGTTACCTAGCAAAAAGATTACTCTAAACAACCTCTAAACTATACCTAAGACATTCTTAAAGCAAATGTAAATATACATGAAATTTACACAAATGGCTTCATCAAACACATGTCTTGAAGGGGCATCAACCATCTTCAACAATCTCCCCCTGTTTGATGGAGACAAATCCCCATAACTTTGTTGCTTTAAGAACCTGTACTGCACCAAATACCAAACCAGAAAATTGATACATTGCATAACATGTGAATCAGTTTTAAGGTGCAGAATGTAACTTCCTGTTTCACCTAGCTTCACCTAGCATGGTGAGCTATTTTTCTCCCCCTTTGGATTCATCAAACAACATTTAAGCATAGAGAAAGATAAAACAGAAACACAACCATAACAGTCCAGAAAACAAATACAAATTGTTCAACATTACAGAAATATAAACTGATGAAAGGAAAGCATGGAAAGCAAGATACTTCTAATCTTTGTAATATAACTCTGCAAGCTGCAACTGAACTCCTTCAATTTGATCATCAAGGTGCTGAAACCTTGCTTGAGTTGTCTTAAAATATGCTTTATGTTCTACTGTCATGGCATCAAGGCGATATAGAACTTGCCTTTCAAACATGGATAATGGTTCATCTCTGTACTCTGGGGTTTGATAGGCAACAATAGCATTTTGATGAGTTGCAGCAGCTTCTTCATGCACTAATTGGGGAGCTGGTGAATCTTCTCTGATTTCTACAGATGGAGAGCTTATCCTTTGACTTCCAGCATGATCAGCAGATGGCTCTTGCCCGTAGGAGTGATGGATAACATAACATGAGTGTTCTGCAGCTTGAACCGTGTCATCTTCCATAGGAACAGCCTCATCTCCATCTTCATTGTTGAGGTTTGAGGCTCCATGTTCTTCTTGAGGATTCTTACCTTTGAGAATCATCCAGCTGTCCTCCACTTTATGAAACCCCATTTTTGTGAGAGTTGAGTTATCAATCTCACTTACAGCTTTGATGGTTTCATTTCGCTCATTTGAAGTGTCAATGCCAAAGTAGTCAATCAATTTTGAAACAAGTATAGCATAAGGAAAGCGATAATCAGCTAATCTTTTGGATTTCAGCATATGCTCATTGATGATATACACCCAGTTAACCTTGATCAGATTCATGATGCAGTATAAAAGGATTAAATCCTCTTCATGTAAAACAATATGATTTGTACCTCTAAGGATGAGCTGCCATGCTATGATGTAGGCAACAAGCCGTGGTGTTAGGTTCAGATTTCCTGCATGGAATCTGCTTATGCTCTGGGCAGGGTTCCTCATACAGCATCTGTAATACTGAAGTTTGTTGAACTCCTGAATCCCACTTGTGTTCCCTTTTCCAACCTTTAGACCAGAATATTTGATTCCAGCCACTGAATTCCAGACTTCACTGGTGACCTTCATTTTGATTCCTTTCACATAGGATACAATGTTCTTTCCATCCAAGGTTAGATTTGTGTAAAACACCTTAACTAAATCATGGTACACATTACCAGTTAATTCCAGCAGCTTTTTCAGTTTCTGGTGCTTTAGTGCAAACCTTATTTCAGCCAATTTTTTAGATTTCAGCCAGTTGAAATCCAGCACCTTGGGTATGTTAATCTGTTTTCTGCTCATTTCGTGAATGTAGGCATTGATACCCTCTTCATCTCCAACGAACGAACCTTCTAGCACTCCTTGAAATGTGCTTTGCATGTCCTGGTTTTTCTTTTTCTGTCTTGAAGAGGAAGCCATGGTTGAACCAAATTTTTTCTTGTGATTTAAATGGTGAGTAACGAAAATGGGCAACCAATGTGGTAGCAAGTTTTTACACAGATTTATATTGTAAAATGAATGAGATGATGAAGCAGTTATGAATGGATATGCACGAAGATTTTATGCTTTGAAATTGTGCAGAGAATCTTTGAAAAATGCAGCAAATATTTGGGGTCATGATGCACACATATCACACCTTCATTGAGCAGCCAATGCATCAAATCGGTTACATAACCATGACCAGAACCGTTAAAGGTACAATGGTTAATGCCCACTAAGTCAGTCAATCAGTCAAAGTTTACTTTCTCTTTTCTAGTCATCAAAGCATATCAGTACAAAAAATAAACACATTTAATTGCGAATAAACATATTTAATTTTTCACTGCGAGGCACAATTAACATTTATAATACCCAATTCATTGAGCAGAAAATTAAACCTATCTTTAGCCAATAGTTTTGTGAACAAATCTGCAAGCTGTAAATCTGTACCAATGAACTTAATCTCACATGTTCCATTTGAAATGTGTTCCTGTAGGAAGTGATGCCTAATTTCAATGTGTTTAGTTCTTGAATGCATGACTGGATTTTTGGTTAAGTTGATGGCACTTGTGTTATCACACAGCAAAGGTATATGGTTAAGTAAGATACCAAAGTCATTCAATTGATGTCTTAGCCATATGGTTTGAGCGCAGTAACTCCCTGCTGCAATGTACTCTGCTTCAGCAGTGGAGAGAGCAACACATGCCTATTTTTTGCATTGCCATGAGATCAAGCTTGATCCAAGCAAGTGACAGGTACCACTGGTGCTCTTCCTATCAATTTTGCAACCTGCAAAGTCTGAATCAGAATAGCCAGTCAAACTCAATGAAATGTTACCTGTATACCACAAGCCAACTTCTTTAGTTCCTTGCAAATATTTCAGAATCCGTTTGGCAGCATTGAAGTGTGATTCTTTAGGAGCAGATTGAAACCGAGCACACATGCATACTGCAAACATTATGCCAGGCTTGCTGGCAGTGAGATACAGTAGAGATACTATGAGTCCTCTATATTTAGTTTCATCAACAGGAATTCCAGCTTCATCATGATCCAAGTGACAGCTAGTTGAGAAGGGTGTGCTGATTGGTTTGCACTTGTCCATTTCAAATTTTCTCAGCAGATCCTTGCAATACTTGGCTTGATTAAGGAAAATGTCATCCTTGAGTTGTTTGACCTGCAAGCCTAGAAAATAGTTTAACTCACCCATCATTGACATTTCAAACTTACTCTTCATGATTTTCACAAAAGTTTCACACAATTCTCCATTGTTTGATCCAAAAATGATGTCATTCACATATACTTGTACTAGAATTATGTCATGCCCTTTCTTCTTTATGAACAAGATCTTATCTGATGTGCCTCTGTCATAGCCTTGTGAGGTAAGGAAATCACTTAGCCTCTCATACCATTGCCTAGGAGCTTGCTTGAGCCCATAGAGAGCCTTTTTGAGTTTGAAAACGTGTCCTGGATGCTTATGGTCTTCAAAACCTAGTGGCTGTGAAACAAATACCTCTTCATTTATATAACCATTCAAGAAGGCACTCTTCACATCCATTTGGAATAGCTTGAACCCTTTGATGCAGGAGAAAGCAAGTAGCAATCTGACAGCTTCTAGCGGAGCCACTGGTGCATATGTCTCATCATAGTCTATTCCTTCTTCTTGATTATACCCTTTAGCAACTAGCCTAGCCTTATTTCTGGTAATCACCCCATGCTCATCCATTTTGTTTCTGAATACCCATTTTGTTCCAATGATATTCATCTCAGGTATTCTAGGAACAAGAGTCCAAACCTCATTATAAGCAAATTGATTCAGTTCCTCTTGCATGGCCAGAATCCAGTTAGTCCTTGAGGGCCTCATTCAAATTTTTGGGTTCCACTTGAGATACGAAGGCCATTGTTTCACAGAAGTTATTCAAGGATTTCCTAGTTGATACTCCTTTCTCAATGTTCCCAATGACATTATCAAGGGTTAGGTCTCTTGGGGTTTTCCATTCTTTTGGCAAACTTGCAGACACAGTAGGTTCTTGCATAGCATGTGAGTCAGCAGTATCAATATGAATCGATTCATTTTGATTTAAAACAGATTTAAATTCATCACAGTCAAGGTCATCAACGACAGTTTTAGATATGCTATGATCAGCTTCATCAAATACAACATGCATTGATTCTTCTACTATGAGCAATCTTTTATTGAAGACTCTATATGCATGACCATTCAAAGCATAACCAATGTGCACACCTTCATTAGATTTAGCATCAAACTTACCTAAATTCTCTTTGCCATTATTCAATACAAAGTATTTACACCCAAACACTCTAAGGTGACTCACACTAGGTTTCCTGCCCTTATACAATTCATATGGAGTTTTCTTAAGAATGGGTCTGATTAAGGTTTTGTTTAACACATAAACTGCAGTATAGACTGCATCTGCCCAAAAATACTTAGGAAGCTTGGATTCATTTAACATGGTTCTAGCTAGTTCTTCTAGTGATCTGTTTTTCCTTTCAACTACACCGTTTTGTTGGGGAGTCCTAGGGGCTGAAAAGGTATGTGATATCCCATGTTTCTCACAGAACCTCTCAAATCTAGCATTCTGAAACTCTCCCCCATGATCACTTCGAATAGATTTTATGCAACAACCATCTTCAACAGAATGGACCTACTTGCATTATTTAAAGTTCTTAAATATGAAACTAATTGATTATGCAAAATGTTACAATGCTTAAAATGTTAATGACTTCAAGTTCCATCAATTAGAGAGAAATGAAGGAAATAAAAAAAGCTGAATATTTGATAATAATAATGAGTTAGGCAAGATTGACCATCAAATACAATTTGAAGAATGTTTTATTATGAAAAATTGGTAGACATAATTGAGATAAACTATAATGACCGATGTCGACACTCAATTTCGTCAGAGTAAATAAAATTTATTTTTTTTAAAAAATAAAATAAAATAAAAAATAAAAAATCTTGAAATGATAAATTTTTTAATTTCAAATATTTCTAAAGAATTAAAAAATGGTAGTTGTTTTTATTCTTTTATTTATTTCTTTTTTAATAATAAATACATGTTTTGAGCCTAGCCCATTCATGAAGGGTCCAAGCTTTTATCACTATAAAAAGGTTGTTTCTTCCTGCAATTCCATATATTCTTCTCCCACCTCCATACATTTTCATATTTCCAAAATTATCCCTCTGTAATATTTTAGATTACGTAATTTAAAAGTCTTTTTTCAAATTCGTAATTAGCTTTCAGATTACATAATCCGAAAGTCTTTTTTTTAGATGCATGATTATTTTCCAAATTATATAATTCGGAATTTTATTTTAGCTTACGGATTATATAATCCAGAAGTTTTTTTTTCAAATGCGTGTCCGGATTACATAATCTGGAAGCTACTCTATGGGGGTGGCATAAGAAGGTTAAAAATGTATTTTCAAGTTGTGTATGGGATGACAGAAGAACCTATGGAGGTGCAGGAAGAAACAGTCCTAAAAAAATTATAATAATAAAACAAAAAAAATATAAAAAGGAAAACAAAATGAAATAAAAAAAAATCCACTCCATGATCACTTTTTACACGCCCGCAGCCCATTTAGTAGCTTTTCACTCATTTACCCCAGGCTCACTAATTGCACCCCCACAGAACTTTTTCAGATTTTTCATACACCCCTACTCTGCTATGTATGCCTCAAGTAACATGCACACTCTCATATTCACTTTTTCTCTCTCACGCACACCACACCACACTGTTTTTTCCAGTAGGCTCTGTCTCTTGTAAAAAATCGAAATATGCATGAGTGGAGATACATACAAAATGCTGTACAAGGTCTGCTTTTGTTTTTGTTTTTTTTCACTGTATTTTGGTTTTGGTTTGTTGGATGCAACAGTTGGTCCGGTTTTGTTTTGTTCCATAACTGCTGTATTCCCGTTTTGCACATAGTTTTGCTTTTTGTTAGACGCATGCATGGTGGTTCTCTGTTTTCTGTTTTGCTGTTGCGAGACAACGCGGTTTTGGGTGCAGCGAGGATTTGGCTTTTATTTGCATGTCCCATGTTTCTCTCATGCTTTTCCAGGTAGCAATTCCTCTGTTGTTTTATTCTGAGTGGGACCACCCGTGGCTTTGTTTCATGTTATTTGAATGCATGTTCCATGAATGGGTGAAAGAAGTGCATCCAAATTATAATTGGAGGAGCAGAGGAGAAGGCACATGGGTCACGGATTTGGTTTAAATGGGTGAGTGGAAATTTTTGCATGCAAGTGGAGCCAACGGTTTAATTACATTGGACAGTGCAAAACTGTAATTGCAATTCAAGGAGGATCAGAGCAAGGTCACGGAAGGCAAAGGAGAAAAAGGAATGGGGTCCGTGTCTGGGTCCCACGACTTTTCTTGCTCAGATAAATCCTTGCATCCTAATGGGCCTTTATTTTCACATTCCTATGCAATTTATATGTCTAGAAAACGTAAAATGACAACTTGCCCTTTTTTATTGATATTTTTTTTCTTTTTTATTTTAAAATTTGGAACTTTAGAATTCATAATTAAAAAAATATTATGTTAAAAATTATATTTGAAGGGTTTATGATTTAGGGTTTAGGGTTCAAGATTTAATCATAACCCAATCTTAAAAAAATAGTTTATAATATCATATTTGAATCTACTTATATACTATAAAATATTCATATATTTATGGATGTTCCGATAGCATTCTCATAGTAGATGATATAATAAATCCAACAAACTCTCAGTAGATAGACTATAAATGACTCTCATAACACTTTTTTTATAATATGGTATTAACGTCATTTAGAGCTTATCATAACAAGAGTTTGTTTGGCTTATTAGGTCACTCGTTATTGGATCGCTATCAAACCATCAATAAATATATATTTTTTGAATTTTAAAGTTCCAACTGTACTTTCTCGATTAGAAAATGCATTACAAATTTGGAATAAGACCATAAAATACCTTTAGAACTCTAAAATTCATAATACAATTTTGTATTCCAAATTTTAGAGTTCGAAAGGTCTACTAATTATACAATTAAAAAAAACAAATCTTGCACCTTATACCCAAGGGTAATTTTGGAAATGAAAGATTATGGAGGTGCAAGAAAAAAATTTGGACGTGAAGAAAAAAATTGCCATTATACACATTTTGTTCTAAATCTTGGGCTTTTATTTAAGGCCTTTTTTTTATTTGTTGTTATTCCCATCATCAATTTTAGGAGTGTTATATCTCTTTTAAATAGGTTTTTAACTTTGTATTCCAAAATTTGAAATTTGAAATGTATTTTCTGAATTACAAAATACTTTTTGGAAAAAGAAATTGTATTTCAAAGTTTAGAATTTGGAATATATTTTCAAACCCATAAAATACCTTTTAAATTCTCGAATTCATAATACAATTATATATTTCAAATTTTAGAATTTGGAAGGTATACGAATTATACAATTCAAAAGAAAAAGCAAATCTTGCATCTTTTACTCAAGGGTAATTTTGGAATTGAAAAATTTATGGAGGTGCAAGATAAATTTATAGTTGGAGAAAGAAATTGCTATTACTTATTTAATCTTTTGTTACAAATCTTGGGCTTTTATTTTAGGCCTTTTTTATTTGTTATTATTCCTATCATCAATTTTCGGAGTGTTATATCTCTCTTAAATAGGTTTTTAGCTTTATATTAAAAAATTTAAAGTTTGAAATGTATTTTATGAGTTCCAAAATACCTTTTCGAAAACGAAATTGTATTTCAAAGTATAGAGTTTGGAATGTATTTTCAAACCCATAAAATACCTTTAAAAATCTAGAATTCATAATAAATTTTGTATTTCAAATTTTAGAGTTTGGAAGGTTTACGAATTATACAATTAAAAAAAAAAAATCTGGCATCTTTTACTTTTTGCGTAATTTTGGAATTGAGAGATTTACAAAGGTGCAAGAAAAAAATTTGAAGGTGGAGAAAGAAATTGCTATTACTTATGGCATATTTTGTTTCAAATCTGGGCTTTTATTTTAGTCATTTGGAGTGTTATATCTCTCTTAAATAGGTTTTTAACATTGTATTCCGAAGTTTAAAGTTTGGATTGTATTTTCTAGGTTCCAAAATACCTTTTGGAAAACATAATTGTATTCCCAAGTTTAGAGTTCAGAATGTCAAACCCATAAAATACCTTTCAAATTTTAGAATTCATAATAAAAATTTGTATTCTAAATTTTAGAGTTTGGAAGTTCTACAAATTATTCAATTCAAAAGAAATAACAAATCTTGCATCCTTTACTCAAGTGTAATTTTTGAAATTGAACGATTTATGGATGTGCACGTAAAAATTGTGGAAGTGCAGAAAGAAATTGCTATTACTTATTTAATATTTTGTTCGAAATCTTGGGCTTTTATTATAGGCTTTTTTATTTGTTGTAATTCCCATCATCAACTTTTGGAGTGTTATATCTCTCTTAAATAGGTTTTTAGCTTTGTATTACAAAATTTAAAGTTTGAAATGTATTTTCTGAGTTCCAAAATAGCTTTTGGAAAACGAAATTGTATTTTAAAGTTTAGAGTTGTAATGTATTTTCAAACCCATAAAATACCTTTCAAATTCTAGAATTCATAATACAATTTTGTATTCCAAATTTTAGAGTTTGGAAGGTCTACAAATTATACAATTCAAAAGAAAAAACAAATATGACATCTTTTACTTAAGGGTAATTTTGGAATTTAAAGATTTATGGAGGTGCAAGATAAAAATTTGTAGGTGGAGAAAGAAATTTCTATTACGTATTGAATCTTTTGTTCCAAATCTTGGACTTTTATTTTATGCCTTTTGTATTTGTTGTTATTCCCATCATCAACTTTTATAGTGTTATATCTCTCACTTGAATAGATTTTTAGTTTTTTATTCAAAATTTTAAAGTTTGGAATATATTTTCTAGGTTCCAAAATACCTTTTGGAAAACATAATTGTATTCCAAAGTTTAGAGTTCAGAATGTATTTTTAAACCCATAAAATACCTTTCAAACTCTAGAATTTATAATACAATTTTGTATTCCAAATTTTAGAGTTTGAAAAGGTATGAATTATACAATTAGAAAAAAAAAACAAATTTTGCACCTTGTACCCAAGAGTTATTTTAGAATTGAAAGATTTATGGAGGTGCTTCAAAAAAATTTGAAGGTGGAGAAAGAAATTGCCATTACTTATTGCACCTTTTGTTCCAAATATTAGACTTCTATTTTAGGCCTTTTTTATTTGTTGTTATTCCCATCATCAACTTTTGGAGTGTTATATCTCTCTCTTAAATAAATTTTTAGTTATTTGTATACTGCACAAATTATACGATATTTAATAAAAATAATTTATATGGATATTTATATGATGGTACATATATTTTTTTTTCTCAATACCTTTTTTAATAAAAATTAAAAAATATTAAATCTGAGAAACATAAAAATAAAAAAATATCAACACATAAAAATTTACTCTCAGAGTTACGTGATCCCCGATTTTTCATTATAAACAGAAATATGTAGGAAGGTTAGTCCTTGTCAAGTTCATTTTTTTTAAAAAAATTCTAGCTCACATTGGTCCAATCTTTTTCAAAAACATCATTAACTTATAAAACTACGAGAACCCTGAGTTTTCATTTTGAACATATACGTAGGAGGAATGCCAATTCTTATCGGGTTCACTCTTTTAAAACATCCAACTCACACTAGCCCAATCAATTCTAGGTTCCAAAACTATGTGATATCTGATTTTTTCATTATGAATTAAAATAGGTAGGAGCAAAATTTGTCCTTGTTGGGTTAACTTTCAAAATTTCGGTCTTGTTTTTTGAAAAGCCAGGCTCGCATTTGCACAACCCTTTTCAAATAGTTTAACACTCAGAACAACGTGATCTCTAATTTTCGTTATGAACAAAAATATGTAGGAGCAAAAAATTGATTTCACTTTTTTCAAAAGCATTGTTTCAACTGGAAAAGTCTAACTCACACTAGCATAAGGTAAAAATACATTTTGACCTCCAGAACTACGTGATCCCTTATTTTTTTGTAATGAACATAAATTTAAGGTTTGTTGGGTTCACTTTTTTCAAAAATTTGGTTACATTTTTTCAAGTTTTTTCACTTTTTAAAAAGCATAGCTCACACTAGCACACACGTTTTCAAATAGTTTAACTTTAGAACTATGTAAAGTCTGATTCCCGATATGAACGAAAATACGGAGCATCAAGGTTTATCCTTGTTGAGCCTTAAATAAAAATTTCAATTTTTTTCTTTATATTCAAACATATTTTTTTGTTTTTATTTTTGGGAAAAAATAAACATTTTGAAAAAAACACACTCATTTCACATATTTAATTAAAGGTATCGTATTCAAACAGACATTGTAAGGGTACTAATATTTTCCCTGCACGTAACCGACTTTCGGATCCTAAATCTAGTTTGTAGACCATCTTTTCAGTTTTTTTGTAGTTTTTCGCAATCTTCTTTATCTATTTTTACATATCAATTTTTTTGGCCTGTCGTCTGTTGTATTGACCCTGGTTGTGACAGTCGATTTTCTGTTACTTTGTTCAAATGTATGTGGACTAATATAATTACTTATAGAGGAATTTTGATAGATAATCTGGATTTACATTAGTAAACTTTACACGTTTGATATACAGTGGTGATAATGATGATCACGAATCATACATCAGGCTATACTAGCTCAAATAGTTTATTATATAGTGGATGAATTTGTTAAATATTGAGTCATTCATGTGCATCTAAAGCCATGAGTCTGATATGACATGAGTGAAGATAATGATGCCATTTTTCATGAATGTGAACTATTTGTGTAGAAAAATTTAGAAACTTTATTTGTAAATGGAAAAATGAATATATCATTAACAAGGTCCTATTTTTAATTGAGAATTTATATATTATTTTTGTTTAAAAATTATCATCCTTATTACTTATATATGCATTATATTAGGTAGTTATGATTAATTGAATTTTTGATTTGACTTATATTAATGTTATTGTTTCAAAAATACGCAAAGATAAAGAAAATATCAATTAGGAAGATTAAATTAGAAAAACATGAGATTCTCGATAACACTTTTGACCATGTTTCACCCCCTTCCAAAAATAGAAGTATCCAACCTTCATGTACAATGTTTCCATATGCCCTTCATCCATCTGATCCAAGTAAGTTGAATTAAAAATGTTTAGTTGCTAATTTTGAAAAATGATAGTTTAAGATAAAACCTAACTAATGTTTATTATTAAGAGTACCTCAAGTATACACTCACCCTCTTGGGCTTAATAATACATCTCAAGTGCATACTCATCTTCCTTTGTTCATTAACCCACCTCATGTGCATACTCATACTTTTGGGAATAGTAATCCACCTCCACCCCACTTGCATCTCAATTTAATTCAATACTTTCAATATCTCAATCTAGTAAGATGTCTTACTTACATATCATTTTGGTACTTATATATAAAACGCATAGACAATATATTTATTTTGGTGACTTGTATTAATTTCCAGGATGTTTTAAGAAAAAAATTATTTTCTACTAGTAAGTCAAATTCTGCACTTGAATTTCAATTTCAAATTGATAATCAACCTAAAAATGAATATATCCATGAATTTACATATGAACCTACACCAAGGTTACAATTTGATGGTGAAGGGGAAGAAAATGTGGATATTGAGATGCAAACTAAACAATCAAAGTATGATGGCTTATTGATATCATTGGTAAGCTTGAATCAATAACATTGCAAGCTCACATAGTATTATTTTTTTATGTTTGTCTTAAATTAACAATAAATTTCACATTTATTTTGCCAAATAATGAAGACACAAAAGTTAGAAAACAATTAACAGTGAATGATATTTGATTTTTATCTACTTATGAGAGAATTCTTGTGAACTGGAATAGCGAGAATCAAACAATTGATGATAGTATAACATTGTTGAATAAGTTTTTAAATCGTGTTGAAAGAAATGTTAAGGAATTTCCTATCTGCTAACAAAGTTGGAGGAAGATTCCCAAAGATTACAAAGAAGAAATATTTAAGAAAACCATTAAAGTAATTGATTTATGGATTTTTTCCTACGTTTTAGTTCATATTATATTTCAATTTTCATTTACTTGTTTAATAATTTTGAAGGCTAAGTTTGAAGTTGAATATGATATGCATGAAACATATATCTTCAAATCACTTAACACAAAATGGAGTTGAGTATAGACAACAACTATGACAACAAAAAGAGGATGGAACATGTTATAGAGATGAAATTATTGCAATATGTCAAAAAGGAATGAATAGAGACCATTGGACTTCTTTTGTTGACTATCACATTTTTATCCTTTTAAGTGTTATTTTACTTATATTTAGTAATTTTACTATATTTATGTTTAGGAAATTGCCAAAAAATACAAGGACAATAGAAAGAGGCAAATAGTTCCTCACACTAGTGGATCTAAGAGCACTGCATGGAAGAAAGATGAGGTGATGACTTGATTCTTCAATTATTTTAGTTATATCATATATCATAATTTGTATATACTTTTGTTACATTTTATAGGAGCAAGAACTTGGTCGCTAAGTTAAAAGGGGAGAAGTATGGGTAACAACACATAAACATGTTAATAGAGAATTTGTGAATGATGGGGCAAGAGAGATTGAAGTAAGCATAATTTTGTAAAGACGAAAACTCAACCAAATTGGATGAGAGCTTCATTCATAACATTTTTATTATTTGTAGAAAAAAAATTGAAGCATATTAAATCAAATACATATTCCTTTTCACAATTGAAGATTCATTAGCTGATCATTAGAAAGTCAAGAACATTGTGATCGTGTCTGGGGATGGAATTGGGACCTTGCCCTTCTTATGTGTTTGGATATACTAGGAATTCTCGCACTAATATATCTCCATCTTCTCCTTCTTATCTTGAATTGGTGAATCAAGTTATTGAACATGCATTTTATTATGTAGCAATTTGGTGTTATTTACTTTGAATTGTTATGCCAAGATTGGAAATGTTGTTGCATTGAATATTATTGGACAATATTAACAATTGTAGTAAATGTAGTGTGACTTTTGTTGATAAATTTGTTATTTTTTAATGTGTATGAGTTTTTTTCACTCTTTTTCATGATAAATTATGTTCTAATATAGCTCATTGCATGAAAGTTATAATTGGATGAACAAAATAGAATAATGATTAAAAAAACAAACGATTTGAAGAACGTGACAAAAGATTTGAGGCAATGATAAACTTTTTTGTTCAAAATTATCAAGATCAATTGCCTCCCGAGTTGACTATGTTCAATCCTTCATTGATAATATTTAAAAATTTAAATAACTTGTTTTATTTTTCACCATATTTATATTGTAGGTTTCCGATCAAGGAAGTGTGTTAACTAATAGAACTAATTCTGGACATCAAGAGAAACATATGTGGTAGTTGAAGAATTAGTATAATATGGAAGTGGCTTTGTGAGCGATATAGTAGTATTCTTCTTTTACTGTTTCCTTCTAGTTTTTTTAACTCATATTTTGTTCTTGAGTTTGAATATCAATGTGTATACTTGATAAATTTTTTATATAAATTTAAATTTAGTTATATATGCATAACTTGTCAATTTATAAGTGTTATATCCATTTATTTATTTTATTTATTTAAAGAGAACTTTATCAAATATAGATAAATAAATACTATATATGTAAATAATTGTGGTTGAAAAAACACATAAATGTTCATATTTATGAAACCTATAGTATTTTATGGAGGCTTTGAAACACATGTTATTGTTCTTTTACGGAGGTTCTAAAATCTATGGTATATGATATTTTGCGAAGACTCTGAAACTTAGTATTTTATGGAGGCTTTGAAATACATGTTATTGTTCTTTAATGGAGGTTCTAAAATCTATTGTATTTTACAAAGGTTTTGAAACCCACAATATTTTACGAAGGCTCTGAAACTTATGGTATTTTACGGAGACTTTGAAACTCATGTTATCTTACAGATACTCTAAAACCCATGATAATTAACGAGTTATGAAACATTTGTTAAATACTGATAAATAATTTAATGGAGATTTTAATCCTTGACAAGATAAAAATAAATTTCATTAAAACATTTTTTCTTATAGTTCCCAAAGATTAATATGTCGTCTCATAATTTTATGGAAAAATCAGATTTTTTGTGCTAGAATTCAGAATCAGATTTTATGTGCTAGAACTCAGTATGCCTTGTACTAATTTGCAACTTAAAGTTAAAGTTGAAGACTTAGAACATTCAAACTCAGGTTTTCTTAAAACATATGATGATTTTTCTAGTCAATATGTTAATAACTCTAAAAATGTAGTTTTTTCACCGTGGATAATTCTGCAAGATTTGTCACAAAAAATCAACGTATTCTTTCTTGTAGTCATGGTTGTTTGTCTTGCAATTATTTAGGTATGCCAATCTTTGTTGGTGCTCCAAAGTGTCAATTTCTTCAACCTTTGGCTGATAAAGTCAAATTGAAGCTAACATCTTGGAATGGAAAATCTCTTAGCATGATGAGTTGGATTCAGTTGGTCAATACGATGATTATTGGATTTTTAGCTTATAGTTTTAATATGTATAAATAGCCTATTTCACTTCTTGATCAAGTTGAGCAGTGGTGTCGAAATTTTATCTGGATTGGTGATAGTCTGAAAAAAGGCATAATCACCGTGAATTGGGATACGCTTTGTTCTCCTCTTGAGAATGTAGGTTTGAAGATTATTAATCTTCGTCATGAAAATAACGCATACATTCTTAAACTTGCTTCGAACTTTGCTTATAGTAATAGGCCTTGGTGTTTTCTCCTGAAAGTCAGGATTCTTAAATCAAAATACGAGTTTAGAATGGTTTGTAGATCCTCATCTCTTTGGCCTGGAATTAAACAGTTTTATTCTACTATACTTGATAATACTTCTTGGATTTTTGGTACAAGCACTTTTATTAATTTCTGGAATGATAAATGGTGTTATACTACTTCTTTAACAAATATTGCAGGATTATCTAATGGTGTTAGCCTTTTGGATACAGTCTCTCAATTTTGGATAGGTTGTGATTGGAATATTCCCTTGTCTTTATAACAGATGCCTCATTTTTTTAATCATATCGTGGTTAGTGAGAAGCATGATATTCCTAATTGGATTCTAGATGAGTATGGTCGTTTTACTCTTAAATTGTTTAGGATTTTTTTTTCTCGAAAGCAGGAGTTTCATGTGGTTGGGGTAAATTCATTTGGTCTTCATCTATTCCGCCTTCCAAAACTCTAGTACTTTGGAAAGTTTTTCATGGGCGACTTCCTACAAATCAACATATTCAAAATAAAGGTTAGCATATATGTACTATGTGTACGCTTTGTGAAAAACAAGAGGAATCTATTCAACATTTATTTTTTTGAATGTTCTAATGCTTTGCATATTTGGGGTTGAGTTCGACAGATTTTTATTACTTCTCATTTCCCTAATAAGGATGACTTCTTTCTTTTATTAAGAGTGATGATAATTCTTTGGTTAAATTGATTTAGCTTGTTGTGGTAACTTTCTCTATTTTGATGACATGGCATATGAGGAATTATGCTAGATTTCAGGATAAGATTGAGGTTTCTAGGGTTATTTCGATAATTAAGGACTTAACTTGTCTAGTGGAAAATTTGTCTAAAGCTTCAATGAAGAATGATATGTTGGATTTCAACGTGATTAAGTTTTTGGGTATTACTATTTGTAGTGGTAAAGTTCTTCGTCCTCTTCCTGTTAGATGGTAGTTTTCTTCACCAGGATGGGTTAAAATTAACACTGATGAGGCTGTTAGGGGGTATGCTGGTCTTGCTACTTGTGGAGGTATTTTCTGTGGGAGTATGAGGGAGTTTATTCTCTACGTTTCTTGAAGTTTAGACTGCTATGGTTGCTGAGTTTTATGGAATTATACATGTTATGGAGGAAGCTCAAAAGAATGAGGCTTACTAATGTCTGACTTGAATGTGATTCTGCCTTGGCTGTGTCGCGTTTACTTCTAGGACTAATGTTCCGTGTATGCTTTGCAATAGATGAAATACTTGTCTTAATTACTTTGGAAAAATCAGGTTTAGGGTTTCTCATATTTTTCGTGAAGGCACTGCATGTGCTGATACGTTGGCTAATTAGGATTTATTCATAGATAATCATTTCATTGGTATAATAGGTTTCCAACTAGTCTTTTTTTAGAATTCTTTATGAATAATAGGTAAAGTCTACCTATATATCGTTTTTGTTAACATGAGTTTTTGTCTAGTTCCCCCATATTTTTGTATTTTTTTAATAATACTTTTTTCATGTGATGACAGATGATTGTTGTTACTTAAGGTGTTCGCCTAACTGTGATGTCAAGTTGGATAATGATGCCTTACATGAAAATTTTTATTAAAAAAAAACTCAAACAATATGTGAATTTGCAACATTGGAGTCAAATTAAACTAATATCAACTTTCTAATTAAATCAAAACAAATTTTACGTTTCTTATTTTCCTTAATTAATGCATAAAATTACTCAATTAACATTAAAAATAATTATATATTGCTAAATTATGAAGACTTTCAAACTCAAACAATATTTGCAACATTGGAGTCAATTTAAACTAATATCAACTTTCTAATTATTAAATCAAAACAAAATTTTACGTTTCTTATTTTCCTTAATTAATGCATAAATTTGACTCATTTAACATTAAAAATAATTATATATTGCTAAATTATTTTATATTATTTGGTTCAATTTTTATTATTATAAAAAATAAATTAAATTTTTACTAAATAAATTCTCCCAATTGAGATTAATATTTTTAAAATACTATTTTAATTGGTTACTTTTTATAAAAAATACTAATCGTATAATGCCCGAAATACAAAATAGAAGTTGTAATGTTACATGCTTCATTGATAAAACATCATATTCTAATAATTACATGTTTTATATTCAAATAATTGATAATTTAAAATAATACTCCAACTCAAAGCAAATATTCGTGGTGCAATCGTAAGAAATGTTTTGCAAACAATTGAAGCTTTATGAAACATATCACTACATTTTCTCAAAAGAAAATATTTATAATTGATTGCACAGCAAATGGAAGAGCTGGAATGTTGTGGATTTTGGTGTGGCATGATATTTACGTAAGTCTAGAACAACCCAATTACATCTAAAAGAGGGAAAAGACAATATTTCTGATTGAAGCTTTTGTTATAGTGTTAACAATATTCTCATGAAAGTTAATTTATTAATGAATATGAAGGTACAAAAAGTCTCCATTTACATTGCTTCTGAAGAAAGCCCTAATGATGTGGTTTGATATGGACGATAATATTGAGAAGTCAATGGCGTATTGGCCATGCAATTATGGGTCATTGCATGCATGTTTCCAATTATAAACAAAGCTTACATCATCACATGTGTATATATATGGATGCATAACTTTTGCAAACAACATTGCATAGCTTGGGTTTTATGGGTTCTCAATCTTTCATTTTCCTTCTCCTTCTTGTTGTCCATGTTGCTGTCCAAGGAAGCATGGACACTGAAACAAGTTTCGATCAAAACTATGAGGTTGTTTGGGGTGATGATCATGTTGTGTCCTTAAACCAAGGGAAAGAAGTTCAGCTCACAATGGATAACTGTTCAGGTTAATTACTTATCATTTTCCTCTATGTGGCCTTCAATATTTTTCAATTATCTTTTACTTTATAGTTTAGTATTTTTCCTCTAAATAACAATTTTTTTTTTCAGCAATACAATACCCTTCTCTTTCAAAGTGGTTTTATGTTTTTCACAGATATGTGACTTAACAACATAAAAGTAAAAAACAAAGACTAAAAATGATGGATTAAATGAGAACATAAAGTTAGTTAAATTTTTGGAGATAAAAATGTGTTTAACTATGTTGTATGTGGATTTATTACTATATAAAGGATCTGGATTTGGATCAAAGATGGCATATGGGTCTGGACTGTTCCAGATGAGGATCAAAGTACCAAACAGGAATTCTGCTGGAATTGTCACAGCATTCTATGTGAGTTCTTTCAACTTTCATCCTACTTAATGGATAATCTCATACATACACATGGTTGATTCCATTACAAGAAAGTTTGATATTAGTGTGTCAAAGGTCAAAGTCATTGAAGTAGGAATCTTTAGAAGAGTTTCTTTATAAACTCTTTTCTACAAAGTGTGACAAAAAAATAAAATTATTTTTTTATAAATTAAAATTAATTTATGCATAAATTAATTTATAGAAAATTACTTATATTACCTTTTAAAAGTTTCATTTTTAAATTGTACATAATTAATCTTAAGTTATGGAGAAGTTAATTTTTATTTTTATTTTTTTTATAAAGAATTTATGTAGAAACTCACATTTCAACTTGTAAAAAACATATATTATATTTTTTTCTCTTATAATTTGGGAAAATATTGTCCATACAAGTCCTGTGAAGATACTTGGACATAGTCGAAAGAATTTAAAAAAAAAATGAAATAAATTTTTGAAGTTAATAAATGGTTGATGTTCTATCTTAATTATAATTTTTTAAAATTCTTGTTTTTTTTTAATTTCTGTATAATTTAATTTTAGTTTACAGGAAAACCTCTTTCTGCTGAAAGAGCTCTTCAGAGGAAACTTAGCTAGACAAGCCATAGTATCAACATTCAAGTAGTCGGTTATACGCTTAATCATCCCACAAGAATGTCTTTATACAAAATTACTAATTGGTAAAAACATAAAAAAAAAATACTAAATTCCTGGTGATTACTGCTTCTCGTAAAATAGCAAAAGATTGAATTATATTTGTATAAGAAACTAGCTGAATTTAATCAATATGACTTATTTTTTTCACTCTAATAAATAGGATTTTTTTTTTATTAATAAGTTGTTTAAATATTTCTAATAAAGAATTAACTTTTGATAAACAATGTTACCGTTAACAAATGAAAAGTTGTTATTTTTTTTCATCTACTTATTCATTATAAAATATTTTTATTTCTGATTATGAGACACAAACACTACATTTAACCTTTTTCTCTAACTATTGCACATATACGATGTAACTAAAATGTTTTATTATATGGAATTAAGTTGGAAAGTTTGTAATGTATTTGATGCATCGCAGTTAAGTTCCAAAGGAGGTAGGCATGACGAGTTGGATTTTGAATTCTTGGGCAATAGAAAAGGGAAGCCATATAGATTACAAACCAATGTATTTGTAGATGGCCAAGGGAATAGAGAGCAAAGAATCCGTCTTTGGTTTGACCCTACTGCACATTTCCACACTTACAGAATTCTTTGGAATCAACACCAAATTGTGTAAGATGCACTACACTCTTATCAAAAACCAGCAAAAAATACCCTTCCAACGTAAAACTTGAGCATTTTCACGATAAAAATAGGACTAATTTTTCAGAAAATTAAAGTTGATGAATTTGATAGTTTTTTTATAAGCCTTTTTTTATACATGTATCTGAAAGAAATTAGCAGATTTTTCGTGGATAACGTGCCCATTAGGGTATACAAGAACAAGACGAACATTGGAGTGGGATACCCATCAAAGGGAATGCAAATAGAAGCAACTTTGTGGGATGCAGAAAGCTGGGCAACAAATGGAGGAAAAACAAAAACTGATTGGAGTTATGCACCATTCAGAGCAAGTTTCCAAGGTTTTGATGTTAGTGGGTGTCAAGTTTTAACCTCAAATGCCAAAAACTGTTCTTCTGATAAGTACTGGTGGAATAGGCAGAAGTTTTGGCAGTTGGATCCTGTAAGACAAAGTGAATATGAACGTATCAAACACAAGTATATGACCTATGATTATTGTACTGATAGGAAACGATACCCTGAGATTCCCTTGGAGTGCCTTTAGTTAACTCATGTATATGCTTCAAAAATATGAATCATTTACAGCTACTGTTATTGGAATTCAAATGGTATATATTATATCTTTTGAGTGAATTTGGGTAGAAATTGTTTTTCTTGTCTAAAATTGGTATAGTTAAATGTTGTGAAATAGTTCAAACAAATTCATCATAGAAGTCTCTACACACAAACATGATATAATAATAGAGAATTCGCAAATATAATTACTAGAAGGTAAATGAATAAAAAGATTCACACATATATATATATATATATATACACGCGTGATTTAATTAAAGTTATTAAAAAAATTATTAAATATAAATTAATTTTAGAAACAAAAATAATTAGTTACGATTAATTTAAATATTATTTAAAAAATTAAAAATTATTAGTATTTAAAATAATTTTTATTATTAATAAAAAAATTAAATTAATTTTTAAATTAACATCTAATATTAGATTAGTTATTATGTTTTAACTACTAACTACTTTAAATTTTAAAATAGTTTCTATCGTCACTAAAATTTATAACATAAAATAGTTAGTAGTTAAAATTATGATAGTTAATGTTAGATACTAATTTACAAATTTTATTAATACTAGAAATTATTTTAGATACTTATATAATAATATCTAATTTATTTACTATAATAATTAATTATTTTTTATTTTTAAAATTAGTTTATATTTAATAATTTTTTTTAATGAATATTCACAAATTTCAATCAATATTTATGAAAAAAATCACCAAGAAATTGCAACTTCAAGTTTATCTTACTAAACTCCTATCCAACTCATAATTTCTTTTTTCAATTAAGCACACAAGTCTCATCTTAACTATTGTTACATGCTCCTATTTATACAACATATTATAATTAACTTTTGTGAAATACACTTAAACATAAGAAGAAGATACGTGAATCATGTTTTTCAATTTTGAGTTAAATGGTAACATCTCCGGACAACACTAGTTTCAATAGAGAAGAGACAAGACATCTACTACCATATATGCCGACGACAAATATAGAATATCTTGTATTGGATAGTCTTGTGAAAAATTAGCTACCATATATTTGTGTCGACTTAGTGTGGATATCATTTTCTTCGACCAAAACTCACGTAAAATTAACGTAAAATTGATTTTTTTTTGGATATTCTGACGTACGTGGGATACACGAAGAGAATAAGAAAAAAAATTAAAATTAATTTTACGTCAGTTTGGATTGACGTATTAGTATATTTAAATATTTTATTTTTTTTATAAATTATTTATTTTAAATTTATTTAATTTCTAATATTTTAATAAATATTTTAATTTTGAATTGTTTATTGTATGCTTAATTTTATTACATGCATAGATTGATTTATATTAAATTTCTTTTTTTAATATTGTAATAAATATTTTAATTTTGAATATTTTGATATAAGATAGTTAAATTAAATTTATTTAATTGATTAAGTGTTTGATTTTAAAATTATTTAAAGAAATTATCATAAAAAATTTAGAAAGAATTGAAAAATGTAGAAAAATAATAATTGAGTAAAAAAAATACGTATTTAAATTTTGTAAATGTTATATAAAATATACATAAATTTAGGAATATAAATTTAACATGAAGTAATTAATTAATGTAAAATTTAATGGATGTATTTCAAAATAGAGAGTCAATTTTATCGTAAAATTTGAAAGTAAACTTAAGAAAAGAAAAATTGATATGGTTGTTTGTCTTTCACTTATTTAGGAGTGCATATCTTTGTTGGTATTCCAAAGTGTCAATTTCTTCAACCTTTGACTGATAAAGTCAAATTGAAGCTAGCATCTTGAAAAGGTAAATCTCTTAGCATGATGGGTCAGATTCAATTGGTCAATACGGTGATTACTGAATTTCTAGCTTATAGTTTTAATATGTATAAATGACTTGTTTCACTTCTTAAGCAAGTTGAGTAGTGGTGTCGAAATTTTACTTGGACTAGTGATGATGGAAGAGGCCCCAACACCAACCCTTTGAGAGGCCACCAAAATGTTACATTAAGGCAATCACTGGAGTCATAGTCAAAGAGGGGTCAATAGGACACATTTTACATGTCAGAGATTCTAGTGTGTCATAGTTTTTCTTACTTTTCTAGTCAAAGTAGCATTGTTAAATCATTTTGTAAATATGATGAAACATGCAAAGTGGTACTTAAAAGGCTAAACCTAAGTTTAATTAGATATTTCTAAGTAAACTTAGGACCAACCCAATTAGCTAGACTTAATGGGCGTAAATTCTAGACCAACCACACAAGGAAGGATTCTAGAACCTTCCTCCATTTAGGTGCCACATTTCCCATGTGCTCACATTTCCCATGTGCTCCCATGTGCTCCCATGTGCTCCCATGTGCTCCCATGTGCTCACATTTGCATGTAATTTGGCTAGCATTTCCTCTTCATTTACATTTGCATTTCAGGTCCTCTAAGGCTATTTAAGGAGGAGCCTACCTCATGTTTTAATAAGATTAATTTGAGTATTGTTATGCTGCCAAACTTGAGCCATACATACTCCCTTTGCCTACAATCTCTCTAGATTTAGGTTATTGATCTTCAACCCATTCACCCACCAAAGAGGGCTGGCTGAACCTCCCTCACATCCCTACTATTCCTGCACCTACAAGGCCACCACACCTCCTAGGAGGGCCTTGATCCATCAACAAACCACTAAGCTTCCACAAACCACCCAAAAACCACAAAAGAGAAGAGCTCAATGCCATCAAGTGATATCCTGAATAAAGGCATAACTATTGTTAATTGGGCTTTGATTTGTTCTCCTCTTGAGAATGGAGGTTTGAAAATGATTAAACTTCATCATGAAAATAATGTGTATCTTCTTAAGCTTGTTTGGAACTTTGCTTATCCTGAAAGTCAGGGTTCTTAAATTAAAATACGAGTTTAGAAAGGTTTATAGATCCTCATATCTTTGACCTGGAATTAAGTAGTTTTATGTTACGATACTTATACTTCTTGGATTGTTAATACATGTACTTTTATTAATTTATGGAATGACAAATGGTATTCTTCTAATTCTTTAGCAAATATTGCAGGGGGTTTTGGACTGGTTGTGATTGGAATATTTCCTTGTCTTTACAACAAATGCCTCATTTTTTTAATCATGTCATGGTTAGGGAGGAACAAGATATTCCTAATTGGATTCTAGATGAGTCTAGTCGTTTCACTCTTAAATCGGCTGACTTTTTTCTTGGAACTAGTTGTTCCTTATGGTTGGGGTAAATTCATTTAGTCTTCATATATTTTGCCTTCCAAAACTCTAGTACTCTGGAAAGTTTTTCATGAGCGACTTCCTACAGATCAACATATTCAGAATAAAGGTTTGCATATATGTTCTATGTGTATGCTTTGTGAAAAGCATGAGGAATCTACTCAACATTTATTTTTTGAATGTTCTAATGCTTTGCATATTTGGAGTTGGGTTCAACAAAATTTTCTTACTTCTCATTTCTCTAATAAGGATGATCTTCTTTCTTTTATTAAGAGTGATGATAGCCTTTGGTTAAATTGAATAAGCTTGTTGTGATAACTTTTTCTATTTGGATGATATGGCGTATGAGGAATTATGTTAGATTTCAGGATAAGATTGATGTTTCTAGGGCTATTTCGACAATTAAAGATTTAACTTGTTTAGTGGGAAATTCGTCTAAAGCTTCAATGAAGAATGATATGTTGAATTTTAACGTGATTAAGTTTTTTGGTGTTAATACTCGTATTGATAAAGTTATTCGTCCTCTTCCTGTTAGGTGGGAGTTTTCTTCTCTAGGTTGGGTTAAAATTAACACTAATGGGTTGCTAGGGGATATCTTGGTCTTGCTATTTGTAGAGGTATTTTTCGTGGGAGTATGAGAGAGTTTATTGGTGTTTTCTCTGCGTTTCTTGAAGTTCAAACAATTATGATTGCTGAGTTTTATGGAGTTATACATGCTTTGGAGGAAACTCAAAAGATGGGGCTTATTAATGTATGGCTTGAATGTTATTCTGCCTTGATTTGTGCTGCGTTTACTGCTAGGACTAATGTTCCTTGAAGAAATATTTATCTCAATTACTGCGGGAAAATTAGGTTTAGGGTTACTCATATTTTATGTGAAGAAAATGTGTGCCGATAAGTTGGCTAATTTAGGATTTATTCATAGAGAATAATTGCATTGGTACAATAGGTCATCTAGTTTGTTCGTAAAATTCTTTATGAATAAGTATAGTCTACCTATGTATCGTTTTTGTTAACATTTGAGTTTTGGTCTAGCGCCCCTATAATTTTGTGTATTTTTTTTTAAAAATAATTTTTTCATGTGATGACAAATGATTTTTGTTACTTGAAGTGTCAGCCTAATTGAGATGTCAAGTTGCTTAGTGATGCATAACATGAAAGTTTTTATAAAAAAAGTGAGATAAAACTTTTGATTGGTAATTTAAATAAATTTGAATCTCATATCTCTGTAATGGATGAAGGAACTGATGATTTCCCTTTGATATTCATTGTGATCTAAAAGATTTTACTTCTCATAAATGAAATATAAGATCATCTTAAATATTTATCAACAATGTATATAATACAAACATTAAGACTAAGTGTGAGTGAGTAACTTATTCTTAATTGTTATATTACTACAATACCCGAAGTGTCCCAAACTTGACCACATGTTGCATAAATGCAATTTGAAATCATTGGACCTCTTTTCCATTTTCTTATGGAGGAAGGTGTGACTAATCCAGAATATGAGTGTGTTTTTACAATCAACCATTTAGGACATACCATGCAATATTGGAAATTTTTAATTTAAATATAGTAATAGTAATAAAAGAAATAAATAAAAAGAATGCATGAATTTTTATACTTACTGACTATGATCTCCAAAAGAAACTTATGTTTTCCAACTAAAGCACATAATAATATAGTAAGTTTTTAGTCACGAGATGGTACATCTGCAATATTTCATATAAGTGCGTTAATACAATTTTCCAATGCATTGAAGAACAAACTCACAGATTTAGCTTCTTTTACTATATGTCATTGACCTCCTATTAAGCAACATAAATTTTATACCATGTAAAACAATCCTCATTGCATGAATAATAGGTTTTTGACATAGTAATTTTACTAGACTTGGTTCTTAATAAATGTAACATATATAACTCCATTTCTATTGGGTCCAGTATAGAATGGACTTAGAATCATGAAAAGGACTTGATCATCAAATTTTGGATTATAAGTTCATAACCTTAGCCCATTGCCATTTTGGGTGGAGCATATGTACTTGTTTTTTTTATTGCAGTTAGTAATGTACGAGTTTAACTAAGAACTAGATTGTAAAGGCTAAAAGAGGGTATCCTGAGCAATTTCAATAATAAGATTCATTGATATTCCTGGTAGTAGATGCTATCACACATACAATTATACTTTATTCAATGGAATTGTTTGATCTGAAAGGAAACCTTTTATTCAATATCACACCTTAAGAGTTATTTTTTGATTTCGTCCAAACATTAATAAATTGATTATTTTTAGATAATCATAGATAGAAACAACACTTGTAAGGATAAATGGTTTTCCAAACCAAAGTTTAATTGAATTATGTATTTATTTTTGTTGTATAAATTAAATTATTTTTTTTAAAGTTTTATTTCCGTTTATTATGATTTAGTTAAAATGTTTAAAATATTACGAAAATGGTGAGTTAAATATGTATTAAATTAATTTTTTGAAATAAGCAAGAGTTGACATTAGCCAACCGACATAAAATGCGCTTCCATCTATGTGTAGGACGTGGCTGACGCATACAATATCCTATTTAAATAGAAATTTTGTTGCCCCGCCCTCCAATTTCCCTTTTTCCCCAAATTAAGAAACCTAATTTTTCCTCATTCTTCGCATTTGGTTGCCCCCACCTTGTGCCTCAGTTTCTCACCGTTACTACTCCGACATTCTTCACCACCTCGCCGTCACTTCTCCAACATTATTCACCGCCGATGTGTTCTTTCTCCGGTTATCTTCTCTTATTTTGTTAACAATTTGTTCTTCTTCTCCATTTCAGCTCTAACATTTTTTGGTGTTCTTCATTTTAGCTCTAGCCTTTAGTGCCGAAGTTCCACCAAGTCCAACTCCACCTCCTGCTCCACCATGTTCAACTTCTAGTGCCTTCACCATCGCTGCTCCAACGTGATTCATCCGAGGTAAACTTTTAAAATTTAAGAGTTTTTGATTAATTTTGTGTGTGATTATTGTTGTTTATGTGAATGTATTTTATTGTGGTTGAGTTTATCTAAATGATTTTAGTGCAAACATAATTCTGTTTTGAAGTTAAAAAAATCAAAAAATAATGTAATGGAACACCTTGAAAGCTTATGTGCGTGAAAGTGGAGAAGAAGAACACTGTTGTGTGTAGAGAATTGATCTACAAAACGTTCATTTTAATTCTACTAAAACTAGTTTAGTAAGATTTACAATTTTAATTTGATTGAAACTAATTTAATAGGATTTGAAGGTTAAAGTTTTCTTATATGGAAATGAGTATAAAAGAAAGGTAATTAATAAAAGAAGGAAAGGTAATTAATAAAAGAAGTGATATTTTTAGAAAAAAACTTATCCCTGTTTAAGAATAATTTAGGAAATTGTATTTTTAATTTTTTTCATTAAGTATCTTGTAATAATTAAGTACGATGTTTTTTTACTTTTTTTTTTCATTGATTATGTAATAATTAATGGTTATGTTGTAATAATTAAGTACATTATAAATTTAGAAGTTTTTTTTTCCTACTGGTTATGTTATAATAATTAAATACATTTAGAAGTTTTTCATTTAGCGATTGTGTTTAAAAAAAATATATTGGTGCTGCAGAGAGTAAAGTTTTCCATTTTTCCATTGGTTATTTGAAAAAAAAAATTAAAAGGTGACGGTGTACAAAACAAATACGTGCTGCAGAGAGTAAGTCATGGGCAGCAGATTGGGCCAAATTTTTCAAGAAAATGTTACAAATAGTGATGTTGGGGCTGTATAAATTAAATAGGGGGATTGTTTCTTCCTGCACTTTCATATCTTCTTTTGCCACCTGCATACACAATATGAAAATACATTTTTATCCTTTTTTGTCACCTCCATAAACTAGTTTCTGAATTATATAATCCGAAACACATTTGAAAAAAGACTTCTGGATTACATAATCCTGAAGCTAAATAAGACTTCCGGATTATGTAATATGGAAAGTAATAATGCATCTGAAAAAAAACTTCCAGATTATATAATCCGGAAGCTAATTATAAATTTGAAAAATGACTTACGGATTACATAATCCAGAATATTATAGAGGGGTATTTTTGGAAATTTAAAAATTTATGGAGGTGAGAGAAGAAGATATGGAGGTGCAGGAAGAAACACTCAAATATGGGATGCATAGAGTAAAAGTAATAGGGAGCAGAATGTGCCTAATATGTTGCAAATAGTGAACTGGTGGGTGTAGAAAACAAATAGGTGCTGCATAGAGTAATAGTCTTGGACAGTAGAATAGGCCCATGTTTTTAAAAAAAAAAGTTACAGCGGGCGTGTATAAATTAAATAGGGGCTGCATAGAATAAAAGTGATGAGCAGCATAATGGGCCCATGTTTTTCACATTAATATGTTGCAAGTAGTGATGTGGGGGTGTATAAAATAAATAGGGGCTCCATAGAGTAAAAGTGAAGGGCGGCAGAATGGACCCATATTTTTCATTAATATGTTGCAAATAGTGAACTGGTGGGTGTAGAAAACATATAGGGGATGCATAGAGTAAAAGTCTTGGATAGCAGAATGGGCCCATGTTTTTCAATAAAATGTTAGAAATAGTGATGTGGGGTTGTATAAAATAAATAGGGGTTGAATAGAGTAAAAGTGAAGGGCAGCAGAGTGGGCCCACTTTTTCCATTATTATGTTGCAAGTAGTCAACTAGTGGGTGTAGAAAACAAATTGACCCAAGTTTTAAATAACTAAAATATTTTAAAAATTGTGATAGATAAAAAATGAATTAAGATAGTAAATTTATTTAATTTTTATATGTACGTGTTAAATGAAATTACAATCTATGAATTACAATGTATGAATTACGGTGTTTATATGTTCACGTTAAATGAAATCACGTTGTATGTATTACGATGTGTGAGTTATGATGTTTATATATAAGCCTTAAATGAAATTACGATGTTTATGCATACGCATTAACTAAAATTTCGATGTATGAATTATTGTATTATATTTAGCTTGAATCTTATTGTATCCTATTCGTCTAGGATTTACAAATACAAATTTCTTACACTATCACAATACTAATTTCGATGTATGAATTATTGTATTATATTTAGCTGAAATATTATTGTATCCTATTTGTCTAAGACTTACAAATACAAAATTCTTACACTACCACGATAATTAATTTCGATGTATGAATTATTGTATTATATTTAGCTTGAACATTATTGTATCCTATTCGTCTAGGATTTACAAATACAAAATTCTTACACTAACACGATCATTAATTACATGAATTGGTATGTTTTAAATATTTACATACTAAGTTTAAACAATAAAGTTCACATGTGACATATACAATGCATTGGACACTGATATTCACATGATTCATGTATTAGATCGTCTGTAGGGTGTAAGTATACTATTAAGTGTTGATAATTTCATCATCAACATGCATAACAATGGATCGAATTGGATGTATGAAATGTTTGATTCTTCAAAAAGATTGAGACAACCCTTCATAAATGGCGTTCATGATTTTGTTTCTAAGGCAATGAATCAAGTTTCATACATACCAGATGAAAGGGTAAGGTGTAATGTTGTTGTGAGAAAATTCTCAAACCTTCTCATGTCAGGAGTCATTTGCTTTAACCTAACTATAGGGTATGACAAATGAGGTTAACTTAAGCATTGCATCCACCAGTTATGATAACATTAAGCATTGCATCCACCATTTATGATAACATTAGGTGTGATGATGACTTTGGGTCATTAGTCGAAGTGATGTACAATGCATACATGCAAGAAAGTGATATAAGAACTTGTTATGTTAATGTTATCGATGATGTAGAAGAACAACCTAACATTGAAGCACAAAATTTTTATGATATGTTAGCATCTGCTCATCAACCCATTTATGATGGAGAAACTCAGTCTAAATTGTCAATAGCCACAAGGCTTTTGGGTGCTAGAACCAATTGGCACACAACTGAAAAGTGTTTAGATTATTTCATTGAAATGTTACTTGATGTAGCTCCAATAGAGAATTGCATACCCAAGACTTATTATGAAGCAAAAATGTTGTCTCTACTCTCGGCTTGAAGGCTGTCAAGATTGATTGTTGTGAGGCTAGATGCATGTTATATTACATGGATGACATCGAACTAAATGAGTGAAAATTTTGTGGTCTTCCCAAGTACTTGCCTCCAAAGGGTCAGAACAAAACATACAAAAGAGTGTCGATAAAAAGAATGTTTTATTTGCCTAAAATACCACGATTACAAAGACTATATACGTTAATGGAGTCAACAAACCAAATTGTTTATACCAGTTGTTTTTGTGATTCAACCGATTGTTTTTATCAGCAGTTAATAAAACAACTTAAAACAGATATATGTGAGATCAGGGAAAGAGAGAATCACACAAACAAATTTATACTGGTTCACTCTTACACCAAGAGCTACATCTAGTCCCCAGAAACCACTAGGTAATCCACTATGAAATCAAAACCATATTACAAACACCACACACAAAAGTAGTGACCTTGAACCCCTCAAGAAACACACTACCTTTTGCAAACCACACCAAGAGTATTGATCTTGAACACCTCAAGAACACACAATACTCCTTGGAAAACACAACTACAAAAATATAGTAATCAAGGAAGAAGAGAGTAGAATACACCTGGGTATTACAAAACTTAAAGTTCAGAATTACTACCCAATCCTATTCCACACACTTAAGAATGATCCAAAGTTATTTCAAATTTTGGAAAAACTGTTTTGATAAACTCTTTCTCTTACTCCAAGATTAGGAGCGTAAAACCACCTTTATATAGACCAACCAAGTGGTAAAAACATTTAATAAAGGAGCCAAGGTAGTTAGGATAATTTAAAACATATTAAAATCACTTAACAGAATTCTGTTAAGGTTTTCAGAAAAACATTCGATTGTTTTTTCGAAACAATCGGTTGAATTGAATTGACAACAAAGTCAAGCTTTTCAAAACCTTTTCAAAAACTACTAAGGTAAAACAACTTGTTGTTTCGAAATTTCAACCTGTTGAAATTTCAACAACATTTTAGAAAACTCATCTTTTCAAAAGGTTAAAGATTCAAATGAATTTGGATCATCTTAAGGAGTGAATTAACAAGTTTCAAACAACTAGACAACACACACACACACACACTTAACAACAAGGTGTTCAAGCTTTCCTCTTGGATTTGGAGACATCAAAGCATTTTGTTCAACAATCTCCCCTTATTTATTGAAGACAAATCCCTAGTTTTTGGTGAGTTCTTGTCTTAGAACAATGATCCAACTCTAAGAAAAGTGCCTCAATAATGTCCAGCTCAAGGTGATTTCTAAGAATGTCAAGAATCATTCTCTATATGGCTAGTGGAATCACATCAACCATTGTGGTTGCCATTCATAAAAAGCTTTGAATTTCAAGGAAAATAAAGAATATATCTCTTTATGATCTAATTCAGAGGCACAAAGAATGCATATTTGACTCATAATGGGTTATGAAAGAAAAGAAACAGTTGTAATCATGCATAAGAAATCATAACAACTTTATTCAAATGTGCCAGAGGTAAAAAAATTGGGTGTTTCGTGAAAACAATCGGTTATTTTCCTGAGACAACAAGAAAATGTTATTTTTCAAAGCAAATAATCTTTCAAAGTGATGGGAAATGCATAATGAAATACATTCATACCTTTGCATTACCTCAAGCATGTTTAGAATTTCATTTGGTCTTATGAAGCCAAAAGCATAAGATGAACATATACAACTTACTTTACATAGGATGAAGATATACAAGTTATTTGGAGCTTGCTTAAGTCCATACGAGGCCTTTTTCAGATTGTATACATGGTTAGGAAGTTGATGATCTTCAAAGCCCGGTGGTTGTTCAACATAGACTTCCTCATTGATGATTCCATTGAGGAAAGCACTCTTAACATCCATTTGAAACAATTTGAATCCACTCATACAAGCAAAGGCCAACAACAACCTTACAACTTCTAATCTTGCAACTGGAGCAAAGGTTTCACCATAATCTATGCCTTCTTTTTAATTATAACCTTTAGCCACAAGCCTTGCCTTGTTCCTTGTAATTACTCCAGATTCATCCAGCTTGTTTCTGAAAACCTATTTGCATCCAATGATGTTCATCTAGTCAGACCTTGGAATAAGAAACCAGACATCATTTCTTGTGAATTGATGCAGCTCCTCATGCATGGCAACAACCCATTTATCATCCTTGAAAGCTTCCTCATTTGGCTTAGGTTCAATTTGTGAGACAAAAGTCATATGCTCGCAGTAGTTAGATACAGTACTACGTGTAGAAACACCCTTCTGGATTTGACCAATGATGTTCTCCACTGAAAGATCCCTTGGAATTCTCCATTCCTTTGGCAACTCTTCTTGTTGCAGAATTTCAACCGGTTGTTTCACAGAATCAATCGGTTCTTTTTCTGGACAAGATTCCAGCTTCTCCAAGGTGATGTTCTACTCATCTTCTGCATAAACCTTTGTAGAACCCTGATCACTATAAATAATTTCATCAAACACCACATGGACAGATTCCTCCACAGTTATAAGCCATCAACAACACCAGATCAGACTCTTTATTCTTGAAGTTTCTTTACATAGGTCATGAATTTTGACTTGTCAAGAATATGAGTAAGGTGTATGCTCTTGAACCATAATAAGAAGCATCACTTTGATTAGTCTTCAACATAGCACATGTACTTGAAAGGTCCTGCAACACAGAATTGATGCATATACAAAGCAAGTATAGCAGTAAGATAACAAGACACACACAAACTAGTTTTCTGCATATACAACATTAGCAGAAAAACCAGAAAAATTGAAGTAATCAAGTGCTTTCGTCTTAAAGTTATCTTATACAACGAAATCAAGCATAAACAACTTCCCTTATTTGCTCTCACAAATAGACAATGAGAAGGGTAGTACAAAGCAGAAATCAGAATGATAATATAGTAGACAAGCAGTACAAACAATGTTGACATTTCAAGAATAAAAAATGATATAGAGCTTTCAAGAAAACAAGTGGATATAATCTTTTATTATCAAATTCTAAGGCACACTCAATGTATATTTTTCCAAAAATAAGATTTGAAAAAGAGAAAAAGGTTTAATCATGCATAAGCAAACTTGGCAGCATTATACAGAGGTGCAAGAGGAAAAATAATCGGTTGTTTCGAAAAAACAATCAGTTGTTTTACTGTGACAACAAAAAGAACATTTTTCATAACCAAAAATTACCTTTTAAATTGATGAAAATGCAGTATGCAATTTGTTCATAACTTTGTACAAAGAACGCCAATAGATTCACTCAAAAAGAAGACTTTGAGATGTTCATATGGTCACAAGGCACACTTACATAAATTGAGAAATGAAAACACACATACTCTCTTTGAAGTTTCTTTTGATCAACACTATGCATGTGCCAAGGATGTCTCTTGACATTCAAAGAACCCTGCAAGACATATACAATTGATAAGTGTAGGTACAAAGATTGTCTTTGCTCTTGATATTCTTCCCTTTAACAGTCCTTCTTCAAGCCCAAAAGTGATTCTTGGCTGCCAAGGATACCTACAAGAAAAGATTAAGAAGCAAGATTTAGTCCCCTTATGAATTTGGGTCCAATTATGTTAGTAGAAGTCTTAGGAACCTCAGAACCTTAGGAACCCATTTCAAAATACCTTTAGGAACAAAAAACTTCCTAATATTGCAGAATATAACTGAGTGGCCTCTCTTCATGCAATAAAAACACGTAACAACCAGTTGTTTCGATTTTTCAATCGGTTGTTTTTCTGGAAGTTTTGAAAAAAACTTTGAAAACTCAGTTTTCTTGCTTTGTGGATTAAAACCTAAACCTACTTTTTCAAAAACACAATTTTGAGATGTCAAGACAGTCTCAAAGTTGGATTTACCCTGTGAAAGCCTATCCACAATTTTCACAAGGTAGTGAACCTTCTTTTCAAGAGATTCACAATTTTCACAAATAAGTGAGTCACACTTGCAAGAAGAGTTTTTGTAAAGCATTTCTAGATTTTCAAAATCAGTTTTTGAATTCTCCAACTCTTCTTCTAGTGCCTTGACTCTATTTTCAAGCCAGTTATTCAACCCTTTTAACCGGTTGTTCAAGATTTCCAATCGGTTAGCTTCCTCATGTGTTTCTTTAAAAGCTAGAAGAAGTTGACTATAATTTTCAGCATTTAAAGAAGTACAAGAACTTAACACTACTTGCATCATCTTCTTCCTTGGCCATCAAACACAAATTGGCTTCTTTTTTATTTTGCTTTCTTTTCCTTCTTGCTTGACTTATTCTCCTTGCTCTCTTTATTTCATTGGTTCACTCATGAGTTACTTCAAGTGTATCACACATCTCCTTAGCAGATCCACGTTTTGAGAACCTGAAAAACTCATTAGAATTTAAGGCAGAGGTGATAATATTTTTTGCAATGCAATCAAACTTTGCTCTTTTTTTTTTCTGCATCAGTCCATTGGGACCAAGGCTTTTCAATAAAAACACCATCCTTTTCAAACTTAGGAATAAAAGAACCATTTTCAATTGCATCCTATATTCCTTTATCAAGATATTCAACAATGATCTTCATACGTACCTTCCACAAAATAAAGGTGGCCTGTTAATTGAGGCACCCTCCCCAAAAAGGTTTTTTTTCAACCATAGAAAAAAGATTTTTAGGATCAAACTTGAGTAGATTTTAGGTACCAAGCTCTAATACCAATTGTTAGAATATATGGCCTTAAACAAGAGGGGGAGTGAATTATTTATAAAAGATTTTCGAAAACTTTGAAGGTATAATGAAAGCCAATGAAGAATCACAGAGAAAGAAACTAAGGAAAGCAATGCACAAAGCTGTTTTAGTTGATTTCCAGAAAATCAACCGGTTGTTTTTGCGATTCAACCGGTTGTTTTTATCAACAGTTAATAAAAACAACTTAAAACAGATATATGTGAGATAAGGGAAAGAGAGAATCACTCAAACAAATTTATACTGGTTCATCCTTACACCAAGAGCTACATCCAGTCCCCAGAAACCATTGGGTAATCCACTGTGCAATCAAAACCAGATTACAAACACCACACACCAAAGTAGTGACCTTGAACCCCTCAAGAAACACACTACCATTGGCAAACCACACCAAAAGTATTGATCTTGAACACCTCAAGAACACACAATACTCCTTGGCAAACACAACTACAGAAATACAGTAATCAAGGAAGAAGGGAATAGAATACACATGGGTATTACAAAGCTTAAAGTTTAGAATTACAACTCAATCCTATTCCACACACTTAAGATGGTCCAAAGCTCTTTCAAATCTTGGAAAAATTGTTTTGATAAACTCTTTCTCTTACTCCAAGATTAGGAGCGTAAAACCACCTTTATATAGACCAACCAAGTGGTAAAAAACATTTAATAAAGGAGCCAAGGTAGTAAGGATCATTTAAAACATATTAAAATCACTTAACAAAATTCTATTAAGGTTTTCATAAACACAATCGATTGTTTTGTCGAAACAATCGGTTGAATTGACTTGACAGCAAAGTCAAGCTTTTCTAAACCTTTTCAAAAACTACTAAGGTAAAATAACCTGTTTTTTCGAAATTTCAACCTGTTGAATTTTCAACAGCATTTTAGAAAACTCATCTTTTCTAAAGGTTAAAGATTCAAATGAACTTGGATCATCTTAAGGAGTGAATTAACAAGTTTCAAACAACTAGACAACACACACACACACACACTCAACAACAAGGTCTCCAAGCTTTCCTCTTGGATTTGGAGACATCAAAGCATCTTGTTCAACATTATGTACATAGAAAAAAACTTTTTTGATAATGTCTTCATCACTGTAATGGACGCTAAGAATAAAACGAAGGACAATCAAAAGGCGAGAATGGATGTTGCTGAATTGTGTGTCTGTGGAGGCTTGGAGTTGATTTAATTACAAAATGGAAAGTTTGTAAAGCCAAATGCCAACTACACATTCTCAAAGAAAGATGCTAAGTCAATTTACAAACGGATTACCGAGTTGAAGATGCCAAAGGGTTATGCCTCTAACATTGCAAGGTGTGGAAACCAAGACAAGGGAAGTATGCATGGCATGAAAAGTCATGATTGACACGTTTTCATGGAGTGGTTACTCCCAATATGTTTTCCGTCATTGCCAAAATTTGTATGGAGTGCCCTTGATGACTTAAGTTGATTCTTTAAATACTTATGTTCTAATACATTAAGGATGAATGATCTTGTCAGAATGGAAGAAAACATACCAAGCATCTTATGTAAGTTAGAACGAATATTTCCACCAACAACTTTCTTTGATTCAATAGAACACCTTGTCATTCATCTTCCTGTGGAAGCAATACTTGGTGGTCCTGTTCAGTATCGTTGGATGTATCCCTTTGAAAGGTAAGAATTATGTTAATTATTTTAATGTTTAAGAAGGTGTGCAACTTATAATAACTACTGTTTTTGTTTAAGATGATGAGAGATGCAAAGAAATCAATGGGTACTCATAAGTAGAAGGATCAATACATGCATTCTACCTACATCAAGAGATAACATATTTTTGCTCTCATTATTTCAAATGTGTCAGCTTGTTGTCAAATAAAAGTTTGAGAAATGATCCTCAAACATTTACAAATGAGGAAGACACATCCATATTGTCGGTTTTGAATAAATGTGGATGCCCAAGTGGTTCTAACAAAGACTATTGTTCAGTGATAAAGAACATCGTTCTACCCATGTTCAAGTCCTCATCAATTGCGATGAGGTCAAACCATTTCTTAAGTAATTTTAATTGTACATAATTTGAATTAAATTATTTTAGGTTGTGTAATTTGATAACTAATTCCGATTAATATTCAAAGATTGTTCTTACAAGTGTACTCAATCAATGACAAAGACCACTCCACCACACTTGGAGTTTTCCACTTTAGCCCACCCCCGGTACATTTGTGCAACCCACCCTAGTGTTAGAATATATGGCCTTAAACGAGAGGGGGAGGGGGGGGTGAATATTTTAAAGGGGGTTTTCGAAAACTTTTTAAGCTAGAACAAAATCCTTTGAATGAAACTCAATTAGAAATTCAGTTAGCCAAGACATAAAGCACAAAACAGCAAAGCACCAGAAAAACAATCGGTTGTTTATACCAGCAAAGCAATAACAACTAAATTTAAATGAGTTTAAGGGAAGAAAGAGATACACAAACAATTTATACTGGTTCACTCTTAAACCAAGAGCTACATCCAGTCCCCAGAATCCACTGGGCAATCCACTAAGCAATCAAATACAGATTACACACAAAACCACCAAAGAAGTGACCTTGAACCCTTCAAGAAACACACTTCCTTTGGCACAACACACACCAAGAATGTTGATCTTGACAACCTCAAGAGCACACAACACTCCTTGGCTTACAACACCAGAAAGTACAAAGTATTCAGAACGAATTACACTTGTTTACATAATAAACTGAAATCAATACAAATGTAATCCTATTCCACTCTCTCTTGAGAAAATCAAAGCTGAAAAGTGAATGTTCAAAACTTGAAAGCAATTTCTCACAACTGAAAAACTCAAATATGTTTTTGTTGTTTGTTATAAAACATAAACAAACTATTTAAAGCTTTCAAAAATTGGTCAAAGCATTTAATACAGGAGCGTATTAAGTTGAAAATCATTTAAAGCACACTCAACTAACAAAACATATTCTGTTAGGATTTTCAAACAAGCAATCAATTGAAAGCACGAAACAGTCGATTGTTTTGGTTTGACAGCAAGTCAACCAACCAAAACAGTTTTCAACCTTTTCAAAAACACCTAAGAGTAAAACAATCGGTTGTTTCGACAAAACAACAGGTTGTTTTTCACTTAGTTTGAAAAACACTTTAATTTCAAAAGATTTAAAAACACTTTAGCTTTAGATTCAATAAAGAGTGGATTATACAGATAAACTACCTAGATCCTATCCTAAACACAACAACAACTTCAGCCTTGCATCAAACACTTGGATTTGGATTCTTCAAAGCCTTTGATCACACTTGATTCAACACCTAGAACATTTTTGTATCCCACCCCTGGTACATTTGTGCAGGCCACTCCTTGTCCCATTTCCCAAACCACATCTTCTCCCTTTGTCCCGACTATTGCTGCCTCTGTGCAAGGCCTTTCTGACCATGTTGACCATGGCGCCGCTACTGCTTCAGAGCACGACCTCCCCCTTTAGGCACCCTGCTAGTAGGGTCATCATCCAACTTCTTGGTAAAGGGTAAGTCATCCTAAAGTTATATTTATTTTTATCTTCATATAATAAATGTCTCTAATTTGATTTGTTTGATGCCATGACTGAGGAGGATAAACTAAAATGGTAGACTAACTTTAAGATAATTTTAATTTTTAATACAATTTCATACAAATCAATCAGAATGGTAAAGCTGAAACAAAATATTTTCTTCTTTTTAACAGAGTAGAGTCACTTGGGCACCTCAGGATGAGTGGCAGATTAAAAAGGTATATGAGCCTAAAGCCAAAAAATGACTTTGTGACATGTTTACCAAAGCCAGGGCAAAGGGTGTCCGACCTACTTGGATAGGCGAGTAGGCATGGGTTGAGCTTCTGAACTATTAGACTACACAAATATTAAAAGATAAATCATCTCAGAATAAAGTGAAAAGTGTTTCAGCTTATGGTGGAGCATTGCACTCCACAGGTCAAACATCATATTCAGATATTGTAGTGAATTTGGTAAGTACTCATCACTGTCTTAGATGGAATTCATTTTACATTTGCAACATATAATGCTTATAATTGTACAACATTATTTGGAACGTCAATATGGTCATCCTATTGAATCTGATGAACTATTTATGGCCACCCACATAAACAAGAAGGGTGATTGAGTTGATACTCGTGTCCGCGAAACTTATGTAAGTTATTGTTCTAAGTCTTTTTAAATTTTTATTTTAATTTCATAACATTTCCATCTCCTAATGAATTATGTAAGAAAACTATCATGAGCGCTCGAGGACCCTTCAAGTAAATAGTTCTCAAGACTCTAGCACCGATGTCCATCAAGTTGATCCAGCAACAAAGCTTCAAACTGGAAAGGAAGCTGCCGAATGAAAGAGTAGAGGTCGAGTGTATGGTACAACAAACTTGGTTGGTAACTTCCGCCAAGGAGTCTCTTCGCTCACTCAACCCTTTGTATATAATGCTTCACAATCTGATCAGTTGACTAAAAATCAACAACTTCGTACAAAACTTAGTATGTGGGGTTAAAAGTATGCACAATTAGAGGACGAAATGAAGGTCATAAAGGAAAAAATTTTCTCAGTGTTGCAAAGTGATAATGCTTCCACTAGCACAAGTTAATTCCACACAAGTATGATCCAGAGCATGATGACCAGCCCTTCCTTTAAAGTGCATCCCAGACTGTTTGTATTTTTTTACAGGTTTTTACATATCACATCACTACTATTTCTACTTCATGGGATGCATTTTATATTTTCAATTGCATTATTTTTATGTAATTGTGTTATCGAACATTTTAAGTTCTAGTACCTTTAGTTAATTTCTAAAGTACAATTTTATTTTATGGTTTATTTTAATTCTAAGTTCTATTTTATGTATTAATATTTAGATTGAATGATTTGGATGGATGAAATTATCTAAATGACTTTGTTTACATATTTGGATAATTTTTTTAATGTGAATGTGGTGTGAATGATGGGGATTTGTTATTCTGTAACTGTTACAGGTAAAAATGGCTAGAACAAAAAATAAAATGTTTTTTTTAAACCATTAATGCATAAGCCAAGTACACACAAATAATTTTTAATTTTTTTTGCTACCATTTATGCATAGGCCAAGCCCACACAAGTTTTTATTTCTTAAGTTATGCATCACCCTGGCCAACGCAAAATATGATGCCATTTTTATTTTTTTCTCTTCTTCGTCGGGCAAACGAATGCATATGCTTTTTTTTATACATTTTCTTCGCTTTGACCCACGCATAAGTCAACGATATTATGTCACTTTTACATCATCCTGGCCGATGAAATTTGTGTGCGTTTTTTGTTGACTTAGCCCACGCAATTTCCATTGCTTGTGCTGGCCGATGAAAATATCACTTTGCTTCCACGACTTTTTCATCCGCTGCTTGGCCAACGCAAATTTGACGTTTATTCGTCGGTTTTGGTTCATACGCATCTGTTTTTGGCGAAATACAGTATTTTTCTTCTAGTGTAAACTTAGACGGTCTAAAAACTTTGACAAAATTTGACTAAACTAACCTTCAGAAAAACAATCATATTTTTTTGTTTGACATCTTTTATGTTCTTTAATGTTTGATAAATCTATAATTGTCTTGGACAACCCTTTCTTTATATTAGTAGGTCATGTTCCATGTATCTAGTGTTGTGAATTTTGAGTATTACTAAAGGCATATAGTCTCACATTGTCTAAATTACACACTCTTAAATTATTTATATACCAAAAGACTCATTACACTTCTAAAGTGGGTAGCAAAGAAGGTGGTGTTAGAATTGTAGGCCTAAAACAGGAGGGGGGGGATGAATTATTTTTTAACATTTTTCGCAAACTTTAAAGGTACGGAGAAAGCCAATGAAGAATCAAAGCCAAAGGAATAAAAATGCTCAAGTTACAAAACTGTTTTAATTGATTTCCAGAAAATCAATCGGTTGTTTATGCGGTTCAATTGGTTGTTTTTATCAGCAGTTTATAAAAATAAGTTAAAACAGATATAATTGAGATTAGGGAAAGAAAGAATCACACAAACACATTTATACTAGTTCACTCTTACACCAAGAGCTACATCCAGTCCCCAGAAACCATGGGTATTCCACTATGTAATCAACCACAGATTACAACCACACACACACCAAAGAAGTGATCTTGAATGCCTCAAGAACACACACTTCCTTTGGCAAAACAACACACCACAAACTAGAACAAACTCTGACTCTGTGAAACATAGTTCTTTACAGAAATACAGATCAAAAGAGAATAAGGAAGGATCACACCTGATACATATTGAATTACAAAAGATAACATAGCAGTCCTATTCCACTCTTAGACAAGTTCAATAAGCTTGATCTAAATCTTGGAGAGAACTGATTTCAAAAGATTAATCTAAGATCATTTCTACCAGGAGCGTAAAACAAACTATTTAAACTCCAAAAGGTTGTTGAAAACATTTAATAAGGAGCCAAATCAGTTTTGAATCAATTAAAACAAATTTACTAAACTTAACATATTTTGTTAAGAGTTTTCAAAAAACAATCGGTTGAATTGTCGAAACAACCGATTGAATTGGCTTGACAGCAAGTCAACCAATTTCAAGCTTTGTCAAAACCTGTTTCAAAAGCACTAAGTATCAAACAACCGATTGAAACGATAAAACAACTGGTTAATTTTCCACTTCTTTGCAAAACACTCTTTTTCAAAAGGATTTGATTTAAACCAACTTTGAATCCTAACTAAGAGTGGATTTTTAAATTAAAATTACTCAGAACACACACACAAGCTACATCCAACCTTCAAGAAATCCATATAGATTTGGAGACCTCAAAGCTCGTGGTCAACAATCTCCACCTATTTGATGAAGACAAATCCCTAGTTTGCTTGTGTTGTTCTGTTTGAATTTAATGGTACTTGCAAAACAACTAAAATATGCAGTACCAAAGAGTAATCATATTCAGATTCCCTTGCATACTAAACCAATTTCAAGCTTTGTCAAAACCTGTTTCAAAAACACTAAGTGTCAAACAACCAATTGAAACGATAAAACAACTGGTTGTTTTTCCACTTCTTTGCAAAACATTTTTTTTCAAAAGGATTTGATTTAAACCAAATTTGAATCCTAACTAAGAGTGGATTTACAAATTCAAACTACTCATAACTCACACACACAAGCTACATCCAACCTTCAAGCAATCCATATAGATTTGGAGACATCAAAGCTCTTGTTCAACAATCTCCACCTATTTGATGAAGACAAATCCCTGGTTTGCTTGTGTTTTCTGTTTGAATTTGAGGGTACCTGCAAAAAAACTAAAATATGCAATACGAGAGAGTAATCATATCCAAGTTCCCTTGCACCACTAAATCAGTTTCCACTATGTGATTTTCACAATGAAAATCAACAAAATCAGTGTGAAAAAAACCAATGTAAGTATGCAAAATCAAAGTTTCTGCAACAGCTTTAAACCAACAATTAAAACAATTATAAACCATCATACAAGCAACATACAAACTAGAATATTCTCCCCTTATTTGTCTTCACAAATAGAATAATAGAAGGGATAAAAACAAAATTAAGAAAGAGTTTGAGAATCAATAATACCCAACTAATTTCTTAAGAGAAAAAACTTGTCTTTTGGCAAAGACTTAGTGAAAATGTCTGTCAGTTGCTTTTCTGTTTCAATGAATTTCACTTCACAATCTCCATTACTGACATGATCCTTTATAAAGTGATGACGATTCTCTATGTGTTTTGTTCTGGAATGCTGAATCTGATTTTTGGTAAGATTTATAGCACTTGTGTTGTCACACAATAAAGACACCTTGCTAACTTTCAAGATTGATCTTATAATAACCATGTTCATCACATAACATGTAGTGCTAATAGCATTTTCCCAAAAGTACTTTGGCAAGGAGGATTCACTCAACATGGTTCTTGCAAGCTCTTTAAGAGACTTGTTCTTCCTTTCCCCAACTCCATTTTGCTGAGGAGTTATAGGAGTAGAGAAATTATGGAAGATTCCAAGCTTTTCATAGAATGAACTGATCTTTTCATTTTGGAATTCTCCACCATGATCACTACGAGTAACACATATGTTGCTGCAGCTGGTGTTTTGCAACCTCTTAGCAAGCTTTTCGAAGGTAGCAAAAACATCACTTTTTGATTCTAAAAACAGTGTCCAAGTGAACCTAGAAAAGTGATGAACAATAACAAGAACATAGTAATTACCACCAAGACTCATAGTTCTTGAAGGACCAAATAAATCCATGTGGAGGAGCTCAAGGGGTTTTGAAGTGGAAACTACACTTTTCAGCTTAAAAGAATGTCTAATTTGTTTCCCCTTTTGACATGCTTCACATATATGGTCTTTGTCAAACTTGATCTTGGATAATCCTACAACAAGATCTGTAGATATAAGTTTATTCAAATCATGCATGTGAATATGAGATATTCTTCTATGCCATTACCATGATTCCTCATGTTGGTTTAGAAGACAACCAATAGATGTAGGATGTGAGATATCAAGAAGATAAACATTGTTGACCCTTTTACCAATTAACAATACTTCCTGTGAATTTGGTAGACGTATCTCACAAGTGCTGGATTTGAAGGTTACTTGATAACCTTTATCACACAACTGACTAATGTTGAGTAGACTATTCTCAAGCCCTTCTACGTATATGACATCATGAATTAGGAAGTTGTTCTTGTCACCAATGGTGCCTGTCCCAAGAAACTTCCCTTTATTGTTGTCTCCATAGGTCACATGACCTTCTTGCTTGAGGATAAGGTTGACAAACTTGGATTTCTCCCCTGTCATATGCTAGGAGCACCCACTCTCCAGGTACCACATATGTTGATTTTCTATCAAAGAATCTTGTATAAGACAAAATCAAGTATCAAGATTTGGTCCCCTTACAAATTTGGGACCATGAGCATTAGTTGGATCCTTTGAACCCTTAGGATTCTTGGGAATCCACTTCATATCACCTTTAGAAACATAAAATTTCCTAATTTTACAAAACCTAACAGAATGACCTATTTTCATGTAGTAAAAACATGTAACAATCGGTTGTTTCGACTTTTCAATCCGTTGTTTTTCTGTTATAGTAGAATAAGGTTTTGAAATTCAATTTTTCTTACTTTGTGGATAGAAACCCAAACCAAATTTTCCAAAAACACAATTTTGAGATGCTAGAACAGTCTCAAAGTTTGATTTTCCTTATGAAAGCTTATCCACAGTTTTTACAAGGTAATGAACTTTCTTTTCAAGAGATTCACAGTTTTCATAAAAACTAGAGTTACACTTGCAAGAAGAGTTTTTATAAATCAATTCTAGATTTTCAAAATCATTTTTCGAATTTGCTAGCTCTTCTTCTAGTGTTTTAACTCTATTTTTCAACCAATTATTTAAGCCTTTCAATTGGTTGTTCAAGAGAGCCAATCTATTATCTTCCTCATGTGTTTCTTTGAAAGCTTCAAGAAATTGTCTATAATTTTTTATCCTGCCGACAACTCGAGCGTGGAGGAATTGCCTTGTCGCTTGCTTGACCCGCCTCTGGCAACTGTGCTATCTGCAAGAATACTCTTAGAACCTCCTCCTTGGGAACTCCAAACGCAACCTGCAGACACACAGACGGTGCCTCTAGCGGCCGTTTGCACTCCGACGCTTAAGTTAGATCACATAATCACTAGAAAATAATGTGTGTAAAAAAAAACAGTGTGTGTATTTCTCTCTGATTCTCTTTTTATCCCCCTCTGTGTCTGTGCCTAACAGAATTCTGCTACGCTGTCCTCTGCGCGTGTCAGAATTTTGTTATGCTTTTGTACAAAAACGTACCACAGTCAGGGTCGTGGGTGTCTGGGTTTTCTGTCTGTACCTTTCACGACACGGAGTGCACCTTTATCTGGGCCGCGCCCCTCTCAGACAGTGACACGTGGAGGCATGCAACTCGCATCTAACCGTTCACGTGCCTCCACCTGAAGGGCTCTAGCGCATCTCTTGTGCGCCTAAGTTATTCCCTTGCGGAGTAACTTAACGCGTTTCTTCCATCTGGGTGAAATCGCACATTCCCAGGAGAACGCCAGGTGTGGCTGGACTAGGCACACTCACCAAACATTGCTCTCTGCATACACGATTTCCCCTTCACGATGCCATGCACGTAATGGGTTGAGTGAGTAACCAATCACTGACCGGTTTACTGACTCCCTCAGGCCACTCTCGTGCACGACTATACCGACGAGGAGCTCTTCTTTCTCTGAGGTATGATCATGCGAGGTCCATGCAAAATGCTCTCGCTGGGAATCTCAGTCCCAGTTTAACTGCGTGTAACACGAAACCCCGATGACTGATCGGTGCTCTATTGCTTCTCGCGTTCTCCCCCGGGTGTTTATCTTGGCACTGATCTGTCGGTGGCCACTCGGTTACTGACCACCGATCTCCATACCGGGGAATCTCCTCCATGACTACTCTGCCACCTGATCCACGTGTCACCCGTTTATCTTGGAACTGATCTGTCGGTGGTCACTCGGTTACTGACCACCGATAACCATATCGGGTGATCTCCTCCCCGATTTCTCTGCCACCTGACCATGTGTCACCGTGCTAGTGGTCCATGTTGTTATCTGCTGCTGACGTCATCGACTACCGATTACCGACCGGATCACAAGGCCCCTAGTCTCGAGCTGTGAACTTGTTCTCAGCGAAGAGACTAAGTGGTCGCGCTCTCGGTCCACATGGCAAGTGGGGCCACCTCACGTGTTGCCCTTTAACGTTACAACTTCCTTTCTTAATCTTGCGACACGTGGCCGCATCAACGGCCAGCGTGGAGTGCCGCTAGCGCTTCCCTTATTCAAATAGGCGCGCGTTTTCACTGTTTCATCATCTTCTTCAACACTCTCAGGCTCACTTCGAATTCCCTCTCTGCGCGCCCATCTCCCTTCAAGCTTTCTACCTCCCAACCTTTCGCGATCACTCAAAGGTATGGTTTTTCTTCTTCCTTGGTCTATTTAGGCTCTTTTCACCGATTGCATTCGTCCCTTTCATTATCATGCATTCATCTTCTCGACCCGCGTTAGGGTTTTCGCGCCCCTCACTCTGCTTTCTGCTTCTCCCTCTTCCTCTTTTTTGCCTAGACATCTCTTTCTTCTTCCCTTCCTCTGTTTTTCACCGAACCATTCATAATTTCTTCTTCTTCCATTCCTCTGACCCTTCATTTTTCTCCATTGCAGTTATCTCGCAATGGCTCGCTTAAAACAAACCGCTCGAATCGTCACTTCGTCTTCTGGTGCACAGCCTTCAGCAAGTGCACCGGCACCGCCACCACCCGATGCAACCTCCTACCATGACAACGCCAGGGTCTACGACTGGGCTCCCTTGGCGTTGCTGGCCGAAACCTCCACCCTACTACCGCAGGGTCACCTCAAATCCCTTCTGAGCAATGACCCAGATGAGTCTTCTTGCGCCGTCGATAGGGAAAACGATATTAATATCCGTATACGCATTCCTCCTCGAGGAATGCCCATCTGTGCGGATGACAGGGCCACCAATGGGGTGCCCTTCACCTTCGTCTACTCCGCCATCTTCAAGAGGTTGAAGTTGCGCCTGCCCTTCACCTTTTTCGAGAAGGAGCTGATGATGGAGCTGAACGTCGCACCCTGCCAACTCCATCCAAATGCCTGGGCTTTCACCCGGGCATTTGAGATTCTCTGCAATTACTTCGGGCTTAACGCCTCCGTGGATGTGTTTCTCTACTTCTTCGAGGCGAAGAACCCTGGGGTCAGTCTGAATGGGGTTGCTGGACGGGTGCTCTTGGGCCTGTATCAGCAATCCTTCAAAGATTGGAAAGGCAGGTTCTACATGATATCTGCCACCCCACAAAGTCCAACATTGCTCGAGGGGTACCCCCTCTACTGGGTTCCTGGGGTTGAGTTCAAGAAACCCCGGGGTCTCGAAGCCATGGCCCCCTACGAGCGCGAGCTATGTGGGCTGTTCCTGGGGGCCAAGTACAACTCTGCTCTTCTCATCAAACATGAGTTTGATGTGTTGGCTTTGAAAAAATACATAGGTAGGCTCTTCTTCTTTCACCTCTTAGGATACTTGCTCATTCTCATGCATGCTTGCATACATTTTGACTCACTTGCATAACTATGCCATCTAGCTCTTCTTTTTCCCTTCGATGTAGATACGATGTCAGGGAAGGAAAGGAGGAAAGCTTTGCTGGAGCTTGCCAGACTCAAAGGGGCCAAAGGGACTGGCTCCTCTTCTTCCACCACTGATCCTATCGCCGCTCCTCCTCTCTCGGTCGCGCCAGCTGAAGGCCCCGAGCCAGGAAGGAAGAGAAGAAAGCTGGCGAAGGCCTTTCCTTCATCTGCTGCTGCTGCTGCTCCTACTCCCTCAACCGAAGAGGAGAGCTCTGGCTCTCCTCTCGTACACCGCAAGAGGAAACTTCCAGCGGTTGGGGGGGCTTCATCTCTTCAGCCTGGGGAGATTGAGGTAGTGGAGATAGAGGAAGGTTCGCCCTCGCCTCCTTCTATTCAACCTGCCCTAGTGCCAACATGCTTTCCCTCTCCTCAACAACTGCCATCCCCAGCTCCTCGATCACCATCTCCTTCCCCAGCAGGCCAACCACTTGGTCAATCCACTCCACTTGCTGGGGGCGATTCTGCTCGCTCGGGGGATCTCTCGGGACCTCTCGTGATGCCACCACCACCGCCAACCTCCGCCGCTACCGCTGAAGGCGGCGGGGCCAGCTCTCGACCAAGCGGCTCTGGAGCAAGCAATGAGAACTTCAGCCGAGTCATTGCCTAGGTCCGACAGCTCATTCGCAGCCGGGAGCTTGTCGAGTGGAACGGGGAGGAGGTGGACATGCACCTGGCGAAGCAGATAGTGCTTTCCCTGGAGTTTTCCACCCAGCACCACAAGCAAATAGCCTTGGAGAAGAGGGTAAAGGAGCTTGAGCACGACAAAGGGTCACTGCAGAGTGACTTCGAAGCTTCCCAAGAGTCCGTAGCCCTGCTGAGGGGTATGGTGGAAAAATCCAGGGGTGAGTACCTGGCGCAGGTCCAAGAGACCATCAAGACTGAGATCTTGATGGGACAAGCCATCAATGTCTTGGACTGCGAGGTGGTGGAGTTGCGGGGCAAGGTGACCCACCTGGAGGCCGAGACTTCCTCCCTACGCCAACTGAACTCACAACTGGCGGGGGATCTCGAGTCTGCCAGAGAAACGACCACTACTGGGGAGAAGAAGCTTGAGGAGGCGGTGAGCAAGCTGTCTGAGGCAAAGGGCCAATTGGAAGAAGCTGCTTCTTCCATTGCTTCCCTTACCACCGAGAAGAATGCTGCGGAGGCCTCCAAGCAAAAGCTCGAAGTGGAGAATGCTGACCTTATGGGCGTGGGCGCTGAAGCCCTTGCTGATGGGTTCGAGCTGGCACTCGAGCAGATCAAATGCATTCTCCCGGATCTGGACCTCTCCCAGTTCAGCATTTATCACGAAGTGGTAGATGGAAAACTCATCCCTCTTCCTTGAGCTCTTTCTCTCTTTTTTTTTTTTGTAATTTTACACTTCTACACAATTTGTTGTACTTGAACTTGTATAAACTTTGTTGCTTAATATATACTAGTTTCAGACGCATATCTTTCTCTTCGCATTTTCTTAAGCTTTGTCTTTCTCTTTGCACACGACTAACTGTTAACCAGCTTAGGCTTAGCGCGATCTGCCTTCTTTGATCTTGGCCTCTACTTTGATCACGACTAACAACTCCCTTAGCTTCGTCCTTAACAGTTCTTGTGCACTGCTTTGTACTGGATGACTGACAAGGCATAGCCTGTCTGCTAGCTTGTTGTGTAGGAATTTGTTTGGAAAAGTTTCCTCCGACAAGGCAAGACTGATCAGTCATCGTTCTTCAAGCAGCGTACCCACCAACAACTCATCAGTCATCGTTCTTCGGGCAGCGTACCCACCGACAACTCATCAGTCATCGTTCTTCGTACTTCACTTTGCTTATCTATCGCTCTAGCGCTAAGTGCATAGAGGACATCGATGGTCAGAGGTGATACCTTGTTTGGCGAAACTTGCTCAATTGCGTGAACTCAGCAATACTTGAACTTGACCCTCCATGTACCGCTTTTAACTCGAGCAAGTTGTTTAACCTTATAACAAACTTGGCAAACTGTTAACTCAAAGTAAACTTGAGCAACTATCAATTTTTCGGCGATGACGTTCAATAAAACTTGTGAACTTAAGGAAACAAACCTTAACATAAAATCACTTACTAGGCAGCAGGTTTTGACTCAAACTAGTATTAAAATACAGTTTACCTGATCTGCCAAGTGAAATCCCCCCTACTTCTGTCATCGCCCGGAGCTCTTCTGATCTGGTACTCGCCGCACAACCCCTTCACTGTCTCAACTTTCACGCCATAAGGTTCTGGCGATGTTACCTTTCTTCTTTTCCTGACCTGATCATTGTTCCCTCATCTGGGGATAGAGGCGCCTTTCGGATCCTTCTCTACCTTCCTGAGTTTCAGAACAATGATCTGGTCTTACTGGGTCAACATTGATGTTTCACTTAAAGGGGGAAAGGCATTTTCCTCCCCTTCCCACCATTTAAGGTCACAAACACCCCTGACCTTTCAACTCATTTTGCCTGGACTCACTCGGTGAGAAAGGCTTTTTCTTGCCTGAACTCACTCTAAGGTGAGAAGGACTTTATCTTGTCTGAACTCACTCTAAGGTGAGAAGGACTTTATCTTGCCTGAACTCACTCTAAGGTGAGAAGGACTTTATCTGGTGCCTCAACTTGCCCGGGTGTACATCTCCACCCCCCCTGGATGCACTGAGGACTTTAATCTTGCCTCTATCTGCTGGTGCAGAGAGGTCTTTTAACCTGTTCTCATCTGCACTCGCACAAAGACGAGGAGGACTTTATCTCTTTCTCGCCTCAAGACACGCAAGGGCGTTGAGGTCTTTAATCATTGTTGGTGCCTCCGATCGCCGAAAGACGACGAGGTCTTTAAAACTTTTAACTGATGCCGCCGATCGCCGAAAAACGATGGGGACTTTAAAACTTTTAACTGAGAGCATGCAATACGATTTTACTGTTGCCCTAGATCACATACGAGTAATAAGGCCTTTTTCCTAAAACTCTCGAAGCCATAAGCATGCAAACATAGAAGCTTTAAACTTTGAAAAACTCTTCTTTATTGGGTGGCCTCATTAAAAACCCTCCTTAGGGAAAAAAGAGTGCCCCCTTGAAATTGTTTTAACAGAAACTATCCAAATCTCTTCATATTCGTCTTTACTTACAAGGCTTTAACTGTAATACGACTTGAGATGTGTGGCGTTCCAAGTGCGAGGAATCGCCCCTCCTTCTAACGTCTCCAAGCGGTAGGCGCCTTTCCCGAGCGCCTCAGTTATTCTGAACGGTCCCATCCACTTGGGCGATAACTTGTTCTGCATCTCATACTGATGGGCCTTCCTTATCACCAGATCGCCGCTTCTAAACTGCCTTGACGTTACCTTAGAGTTGTACCTTCGCTCCACTCTTCTCTTTACCGCTTCGGCTTTCACTCTCGCCTCCTCCCTGACCTCATCCAGCAAATCTAGATTCATTCTTCTTTCTTCGTTCGAGTCTTCCGCCACGAAGTTCTGGAATCTCGGCGAGCTTTCCTGGATTTTGACTGGAATCATCGCATCACATCCATAAACCAAACTAAAGGGGGTCTCGTGGGTTCCTGACTGCTCAGTGGTATGGTATGCCCAAACTATGCGGGGTACCTCTTCAGCCCACGATCCCTTAGCTTTCTCTAATCTTCTCTTTAAACCTCTCAGCAACACCCGACTGGCAAACTCCACTTGGCCATTCGTCTGTGGGTGCTCGACAGATGCAAACACCTGTTGTATCCCCACCTCTTCGCACAGCTTTTTCAAGAGGTGACTTGCAAACTGAGTCCCATTGTCTGACACCAGGCGTTTAGGCACACCAAACCGGCGCACTATGTTCTTCCATACAAAGCTCTCGATCTTGTGTGCGGTGATCTGGGCCACTGGCTCCGCTTCGATCCACTTGGTGAAGTATTCAATCGCCACCACCAAGTACTTCATCTGCCTGATCGCCAATGGGAAGGGTCTCAGAATGTCAATTCCCCAAGTATGGAACGGCCAGGGGCTGTAAATCGACTTCAGCTCTTCTGGGGGTGCCTTGTGCCAATCGGCGTGCTGCTGGCATTGCATGCAACGCTGGGCGTATCTCTTGCAATCTTCTCTCATCGTGGGCCAGTAATAGCCTGCACGGATAGTCCTTGTCGCCAGCGATCGACCTCCAATGTGGCTCCCGCAAATTCCCTCATGGAGCTCAGCCATAATCCTCGTGCACTTCTCTCCGTGTATGCATACAAGGAGGGGGTGCGTGAATCCAAACCTGTACAGCTCGCCGTCAATAAGGGTAAACTTGCTGGAGCTCTTCTTTATTTTTCTGGCCTCAGTTGAGTCCACTAGAAGTACACCATCCGCTAAATAACGTTGGTAAGGCGTTATCCACGTGTCTGGCTCGTGGACAACGCAAATCTACATCGATCTTGCCCCTTCTTCTGCTGGGCACGCTCTGACCCTCGGCGCCCTCAGAGTTTCCTGCGTTAGGGACCTATGACTTCTCGCCGGTCTTCCCATTGATCTACAAACATGGAGAACTTCGTGGTTTGCCACGAATAATCGAGGCGCTTTCAAAATTTCTTGAATGACAGTCCTCTGCCTACCCCCCTTGCCCGAACTGGCGAGCTTGGCTAGCAAGTCAGCTCGGGCATTCTGTTCTCTTGGCACGTGCACCACTTCAAACGAAGCGAAAGATCTTCTTAGCTCCTGCACGTACTCCAAGTAGGCTGCCATCTGCGGGTCCTTGGCTTGGAACTCGCCAGTTACTTGTCCTGTGACCAACAACGAGTCGCTCTTGGCCATCAGCACTGTCGCCCCCATTTCCTTAGCCAGCAAGATTCCAGCGATCAAAGCCTCATACTCTGCTTGGTTGTTGCTTGCTTTGAAAGCGAACCTCAATGACTGCTCTATCAACACTCCGTTGGGCCCTTCCAAGATGACCCCAGCCCCGCTGCCCAGCTGGTTGGACGACCCATCAACAGAGAGTACCCAGCGAAAGTCACCCTCGGCGTTTTGTGCCACCTAGGAGGACAACTCGACCACGAAATCGGCGAAGACTTGCCCTTTGATCGATCCCCGGGGTTCATACTTGATGTCGAACTCCGAAAGCTCGACCGCCCACTTCACCATCCTTCCAGCCACATCGGGCTTCTTCAAAACCTTCTGGATCGGCAGATCAGTCATCACCAGTACCGTGAAGCTCTGGAAGTAATGGCGCAATCTCCTCGCCGAGAATACAACCGCTAATGCTGCCTTTTCTAGGGCCTGGTACCTTACCTCCGGGCCTTGCAGCACCTTGCTAACGAAATATATAGGCCTTTGGGTCTGGTGCTGATCCTGCACTAGCACTGCGCTGATCGCCCTCTCAGTTATGGCAAAGTACAACCTGAGGGGTGTTATGTCTTGGGGCTTGCACAGAACTGGAGGGCTCGCCAAATATTCCTTGAGCTTTACGAAGGCCTCCTCACACTCCTTTGTCCAAACAAATCTGTTGTTTCTCTTCAAACATTGGAAGTATGGGTGACCCTTCTCTCCGCTTGCCGATACGAATCGAGACAGGGCGGCCATCCGCCCCGTGAGTTGCTGCACCTCCTTCACATTGGTGGGGCTCCTCATTGCCAAAATGGCGGCACACTTCTCGGGGTTAGCCTCAATTCCCTCTCTGACAGAAGAAACCCCAGAAATTTCCCTGCTTCTACACCAAAAACGCACTTTTCAGGATTCAGTTTTAGCTTGTACATGGCTATTGTGGTGAACAACTCTTCCAAGTCCGCGACGTGCTTATCTTTCTCCAGGGACGTCACGACCATGTCGTCGACGTATGCCTACACATTCCTTCCGAGCATGGGTGCGAGCACCTTGTCCATCAGCCTTTGGTACGTGGCCCCTGCATTCTTCAACCCGAAGGGCATCACCTTGTAGCAATAACATGACCTTTCCGTCATGAAGGCGGTTTTCTCTTCGTCCATGGGGTGCATTTAGATTTGGTTGTACCCCGAGAAGGCATCCAAGAAACTGAGCAGCTTGCACCCTGATGCACTGTCTACTAGGGCGTCAATGCTTGGCAAAGGGTAAGAGTCCTTCAGGCAGGCCTTGTTCAAGTCTGTAAAGTCAACGCACATCCGCCATTTTTCGCTGCTCTTCTTGACCAGGACGACGTTAGCGAGCCATTCTGGATATTGGATTTCCCTGAACCCGCTGCAAGTAGTTTCCGTGTCTCTTCTTTGATCGCCTGTCTCTTCTCCTCATTGAATTTTCTTCTTCTTTGGCGGATAGGCCTGACTTGGGGGTCCATTGCCAAACGATGGCACAAGAAATCGGGGTCGATCCCCGGCATATCTGAAGCAGCCCACGCAAACGCATCCAAGTGTCTACTTATTACCTCGGCGATCTGGTCTTGCGTCTTGCTATCCAGGGTTCTTCCCAGCTTAAACACCTTACCACTGATCTCCTTCTCGAGCCATTCCTCTACTGGCTGAGGTTTCCTCTCGCTGGCGATCAGCGCCCTCGCGATACCGGTTTCTCTGGCGGTCTCCGAGCATTTTCTCTCCGACCTCGCCTCTACATTCCCCATCAGCACATCGCCCTCGGCGACCACCTCTAACGCCGCATCCGAAGCTCGTCGGGGTTCGCGCTCCGGCTCCACGCCAGGGGAGGCGTTGTGGTTACGTGGCACACAAACCTCTTGTTCTTGAGGCTGTTTTCGTAACACTTCTTTGCCTCCTTCTGGTCGGAGCAAATAGTGATGATCATACCCTCCATAGACGACAGCTTGACCTTCATGTGCCTTGTCGAAGGCACAGCTCCTGTTCTGTTGAGCGTTGGCCTCCTCAACAGTATGTTGTATGCTGATGGGGCGTTTACAACAAGGTACATGACCTTCTCCGTTCGTGAGGCCAAGCCGTCGGTGAAAGTCGTCCTTAGCTCGATATACCCCCTCACCTCCACTTGGTCGCCGGCAAAACCGTACAAGCAGCCCCCATATGGTCTTAGCTGATCAGGGGACAATTGCAACTTCTCAAAGGTTGGCCAAAACATCACATATGCTGAGCTTCCTTGGTCGACCAGCACCCGGTGGGCGGTCCTTCCCGCCGTGACAAGCGAGATCACAATGGGGTCATTGTCGTGAGGCACCACGTCCCTGCGGTCCCCCTTGGTGAACGTGATGTCCACGTCGGGCGAGTGATCCTCAAAGACTTCCACTGACATTATCGACCTCGCGTACCTCTTTCGTTGCGACGCTGTGCACCCCCCGCCGGAGAATCCGCCAGCTATGGTGTGGATCTCGCCGTGAATAGGCACCTCGTGCTGTTGCCCTCCGCTGCTCACCGGTTGAGACCCTGATGCTTGGTCCGCTTGCTTCTCTAGCAAGTAATCCTTCAGGAAACCACATTTGACCAGCTCGGCGAGCTGGTGCCCCAGAGCCAAACACGAATTGATAGAGTGGCCAAAACTCTTGTGGAACTCGCACCATGCGTCTGGTTTTGGCCCCAAAATCTTCTCCGCCGTTTTCTCAGGCACTTTGAGCCTGACAGCTATGTTTGGGATGGCGATCAAATTAACCAAACCCGTCACAAACTCATACCTCGGGAGGCGATTACTCTCCCTGGGGCACCTTGGTCCCTTGCTCTTATTTTCTTAGGGTCGTAAGGATGACGCGTCCTTTGATCCCTCTTTCCCGCCGCCGCCTCCATTACCCTCTCAGGCTACACCCTTGCTTGGGTGCGCGGTTTAGCTGGGGCCACATTTCCTCTCTTCTCGGTGACCTCGCTCTCGGCGGCAATGTGAGCCACAGCACGTCGCCGGATTTCGGCGAACGTGGCGGGGTGGCTCCTGATGAGCGACTCACTAAAAGGCCTAGGCAACACACCCTTTTTGAAGGCGTGCACGAACATCTCTTCGTCCTTTCCTGGCAAACGGACTATCCGAGCTCTGAATCTGTTTAGGAAATCCTTCAAGGACTCCCCTTGGTACTGCCTTATATCGAACAAGTCGTAAGACACCAAAGGTGGCGCCTTGTTCACTATGTACTGCTCAACAAACATCTTGGAAAACTGTTGGAACGTGGTAATGTGGCCAGTGGGTATACTGACTAACCAGTCCAACGCCGTTCCGCTCAAAGTGCTCATGAACACCTTACAATACACCGCGTCTGAGCCCCCTGAGAGCATCATCTGAGTATGAAACGGCGTGAGATGGGCTTCAGGGTCCTCCACCCCAGTGAAAGACGCTTTCACCGCCACAGTGTTAGCCGGGACTACTGAGTCCATGATCTCTTGGGAAAATGGCATAGGAAAGCTGCGTGGCGGGGATTGGGGTGTAGATCTGTCCCCTGCCGCACGCTCCTCCCGCTCCTGAAGGGCTTTGCGCAGCTCTTCGTTGATCCTGTTGAGCTCTTCGTTCCTTGCTTGCGAGGCCACCAACGCCTCGTGCATCCTTTCCTGCTCAGAACGCGATGCAGCCACGTTCTCCTGCAGCGTCCTCATCATGTCCATCACTTGCGTCATGGACACAGCATCTTCGTCGGTTGATGGCGCAACTGAACTTGAGCGCGTTGTCCTCATCCTTCCTCAGCAAACTCAGCAGCTCAAAGAACTCCAAACAAACGGAAACTCCAGGAGTCAACTACGATAGCGAGCAGTCGAACAGAGAACACTCGAAGCACCACCAACACAAACTATGGGTGGGAATCACCTTTTATACGTGCCCCACGGTGGGCGCCAAATGATCCTGCCGACAACTCGAGCGTGGAGGAATTGCCTTGTCGCTTGCTTGACCCGCCTCTGGCAACTGTGCTATCTGCAAGAACACTCTTAGAACCTCCTCCTTGGGAATTCCAAACGCAACCTGCAGACACACAGACGGCGCCTCTAGCGGCCGTTTGCACTCCGACGCTCAAGTTAGATCACAGAATCACTAGAAAATAATGTGTGTAAAAAAAAACAGTGTGTGTATTTCTCTCTGATTCTCTTTTTATCCCCCCCTGTGTCTGTGCCTAACAGAATTCTGCTACGCTGTCCTATGCGCATGTCAGAATTCTGTTATGCTTTTGTACGAAAACGTACCACAGTCAGGGTCATGGGTGTCTGGGTTTTCTGTCTGTACCTTTCACGACACGGAGTGCACCTTTATCTGGGTCGCGCCCCTCTCAGACAGTGACACGTGGAGGCATGCAACTCGCATCTAACCGTTCACATGCCTCCACCTGAAGGGCTCTAGCGCATCTCTTGTGTGCCTAAGTTATTCCCTTGCGGAGTAACTTAGCGCGTTTCTTCCATCTGGGTGAAATCGCACATTCCCAGGAGAACGCCAGGTGTGGCTGGACTAGGCACACTCACCAAGCATTGCTCTCTGCATACACGATTTCCCCTTCACGATGCCATGCACGTAATGGGTTGAGAGAGTAACCAATCACTGACCGGTTTACTGACTCCCTCAGGCCACTCTCGTGCACGACTATACCGATGAGGAGCTCTTCTTTCTCTGAGGTATGATCATGCGAGGTCCATGCGTAATGCTCTCGCTGGGAATCTCAGTCCCAGTTTAACTGCGTGTAACACGAAACCCCGATGACCATGCACCCGATGACTGATCGGTGCTCTATTGCTTCTCGCGTTCTCCCCCGGGTGTTTATCTTGGCACTGATCTGTCGGTGGCCACTCGGTTACTGACCACCGATCTCCATACCGGGGAATCTCCTCCATGACTACTCTGCCACCTAATCCACGTGTCACCCGTTTATCTTGGAACTGATCTGTCGGTGGTCACTCGGTTACTGACCACCGATAACCATACCGGGTGATCTCCTCCCCGATTTCTCTGCCACCTGATCCACGTGTCACCGTGCGAGTGGTCCACGTGGTTATCTGTTGCTGACGTCATCGACTACCGATGACCGACCGGATCAATTTTCAACATTAATTGAGGAACAGAAGCTTACACTGCTTGTGTCATTTTCTCCTTTGGCCATTAGACACAAATTTGCTTCTTCTTCTTCACTTGAAAAGGCACTTGATGATGAAACATCATTGTCATCCCAAGCAATGTAGGCCTTTTTTTATTTGCCTTTCTTTTCAAACTTCTTGATGGACTTTTTCTCTTTACTTTTTTTACTAGGACATTCAGCTTTTATATGCCCCTTCTCACCACATCCAAAACATGTATATTTGTTAGTATTGAAATCAATAGGTTTCTTTCTAACATACCTATCATTGGTGTTATTTTTGCCGTTGTTCTTCTTTAAGAACTTGCTGAATTTCTTTGACAACAAATTAAAAGTTTCTTCTTCACTGTCATCACTTGAATGTTGACAGTTTCTGTTCCCAGCAACCTTCAATGCAATTGTCCTCACATGTTTGTCCTCATTCTTTTGAACACTTAGCCTGTTCATTTCTAACTCATGTTCCCTCAACTTTCCAAACAATGAGGTAGTGGTCATGGAGGTTAGATCCTTTGATTCAGATATGATAGTAATCTTAGGCTGCCATGATCTATCAAGACACTTAAATTTTTTGATATTAAACTCCTCTTTATCAAATGTTTTACCTAGACTCATAAGATGATTTACAATATGATTAAACCGTTTTTGCACTTCTACAATTGTTTCCCCCTTCTGCATTCTGAACTCTCATACTCTTGTATGAGAGTGTGCTTCCTTGCCCTTTTCACATCATTGGTGCCTTCATGAGTCACTTCAAGAGTATCCTACATCTCCTTTGCTGATTCACATTGAGACACCCTGAAAAACTCGTCAGAACTTAGTGCAGATGTGATAATGTTCTTAGCAATACAATCATATTGTGCCTTTTTCCTTTCTTGCTCAGTCCATTGGGACCAATGTTTTTCATAAATTACTTTTTCATTTTCAATCATAGGGATAAAATGACCATTTTTAATTGCATCCCAAATACCTTTGTCAATTGATTCAAGAAAGATTTTCATCCTTACCTTCCAGAATTGGTAATTTACACCACAAAGCAGTGGTGGTCTATTTATAGAAGTACCTTCCCCAAAAGGTAATTTATCAGCCATAAAAACAAAATTTTGGATCAAAACTTGAGTAACTTTCAAGAACCTAGCTCTTGATGCCAATTGTTAGAATTGTACGCCTAAAACAAGAGGGACGATGAATTGTTTTTGAACATTTTTCTTAAACTTTGAAGGCATGGAGAACACCAATGAAGAATCAAAGCCAAAAGAATGAAAATACTCAAGTTACAAAACTGTTTTAGTTCATATCTAGAAAATCAACTGGTTATTTATGCGATTCAACCGATTGTTTTTATCAGCAGTTTATAAAAACAACTTAAAACAGATATAATTGAGATTAGGGAAAGAAAGAATCACACAAACACATTTATACTAGTTCACTCTTACACCAAGAGCTACATCCAAGCCCCAGAAACCATTGGTTATTCCACTATGTAATCAACCATATACACACCAAAGAAGTGATCTTGAATGCCTCAAGAACACACACTTCCTTTGGAAAAACAACACACCACAAACCATAACAACCTCTGACTATGTGAAACATAGTTCTTTACAGAAATACAAATCAAAAGAGAATAAGGAAAGATCACATCTGATACAGATTGAATTACAAAAGATTACATAGCAGTTTAATGAAGGTAGTTGAAAACATTTAAAGATTACATAGCAGTTTAATCTTGGAGAAAACTAATTTAAACTATTTAAAATCCAAAAGGTAGTTGAAAACATTTAATGAAGAAGCCAAATCAGTTTTGAATCAATTAAAATAGATTTACCAAACTTAACAGATTCTGTTCATAATTTTCAAAAAACAATCACTTGAATTGTCGAGACAACCGATTGAATTGGCTTGACAACAAGTCAACCAATTTCAAGCTTTGTCAAAACCTGTTTCAAAAACACTAAGTGTCAAACAACCGATTGAAACGATAACACAACTGGTTGTTTTTCCACTTCTTTGCAAAACACTCTTTTTCAAAAGGATTTGATTTAAACCAAATTTAAATCTTAAGAGTGGATTTACAAATTCAAACTACTCAGAACTCACACACATGCTACATCCAGCCTTGAAGCAATCCATATAGATTTGGAGACATCAAAGCTCTTGTTCAACAAGTGGGTCTTACGTTCATGAAGTTGTGATCCTCATTTGGATTTTTTGTTCACAGTTCAGTATAAGTACTGCCCATCCCCTCTTGTGTGGGGTGTTCTTCATTCTTACGAGTTTGCTTACTAGTTTTGTGCTCCTTGGTACCACTTGAGAAGTTTCGGGTTCTTTATTCTTACGTGTTTTCTTACTAGTTTGGTCTCTATGATACCATTTAAGAAGTTCCTATTGTACCCCGGGGGTTGCACAACACATATACCATAATTGCTAAACTGATTTTGGATGTTTCGAACATCAAAGTTTTCACTGCTAAAAAATTTTGACGTTGGTAGGAACGCATGTCACTTTGTTAAACATGTATCATCATTGAAGATAGTAATAGATAATAAGAACAAAATTAAGAAAGACAATCCTCCTAAGGAAAATATAGTCGAAGGGAAAAATACAATTGATGCAGTTGTTTTGCAAGTGAACATTGTGACCAATGTGAACAAATAGGTGGTAGAGATCTCAGACTACCAAACACATATGTGCACACAAAAATGTGTTTACCTCCTACACTAATATGGGGATGGAGAAGAACAAACTTCTCAGTGATTCTAGGAAAAATCTGATTTTAGGAAAAGGAAAACTTCTTCTAAAACTCACATCTAGAAATACTTTGGCTTTAAATGATGTGCTACATGTGTCATCTATTAAAGTTAATTTAATCTTTGTAACACTATTGAGAAAGGTTGGGGTTAAAGTGCTATTTGAGTCTAAAAAAATTGTTATGACAAAGAATATGTTTATGGAGAAGAGATATTGTGATCAAGGTCTCATTTACTTAACATATCTAATATTGTTAATGAATTTGCATTTGAGTCTTCTGCTTATATTGTTGATTCTTATGATGTGTGGCATGTTAGATTATGCCAAGTAAATTCTTCGTATGTTATTAAATTTTAGCGACTATGATTAATTTACATGCATGTCAAACAAAGTAGGAAATGCAATATATGTGTAGATTCTAAAATAACAAATAAGACATGCCATTTTGTAGAACGTCAAACTGAACTTTTAGGTTTAATTTACGTTGATCTCTCTAACCTAAAACAAATCATCTCTAGATGTGGTAAAAATTATTTTATAACCTTTATAGATGATTATTCTAGATACACCAAAGTGTACTTATTCAATTATAAGGATAAAGTGTTCGATATGTTTTTAACTTACAAAACATAGTAAAATATCAATTAAATAGGAAAAGTAAAAGGATTATATCAGATAGAGATGGTAAATATGTTTTGTTTAATGATTATTGTGTTAAAAAAATATTATTTATGAACTAACCTCAACATATTTACCTGAATCTAATGAAGTAGTTGAGAGAAAAAGTAGGAATAAAAAAATGATGAATGTTATAATTATTAAATCTAGTGCCCTTGATAATATTTAGAGAGAAACACTTCTTACAACATGTGTTTAACAAAATAGGATACCACATCAGAAAATTCGTAAAACACCCTATGAGTTACGAAAATGTTACCAACCTAATCTTATATACCTAGAAGTATGAGAGTGTCTAGTTATAGTGATGTTACCTGATCCTAATAAAAAGAAAATAAGTTTTAAAATTTCTAATCATGTGTTTTTAGGCTAAGCGAAAGATAGTGTTGCCTATAAGTTCCTTATTCTTAAAAGTGATGTAATTGATTGTAATACTATAATTGAGACAAAAAATGTTTGAGTTCTTTGAACATGTTTTTCCTTTAAAGGTTAATTTTATATCTAAACAACCTAATCATTACTAATGATATAATGTGTGAGGATTTAAGGAGAAGTAAAAGAAAAATAAAAGAAACTTTTTTGGAGATGACTTTGATACTTACCTTATTAAAAATAATCCAAAGTTATTTAGAAGATATTAGCACTTCTGATGCAAAGCATTGGGATAAGACCATTAAGACTACAATTTATTCAATTAAAAAAAGTAATACTTGAACTTTAGTGATGGATTGTGTCTTCATGACTGAATTGTTTGATTGAATTTTGGAGAGGATTGGCAGAAGCTTCAATGGAGGAGGCGTGCAAGAGGCTCACATGGAGCTTGCGGTTTCCTTAGAGGTGCATGCTAAGTATGGAGAGTGATAGGTGAGGCATAATCACTTGAGCTAGGTGGAGAGTTGAAGACTAAAGTGTCTATCCTAAAGAGGCAAGACAAGAGTGAGAATTGGCTCAATATTTTGGAAGCAATTTCACTCATTCATTAATCTTGAAAATACATGGACCAAGCACCTCTTTATATAGCACGAGAGGGCTGGATTTGAACAAGTAGAAATGGTGGGAAAATTCAAATGAAATGGGTTTGAATTTGGTGCCTAAAATGAGCTCACATGGAAGGTGTGACATGGTGTGTAAACTATGCTCATTTTTAGGTCTAATGGGCCGACCTAGGTTAATTAGGAGTTTTCTAGAACCCTAATTTAACCTAGGTTGGTCTTTAGATGCCTAATCCAACCCTAATTACAATTAAAGAAAAATACAAGTAAAATTCCTATTCTATTTTGACAAGAAAATAAATTCCACTCTACACTAGATTTATGGCATCTTTGAACATATATTGGGAGGTTTCTCTGTCATTAGTAGCTGTATTCTAGTCCTCTTGAATCTTCTTTGTCATAGCTCCAGTAGTTGGCCTTGATCTTTTATTTGTTGGGCTTGTAATTAGGCTTGTACTTGGGCTTGTGCTTGGGCCTCTTCCATCACCCCCTCCCTCTTGAAGAGGATTTGTCTTCAAATCCAATGCTTCTGCCTCTTGATCTTTACTACCTACAAAAGGGGTTATGTCCATAACATTGAAAGTAGTATGTACTCCATATTCTTCAGGCAGGTCTATTTGATATGCATTATCATTGATTCTTTTGAGGACTTGGAAAGGACCATCTACTTGGGGACTAAGTTTGGATTTCCTCTTAGTAGGGAATCTATCCTTCTTAAGGTGAAGTCAAACCCAATCTCCTTCCTCAAAAATTATTTCTCTCTTCACCTTTTTGTTATGTTTCAAGTATTTCTCTGTTTGTTGTTGTATTTGATCCTTAATCCTTTCATGCATTTTCTTAAAAAATTCAGCCTTTGTTACTCCTTCCTTATGCACAAATTCTTGTGGATTAGGTAGAGGTAACAAATCGAAAGGAGTAAGAGGATTGATCCATACACAGCTTCAAATGGAGAAATATTAGTAGTTTTATGTATTATCCTATTATATGCAAATTAAATATGGGGAAGGTACTCTTCCCTAGACTTGTTGTTGCCTCTCATGATTGCCCTAAGCATGGTAGAAAGAGATATATTTACAAATTCCTTTTGACCATTCGTTTGAGGATGACAAGAAATTGAAAATTTCAACTTAGTTCCAAGTTTTTCCCAAAGAATCCTCAAAAAATGGCCTACAAATTTTAGGTCTCTATCCAAAACTATGCTTTTAGGTAGACCATGAATTCTTACCACTTCTCTAAAGAAGAGCCTAGAGATATTGTTAATATAATCCACTTTATGGCATGAAATAAAATTTGCCATCTTGCTAAACCTATCCATAACCATAAAAATGGAATCAAAACCTCTTGTTGTCCTAGGAAGTCCTAATATAAAATCCATGCTTATGCCTTCCCATGGAGCACTTGCAAAAGGAGTATAGAGTCCACGAGGCATTGCTTTAGATTTATATTTTAAACAAGAAATGCATCTATAGCAATGTCTTTGGACTTCTTTTCTCATGTGTGGCCAAAAGAATTTTCCTTTTTAAAGCTCTAGAGTTTTATCAACTCCAAAATGGCCCATGAGCCCTCCTTCATGAGACTCTTTAAGAAGTTTTCTATGTGTTCCTTTACAAAGCATGAGGCATGAAGGTTGTTAAGAAAGAAGTATCTTTTCAAAAAAAATTTGAATTTTTCTTCTTTCTGAATGACCTTGTGAGAAGGAACACTCTTCTCTCACACCTCTTTTTCCTTAAGGACTTTTCCTTGGTTTTATACTTTCTTTCTTTTTTCATCTTCTCCTTTTTTTCATTTGTACTTGATCATGTATCACTTGTGAAGGTGATAAGGGATAGAGTACAAACTTCTTTTCCCTATGAGTGAAAGTGATCTCATTGGTAAGACCATTGTGCATAGTTTTCTTATCAATTCGCCATGGTCTACCCAACAAATGACAAACTTCCATGGGAACTACATCACATAAAACTTTGTCTTTATAGTTTCCCACAGAAAATTTGACTTTCACTTGCTTGTCTACAGTTAATTCCCCATCTTCATTTATCCATTGAAGTTTGTAAGGTTTAGGATGAGGTATTAATTGTAGATTTAGCTTCTCAACCACCCTAGTCCTACAACAATTGCAGCAAGAGCCACTATCCACAATGAGAGAACAAACATTTTCTAAAACTTTACATCTTGTATGGAAAATATTCTCTCTTTGTGTCTCTCTATTCCCACAAGATTAGTTGTTGAGGGTTCTTTGGATCATCATTAACTCCCCCTCTCATGGATATGCTCTCTCATTATTTTATTTTTCTTCCCTTCTAACTCTCCTAGGTTGAAGTTGATAATATTCATTCATTTTAAAGCTTTCCTTACCATATGAATCACTCAACCTAGAGCTAGATGTATGTGAAGATTTTTTTTTTTTTTTTGTGTATTCATTCTTTTCTTTAACAAGTTTCAACTCTTCTTCTAAGTTAACAAAATGAGCATCCCTTTCTTTTAGTTGGGCCTCATGTCGCAATTGTCTATATGATAGTGATTGAAAGTCTCTGACTAATTATTTTAAAAGAGATTTTGTAGACTTTGTATCAGTTTCATTTGGACTAGAAGAATGAGAAGACATGTTCAAAGTTATGTGTTAAAAGTAAGTTACCACAAGAAAGATAGGTGGAGTAATGTAGGTAGATTCCCAGGAAAGGGAGGTAGATCACTTAAGTACCAAGGCTTTCCTAGCCAGATTCTATCCTCCAAGACTTTCACAAACCTTTCTCTAAGTAATTCACTTAGAGCACAATCAAGAATGAAAAAACAATTTTATGCAAGAAAACAAGAATGCAAAAACAATTAAACACAATTGAAATACATTCTAACTAGAAAACTTTAAACTAGTCGAAATCCTAATGGTGAGGTTTCTTGGCACTTAGAACCTCAAAGACACACTCACTGTCTAATTGCGCCATCAATCTACTAATTTTTCAAGGTTTAACAAAATGCAAATCAAAGAAAATACAATGAAAATTGAAACAACAAATTTTTGAAGCACCAAAAATTTTAAATCCTAGTATATGCACTCCCTCTTTATGTATATTTTGGGTACAAACTTGTTGTTGTCCCCTTGTTAAACCTCTTAAGGATATTCAACTGTGATTATTCAAATATGCACCTCTTTGAGTGATAAGGATTCTCACCGAAAATTGATAGCTTCAAACTCAACAAGGCACTTTTGAAATACTTCCACCAAGAAAGAGGTCAACAAAATTTTAAAGCAACAAAAGTTTCAATTTATAATTGGACTACAACAAAGAGAGTAGATATATGACAAATCTTGAAAGAGTATTGAATGAAAATGACAAGCAAACAAATAAGGAACTCAATTAAAGGTGGCACACAAATTTAACCTAAAGAATGGTACTAGATTTGGATTAAGAAAACCAAAACAACACTATTAAAAATTTGAGGTGTAAAAAATGTGTGACTTAAACAACTTATGTTGAGCTGGATAATTCAAATTTGAATTTTAAATTTAAACCACAAAAATTTCAAGATCTTAACTCAGATTTGGCACTGGAATTACACCAAAATGATCCACCAATTAATTGTGATAAATTTTTCAAATCTACTGCCACTTCACCGGTTTTTTTTTTCGCGCCACAATTGCACACTGATTTTATTTGATTTATCATTTTTTTGTATTTTGAATTTTGATTCACCTTTTTTTTCACTTTTTTTTATAACACTTCAGACTACTCAAATCCACAGTTTCAGAATTTTTCTCCAACGAAATTATTTTTCACAAACATTTTCAGCCAACACATATTCAGTGAAACAAAGGAAACCTACACTGGAATTAAAAACATAATTGAAAAACTTCAAAGACACAATGGAATTGATGTATAGGAACTTGTATGAATCTAGCACACAAGCATGAACTCAAATATAAAAATAAAAATGCACCAAAAGCTCAAATACAAAAATATAAAACTGCACTCAAATTAAAACAAGCAACCAAATCAAGAACAATTAGTACTACATGGAATTGATGACAATTGTGGATGCACATGACTTGACAAAACAGAATTGGATTCAAAAATCAAAATGACTCAAATCAAAACAATATGAACGGATTAAAACATCAAGAAAAACTCAAATAAGGCAAAATTAAAACAGCAACACAAAACTCCATGGAATCCTAATCAAATTTGTACACAGATTTCTCAAGCACAATTAAGCAAGATGCACTGATTGAAATTTTAAAACAACAACACATGTACTAAAAACGAAATTAAAAACAACAAGACATTCAACAACATGATGAACCATACAGAATTAAGAACAACACAAAAATTAAAATAAGAAAAGGCACACTTAGCTCTTGAAGAACCATGGCTCATGATACCAAATGATGGATTGTGTCTTCATTACCGAATTGTTTGATTGAATTTTGGAGAGGATTGGCAGAAGCTCCAATGGAGGAGGCGTGCAAGGAGGCTCACATGGAGCTTGCGGTTTTCTTGGAGGTGCATGCTAAGTATGGAGAGTGATAGGTGAGGCCTAATCACTTGAGCTAGGTGGAGAGTTGAAGACTAAAGTGTCTATCCTAAATAGGCAAGAAAATAGTGAGAATTGGCTAAATATTTTGGAATCAATTTCACTCATTCATTAATCTTGAAAATACATGGACCAAGCACCTCTTTATATAGCATGAGAGGGTTGGATTCGAACAAGTAGAAATGGTGGGAAAATTCAAATGAAATGGGTTTGAATTTGGCCCCTAAAATGAGCTCACATGGAAGGTGTGACATGGGTGTGTAACATATGCTCATTTTTAGGTATAATGGGTCGGCCTAGGTTAATTAGGAGTTTTCTAGAAACCCTAATTTAACCTAGGTTGGTCTTTAGGTGCCTAATCCAACCCTAATTACAATTAAACAAAAATACAAGTAAAATTCCTATTTATTTTGACAAGAAAATAAATTCTACTCTACACTAGATTTATGGAATCTTTGAACATATATTGGAAGGTTTCTCTGCCATCAGGAGCTATATCCCACTCCTCTTGAATCTTCTTTGCCATAACTCTAGTAGTTGGCCCTGATATTCTATTTGTTGGGTTTGTACTTGAGTTTGTGCTTGGGCCTCTTCCATCATTTAGTATATTTTTCCAAAGGAGAAAAACTCATTGGTTATTAGTGGATCTTGAAAAAAAAAAACTATCATCATGATGGATCCATATAAAAATATAAGACAATATTAGTAGCAAAAGATTTTACTCAAAAACTCAACATAGATTACTTTGATATATTTTCCCAAATTACTAGGATTTCTTCTATTCGAGTGTTGTTAGGTATAACATCTATTCATAAGTTAGTTATTCACCAAATGGATGTTAAGACAACATTTTTTAATGGTTAACTAGAGGAAGAAATTTATATGACTCAACCTGAAGGGTGTGTTGTTCCTGGTTAAGAAAACAAAGTACGTAGACTTTTAAAAAATTTATATGGGCTAACATGCACAAAAATAATGCAATGGGAAATTTGTTGTTGTTTTACTCAATGATGTTTTTTCTACTACCTATGCTAATAAACGTGTGTACACTACATCTGAAGAAGGTGAATGTATCATTATATGTTTTTATATTAATGACATTATTTTTTGGTACATGTAATGATATAGTTTATATAACAAAATTATTTATGGGATTTAGGTCTGAAATGAAAGACATGAGTGAAACAAAAGTAATTTTATGAGTTAAAGTCATAAGGAGGAAAGATAGTATATTACTATCATACGAACAATATACTGAGAAACTTTTTAGGAAGTTTGACTATTATGACTTTAAACAAGTACGTGATACTAACTTTAAATAAAAGAAAAATAAAAGAGAATATATTTCTCAACCTTAATATGCCATATAATTGGGCGCTTATAGCATTTAATTAGCTTTTCTAAATTAGATATTGCTTGTATAATAGGTAGACTGAGTATGTACACTCAATGCCCTAATCAGGATCATTGGGATGTACTTGCAAGATTCATGAAATACTCAAGTGGTACAATAATTTGTATAATTAATTGTAGTGGATTTCTTATTATACTAGAAGATATCAGAGTTAATTGGATCACTTATTCATATGAGACAAAATTCACTAGTGGTTATGTGTTTACACTTGGGGGTGATGTGATTACATGGAGATCATCCAAGCAAAAAATTACTATAAGATCAACAATAGAGTGAGAGTTTGGTTCTCTTGAAATGACTGGAAATGAAGTTGAGTAGTTGAAAAAGTTCTTAGTAAACATTCCATTAGGAATGAAACCTAGCAATTTATATCAATGCATTGCGATTGTCAACCGGTAATTGCTATAGTTAAAAACAAAACTTACAATGGAAATAAAAACATATATAATTGAGACATAATTTGATAAAGCATATGCTAAATAGTGAAACAGTTTCTGTTGATTATGTTAAGTCAGAACAAAATCTAGCAGATCATTTGACAAAACCCCAAGGAAGAAATATGATTTTAGAACACATCAAGGGAAATAATGATACTCGATCCAATTGTAAACAAACAAGAGATGGAAACCCAAAATTTGTTATTAGAGATCCTATGAATAAGGTTTATATGGGTAAAAACAAGTCATTGCCCGTTTTGCTAATGCTAAAATTGATTTAATCAATTTTGTTCATTCTTATACTATGTTAGAGTGCTAGACATTGCATCATTGAGAGGATGAAATTTGATCGTTATCATTATTTTCTCACTATATGATCATACAAGGCAACTTTTGTATAATTTCATCACTTACGCTAAAAACTAAATAAAAAAAAAAGGCATTGAAACTATTATAACTAGAAATGGAAAAGAATTTGAATACAAAGAATTTTATGAGAAATTAAGAATTATAAATCAAGTTTCATGGTTGAAAGCCCACGAGAAAAAAAAATTGTGGTTGAATGAAATCATTCATGAACAAATTTTCACTTATACACACAAACATTGATAATTGTAATAATGATGTTCAATAAGATACTTTTAGTATTTTGTTTGATATCCCTCACAAATATAACAATGAATGTGAACAATACACTGAAAGAAGTTGAGAATGAAGTTTTACAAAGATCCAACACAACTCGTAAGGTGCCGAGCTTTTTGAAAGAATATCACCAACAAGCCTTAAATTCTATTAAGATTAATTAAATTGTACAACACTGCAATGAATTATACAAGGTATGTTTTCCTATCAACAATGTTATTTCTTACATGATTGTTTCACCGAAAGATTTAAAATATATATTTTTTATTTTATCACATTCTATACCTCAAACATATGAGGAAGCATCACAATGCATTGTATGGCATATGGCTATGAAGGATGAAATCAAAGCGCTTGAAGATAACAAAACGTGGTATCACTGATCTACCATTACACAAAGTACTCATTAGTTGCAAATGGGTTTACGAAATCAAATATAAAGAAAATGTGATATTGAACGATATAAAACACAACTTGTGTATAAAAGATATAATCAAATTGTTACATTGATACATATTCTCTATTTGTCAAGCTTACTATTGTACGTTTCTTACTCACTCTTGTAGCTATAAAAAAATTGGCACCTTGAATAATTATACGTGAACAATGTTTTTCTACCTAGAGAATTAAAGAAAGAAGTCTATATATGCTTGTGCCACCTAGGAATTGAAACCAAAAATCCAATCAGGTTTTTTGGTTAAAAGAAATTCGTATATGGTCTTAAATAAGCTAGTGGGCAGTGGTTTGCAAGCTCACATTGTTTTTGAAAATTAAGAAATTCAATCAATCTTCCTTTGACCACTCTATGTTTATTAAGAAAATTTATCATTTATTCCTTGTGTTACTCGTATAGTAGATGATATCATTCTTTCAAGAATTAGTTTAGAAGAAATAAATAAAATCAAAAGATCTTTAAATGATTGTTTTAAAATTAAGGATGTAGGATAATTGAATTGTTTCTAGGATTTGAAATTACTTTATCAAAAGAAGGGATACATCTTTGTCAAAGAAAATATGCACTTGATATTCCCATATTGAAATCTTCAAAGCATTCGTTTTAACAAGACACATGTATCCATGAACTAGAAACATGATAAAGGCTTATTAGATGTCTTCTCTACTTGTCCATAACTAGACTTGATATATGTTGTATTGTTCATCACTTGAGTCAGTTCATGCAATCACCCTTTGTTCAGCACCACCAAGTGGGAACATCATTTTTGAGGTACATAAAAGTTGCTCCATCACAAGGAATATTCTTTTCTTCCAGTTCTACACTACAATTACAATGTTTCAGTGATTTTGATTGGGTTGTATGTCCAAACATGCGATGTTCGATCACTGGTTTTCATATTTCTCTTAGGCACTATTTTATATCATGGAGGTCGAAGAAAAAAGCATTATGTCATACTCTTCTTTTGAAGTTGAATATCATGCCCTTGCTACCATTGTTTTGTGAGATACAATGGTTCTCTTTTACATGATGTTCAAATCACTACTGCAATTACCAATCGTTACTGTGATAATAAAGTTGCAAGACACATTATATTAAATCAGAACTTCCACGAATGAATAGAGCACATCGAAATTGATTGTCATTCTATTAAAGAAAAACTACCTAACAACCTATTTTATCTTCTTTTCATAAAAAACCAATGAGGACCCAAAAAATATTTTTACTAAAGTTCTTGATAATGACACTTTCAACAGGTATATATGCAAGCTTGGGATGACCAATATGTCTTTTCCAACTTGAGGAAAGAGTTTTGGTTATGGTTTGTTTTTCTTTTTGTCTTGGACTTTAAGTCCATATTCATTTTTCTGGTTTAATGTAATTATGTTAGTATAAATATTTCACATGATTACATGTATAGTATGAGAAAATATAATAAAATAATCGGTTCATCATCTTTCTCATTTCAACATTTCCCCATTTCAATGTTTTCTTCTTTTTTTTTATCATGTTTCTGGACATAAACTATGAGTCTAGAATAGTAGAATACTTGGTTCAATTTTAATATGAATAACTAAAGTAATGCCTAATTTGTATATCGCATGCTAATAAATTTGAAATGATCAGTCGAAATTATTTATCCTCTACAAACAAAACATTCTCAAATATATGAAGCCTAGTCTTCAAAGTTTCAACATGTGGCAGATATACTTTTGAACAGTCTCAATTGTTTTATCAAGTCAAATTTGATTTCATATTTTCTTAAGTTAATTTTTATCTTCTATGAACTCGAGCTCAATAGTCGTTCTTTGGGCACATAAATTAAGTAAAGAACTTTTAATTAATATTTATAATAATATAATTTTTTTTCTCATTAAAACCTTCTAAGTTGTTTTTAATATTATTTAAGTTAACATGAGAATGATTTCATATATATTGTTTATACCTGAATAAGTTCTTTAAAGAATTTTACACAAGCAACTTCAACCAACAAACTCACCAAAAAAATTTCTTTATTCTTTTAGTAATACTTCATACTTTAAGGTAACACCATGCATCATACAAATTAAGTACTTTAAACAAATCAATACATTATTTATTGAGAAATTCTTCCTCAATCTCCATATTTTTCCTGTATCTCCATATTAATTGTGAAAAAGTCGATTTTAATCTTTTTTTAAAAATTTTAAGTAATCATAAATGGAGCATAATTTCACTTTTTTTCAATAACCTCAATTGCATCCCGACACCCCATACCTCCTTCCAGCCTTTTGATGTTCTCTGGTTTTTTTTTTACTATTGGGTTGGGCCTTTCTCACGAAACTGTTGGGTCGAGTCCTCTTTCCCTCCTTTCTTCTCATGTATATATATGACTCAGTGCATGCAATTCAGGGTATGAAAAACGTGAAGTATTACACTAATAATAAGATTAGAATATTTTAGTTTCTCTCTCATAGTTACTATTCATCTTCTTTTTCCTTGTCTCTGCGCTTTATCACTTACTGTGCCAATGCAAAACTTCAAAACAGCCGCATACCTCTTTTCCAACCGCAACACTTTCATTCTTCTCCAGTTGTAGCATTTGAGAGAGCAGTTCCATCATTTTAAGAGTGTGTGAGAGGGTTAGCGAGAATAATCATTGTATTTGTCATTTCTAATGCAAAGATTTTTTTTGTGAGTTTTGTACTCCATCGCTATTTTTTTTTTTAGATTTTGTGGCTTTCATAAAAATGAAAAAAAATACAAAAATACAGTCACCACTTGTAAAAACACCATAAAACTTACTTCACTAATAACCACCACTTGTAAAAACAGCATAAAACTTACTTCACTATTAGTGACCATAAGTTACTTTATTTAAATTCAGTTTTTAGTTTGATCCACATTTTATTATATTTTCATATCAGATCTCCATTTTGTTTATAAAGATCTTAAAAATTAGAAAATCCAAATTTCCATTCCAAATTTTTGGAATTAATCTCTCTCTCTCTTACCTCTACACAAACCATCTTCAATACTTTTTATCATTTGTGGTTTTCTCTCTCTCTTTCTCTCTCTCCTGCACTTCTTATTCACTTTTTAAAATTTTAGTTACTCTCTTTGGGTTCCACCTCTCTCTCTATCTCTTCCACCTCTTACTCACTTTTTTAAATTTTAATTACTCTCTCACACACACATTATGCAATCAAGTTTTATACATTTTCTTTATAATTTTATTTGTTCCAATATTTTGTACATAATAAATGAATGTAATATTTCCAAAGATTAATTAAAGTATTATAGGTAGGTATATTTTAATGTTAAAAAATTTATATATTATGTTATCTTTAATTTTTTTAGTTTTATTAAATTATAACTGTATTATATTTTCTTAATATTTATATAATATTTTAACTTTTGTTACATATTATTATATTAATACTATGTTAATTTTGTAAGAAAACATGAATTTTGATTTAAAATACAATTTACTTATTTTTATAAAAATATGAACATTTTATTTAAAATCCAATCCAAATATGTGGATTTGGATATCCAAAATCTTTTTATTAAAAATATAGATTTTGATTATAAATATGATCCAAATATTTAGATTTGGATTGGAATACCCAAAATCCAATCCATGACCACTCTTACCACCAATATACTAAACTCTTTTTTAAATGGACTTCACAATATCAAAATTGGAATATTTTAATGGCAATTTCTTCCTGCACCATATCAATTCTAACCTACACCCTAACATTTTTCAAAATTTTCAAAATTACCCTTATTCAGGATTTAAAAATCTGGAATAGTAAAAATAATTCAAAAATAAAAAAATAAATTCTGGATAAAAAAATCCAGAATATAAAATTAAAAATGCATTACGGATAAATATTTTTGGAATTCAAAAATGTGTTCTGGATATCTAAATCCGGAATATTTCTGGATAAAAGATCCCGAATATTTCCAGATAAAGGATCCAAAAGTAATTTTTATTTACACCCTTCTTTTTTAAGGTTATTTTCGTCATTTTAAAGAGCATTTTTGTCAAACATTTTTGTCATTTTTAATACCAGGTGCATGTTGGAATTGATATGGTGCAGGGAGCATTTGCCTATTTTAATACTACATATACTACTTGTGGCCCACTTATATTCACAAGTATTTTAGCAGCAAGTTGTAGATCTACTTAAAAAAAAATGGCAATTGTTTCCTGCACCCAATCAATTTTGACTAGCACCCGACAAAAATTTTAAAATCCCATTTTGCCCTTGTCTTCTTTATTAAGAAAAATGGTGAAAACTGGATATTGGCCTCCAGATGCACAAGTATGAAAGAGATTGTTGTTCATTCCAGATATAGAAATCTGTGTAAAAAATTAAGATTTTCAATTTAATATTTCGAACATATATATCCGTAAGACAAAGATGAATTCCAAACGTAAATGACCGTAAGTGGAAAATGGATTCTGGATAAATTTATCCAAATATAAGCAGTGCAGTGCAAACAAGCTTACTTCCGAACATAGGCATCCACAGTAAAAAAACACACTTCCGGATACCACAAATATGGAACGAACAAAATGATGTCCGGATAACCATATTCGTAGGTCATTAAGCAATTCCGACTAAAAATATCCGGAACGCCTAGGTAAAGAGAAAACTAATCATAATGTGTGTCATCTTCTCCGGTGACTTTGTTTTTCCGGTGGCTTCGTTGTTTGTCGCCGTCTAACTCCCTCACAGATGATGCCGCTTCAATCACCACAACAGTAGACGTCGCTCCTCAGTGAAGGTGAAGCGTCACTGCCTCGGTGAACGGAGAATGCTGCCACAAGGAGAACGCGCACAGAGAAGAATGAAAACGACGGTGGGTGGTTGTTGTGTATGTGTTGAGTGCCTGGATTGGGTGCACATCCTTAACCTAATTTTCATTTCATTAAGGATATTTTAATCTTTTCATAAGGATGATTGGGTGCCAGTCAAAATTGATTGGGTGTAGGGAGAATCTGCCAAAAAAAATTAACAATTGTTTTTTGTGATCCATAATAATTCTATCCAATACAAACAAAATTATATCTCACGAAACATACGTAAATACATGCGCAACACCTTGTCAGCATTAAAATTGACCCACAGCACGTCTATAGTGTACATTAACTTTTTTATGCATCAATTTGCAAACACTCAAAATTGTATCCACATGGCTTTTTCTTCCGATAACTTTTAATTGCACCTAATAATTTCTAAAATGACCATTTTACCTTTCATAAAAATTATTTTTAGATTATTTATTCTGAAAATGTTTCAAAACAAACTTTCTGAAATTTATAGAACAAGATTTCTGAAACAAAAATTTCAAGGAGTAAAATTTCTCCATGCTTTCTGTAACACAACAATTTTTTTAAACAATTTTTAAAACAAACTTTTCAAAACATATATGGTATTCAAATGAACTTTCTATAACAAACTTCAAAACATATTAAATACATTTAAAAAAGACCTTTCCAAAAAAAATATTCATAACAACATTCCAGGATTTAAGAATGAATTTTATTCATAACAAGCTTTCCAGAATATATATATGATAATTTTTTTCTAGAACTATTTTTTTTGTCCAAAATGAACTCTTTCTTCTTCCTCTCAAAAGTGCAGTAGAGAACAGAGGTGTAGCGGCAGTAGCATGGCGTAATGAGGGAGGGTACTCTTTTTTTTTCTGTTTGTACGGGGATTCAGTTAGTAATAATGGGGATGGAGGAAGTAAAACCCCATTCAAAATTATAAAGAAAATACATTAAAAAGAAAAAGCATGTTTGGTTTCTAAAAGTAAACAAGGAAAAAAAAATTCAGAGGCATAACCTGCATGCAAAGCACAATATCACCAGCGCTTGAGGAAAAAAGAGAATTAAAAAGAAAAAGGGCAAACTCTACGGTCCTCCCACACAGTAACAATATTTCTTTGTTATAATTATATGAAATGATTCTTTTCTGTGTTCAGTTGTTATACAAATGTAGAGAATCCTGATCCCATGGCCTTTAAAAAAATAAATCAAATAGCTTCAAATTTAAATGTTCTTTCTTCATAAAAGGGTTCAAACATGGGAAGAAACATTCAAGAAAACTCGAGAGAATGGTTTGGGATTTGATTATTATACTACTAATGATAAATATACAAAACTATTTAAAAAATGATACTTAAAAAATAATTATGTTTAGTAATGATCAAGAATTTCTATATATTATATTTATAAATTCATAATAAATATATTCTTAATTTACCTTCTTTTTATTAGGTATGGTATCCTTTCATTTCCTATAATAGTAGATGTGCATCATTGTGTGCCTATAACATGCCAGGCAGATACGTTACTCTATAAGAAAGCCAAAAATAAAGAGTAAAAGGACGTGACAGAGCAAAAGAGGCAAACTTAGTTTTACTAAGCATCCACCACCACCATCGCCCATCAAACCAGGTCCTTCCAGCTAAACAAAAAACTCTATCAATTATTTTTTATGCTTTCCTCTTTTAAATATCAATAGCTTTTTTAGGCCACTTTCAGCAACGCATGGGATGATGGCAGCAAAGAAGATTGAAAGGGTAATAAAATCACCAAAAAGATTTCTAAAAAATTACAGGCAAGCTTGACAAGTCCAAAGTATAAACATAATTATAAGCCTTCTAATGTGTCATGAGTTATAACAAGGGTATAGAATTACAAGACCAAAATGTCAGTCTTTTGACTCCAAGGCTAAAAGTATCTTCTTTCTTGGTCCCTGAAATCAACAAAGCATATAAGAATGGAATTAAGAAACGCAGAAAATGTTAATAATTGTTCTATCAAAACTAGAGTTAGATTGACTTAAGATAAATAAGAATTTAGGAATTTGTGGGAGTGAGGAATCCACACTCCTTGATGATACGTACCATTGGTATACCCATGGCCTTGAGATCCTCATCAGTCATATGAATGAGTGCAGTCATATCAACCTGAAGAAATAGCTTTTAGTCATAAATATTTAAACTCTTTAATGAGCAATTAAAATTCAGTTATAATATTGAATTTTAGTCTAAAAATACATAGTTAGATTGGTTTATTTTGAATAAATTATTCCCTTTTGCAACTTTCTGAAAGCAAAATTCAAAATTACTGTCTCTAAAAAATAAGATGAAGGAACATGGATTTCAAGGAGGGGAGTAACTAGATGTAAGACATACTTCTTCAGCTTGAAAACTTATGAGATACTTTTCGAGACCCAGTGACAGCAAAAATTCATCCAGAGAAGCGTCAGCCTGTCAAGCAAGGACCAGGTTTATACTGAATTAGTCTTTTCCACATGAAAAGAAACACATTCCGAGCAAGGAAAATTGTGGCAAAAGCAACAGTTCATTTCACATAACTGAATTAAGTGTGAATAAAATGTGGGACAGTTTCATCTATGGAGAAGATAATATAATAAAAATAAAGGTAAAAAAGAAGAATAGCAAAAAATTAAAGGATTAAATACATTAAAAGAAACTTATATCCAGGATTATTACAATCCTGGTTTCTCCATTGTTTTTATCTCATTAATCAATCAGTTTGTTTGGATCACAAACAAAATGCGTCATCTACTTCACTTTCAGCATCATATAACAAATGTTTAGTTATTAGAACTATTTCCAGCCTGCCAGCAGTATCACATTCCAGCAAATTTACAGTTCATTATGTAAAACTGACTTTTGAACCATGGGGAACATAGATAAATAGGAAGTAGGGGAACATAGATACACATAACCATCACTGGGCCAGAATCTCCAACAAACAGTTTAAAAGTTGGTCTTAGATGATAAAGTGCACATTTGCATCATTTGAACTTCATAACCAAAGAGTTTTTGCATAAGGCACGTTATCTGTAAAATCATTCATAGGCATACCTAACAAATGAAGCTTCCAGATAGTCTTTGACAAATTCCAAGACCCATGTCCTTATTCTATTTATTTATAGTCTATTTATTAAGTACTCATCTAATTTAGGATATAGAAGGTCGATCATGATTCATAATTAAATGACAGTTACTGTTAATCCTACTGCACAGTAATAAACAGTAATGAAGCTACAACAGCCTAAGCTATCAAATATTGAATTGTATTTAACAACTTTTGCCCTGCATCTAATCCTATGCTCAAGATTTGAATTTCTAATGCTTCTTCACAAATCCATCCTATTAAGAATTTAAGTTAAGTACATGTAACTACTACTTGCGTCTTAGTTTTCAATATCACATAAACTTTCAACATTGCATAAAATCTATGATACAATTATTGCCCTCCCATCCCATCTTTTCAGCTTGACTTTTATCATAAGAACAAGGCAACGACATCTTTTGCAAAAAAATAGTATAAAATAATAGTATTACAAACATCATAAAATGCAAGACAAAATTCTAGTCTCTACTGGCTAAGTTCAAGTGTAATGCAGCTATTCTGTTTCAAAAAAGATGAATTCAACACATGTAGGACTCAAGCAGAGAATCCTATATCCATTTTTGCTACTGTTACACTAGACAAAGCATGAACGTGACTAACATAATATCAGTCAAGTAAAATTACAGGAACACAGATACAGTCATTGGTCCTCACTCTAATAAAACACCTCAAGATTAAGGTCACTCATATAAAGAAACCAATGAATATGATATATCATAGTAGTAAAATAATTAAAATTACTAAGGCAGTCAGCGTCATTGTTTTAAAAAAATTATCACTAGTTTAACGGCCAATGGAATGCAGAGGCAAAAGGGGCAACAGAACATGACAAACACTACAACCAAAATCCTTGAAGAACATTCTAGAAAATCTTGATCAAACAATAAACAAAGAATATGTCAACAATATACCTTTCGGGACACATTTTTAGGAGTTGGGTTAGCTGATCTTTTGTTATGTACTGAAGGAGTCTCAACATCGATACTTTTACCGCTAGGTTTAGTAGCCACTTTAGGCTTTGGTGGGTCATAGTTTTTAGGTTGTGGAGTCATCGTCCCTGATAGCCTTTCACGGAGATCCCTCTCACGAGGAACAGAACTCTTTCCAGTTTGACCTCCAGGATGCAGGCCTTTCTTTTGAAGCTTCAAACGAAGATCTTGAGCAGTGACCTTGCGATCTTCACAAGTCATTAACACACAGTCAAAACCCATAAAATCAACTATCGGCATCCAACAAGAGCAGCAACTTATACTTGCATATGAGAATAACATAATCAATCCATACTATAGAGCTGGGGCTCATTGTCGTCATAGAGATCATGTTTCCACTTGTCATCTTGCCTCTGCCTGCAAAAATCATGATTTGGATACATCACCAAGTCTTCAGTTTAAATAAGCATTAAGTTTGTAACATAGAAGGTCCACAGTGCTAAGCAATCAAGTAGAACATAATGAATACAAATAAAATGGAAATAACCCATCCAATGAATGAGCATTACTCCTAAAGGTTTCTCTTGTGACCAAGGTTGCCGGGAGTATTTTGGGGCTAAGCAGGGCTTTTGCTCAAAGATCAGGATTGATACACCCTTCCCACATCATGAAATTAAACAATTTAATGAGTAAGAATGCAATTAAGACAGTCACAGTCATTGTGAAGCATCAGTAAAGAAAAACCTAAAAATTACATCCTCTCCCCCTGCCTCCCACCAGCATACTAAACACGAAGGGCACAAAATATCTAACAGACCATCACCAAAACTCCACATTCAAGTATACAATCACATGAACAACACCAAAACGCTGAACGAACAATTCCAAACAAATCTCCTCACACTGCTTAAATAATCAAAAGAGGCTCCAAGACACTCAAGTAATGAGAATCCAGTAATCCTCTGATCGAAAATTAAAATCAATCCTCAGTAACAGCCACCGCATCATCATAAGCCCCCACCCCAGCCAAGTATTTACCACAGTTTCACCTCTCAAGGAACTCCTTCCAGCTCCAGGTCAAGCCATTTCCCCAATTCCTCAATTCCACACATAGAAGATCACATAAAGACAAAGCACTCCCCTAACCCACAAACCCCTATCAGTGCCACCACTAGACATGGATATTAAGAAATATAAACAGAACCCCTCACAACCATCACACCAAGATCAAGGCACCACAAGCATAAAAAAGTCATCCCACACTATCAAAAAATCCAGAATGCGACTCAACCCAACACCAAAAACATCAACATTAAGCACACCAACAACCACAAATTCATATATTCTTTTTCCACAGCGGAAATTAAAATAATTCATACACAGTAATAATAATAAGAATAATAACACAAGAACCTCTTTCCGGTGACTTTGTGTTGGCGAGTAGAATCAGTGAGGAAATTCCCATCAAGACGTTCTTTCACCGACCTCCGAGTTCCACTCTCCACCCGATCAGCATACATCCTCTGCGTTTATTCCAAATGAAACCTAAACCTAAACACAAACACTTGCTGAAGGTGCACGAACCCAAATTGGAAAACGGTTGCAGAGAATCAAAATCTTAAGAATTTGATGGAAAGAGAATAAGAACAATGCTTCTTGAAGATTGCAAATTTCACCCCCAAAATGAACACGACACAAAAAGGAAGAAAAATCGGCTTTGGAATTTGGTAGCTGTGAGAGTCTATCAAGTCTCAGTGGGGTCGCAGATAGAAGAAAAGAGTGAGTGAGTGAGTGGTGTTAGCCACTGGGACCAATAAGGTCGCGTTTGGCTTGGATGCCTTTAGTTAGGAGTAAATAAAAAATTATTCCTTCTCAATTAACTTATTTTCTGAAAATAAAATTATTAAGATTATAAAGATTTTTTACAGAAAAATAATAGATTTTCTAAGAAAATATAAAATAAATTTAATTTTATAATAAAAATTCATTTACGATCATTTACCATATAAAAGGTTACTATTTTTATTTATAAAATGAAAAAAAAAATCTTGGGTTTTTAAAAGATTTTTTATCCTTTATCAAATATAACTAAAAGTATATCTTGTGTATGTAAATTAATCTAGTTAGTAAGGTCCAACACCAATCAATTTATAATATACAAATTTTATATATATTTTATTATATTTTAATTTGTTATATATATATGTAAATATTTCCTAATATTTACAAAATTTAATTTAGGTTTATGGAATTGGACACATAAAAGCGTTTAGGAGATTAAATTGTACTAGTTTTATTCATATAAATTTCGAGACAAATAAAAATATTAGAGAAAAAAAATGTTAAGATGAATATGTTTTAAATAAAATTTCATTCCAGGATTATTTGTTGTTGAACGTTGTTGCTTTTCATAAGATTTTTTTGTCAAAAGCAGATAGATTAGATATATTTGGTGCTATATGTTCGAGTATTCTTCACTACAATTTTATGAAATTTCTTAGACTGTTCTTATCGAGAGAAAAAAAATTCTTTTTTATATTCTCTCTAAAATATAAAGTACAATATTTTTTATAAACCATTTTAAAGGAGAAAAATAAAACAAAATAAAATAAATAGATGAATTTTCACTAAGCATCAATTAGTTTCAACAACAAACAAGATGAAAAAGGATTCACATGACTGGGATGTTGTAACTTCCCATTTGTATTGGAGTAAAATCTTGATTTTCAACTCAATTTGACTACTGAAGGATTTGATAATAATGTATTTAAGAACTTTGCTTATGTCGGTACAGTTGCTTATGTCGGACAGAGGTCAGGAAGGGTTGATGAAGAGATTGTCATGTTTCATCAAAAGTTGAAGCAAATTGAAGATGGTTTGATTTTGTGGAAAATGTCATTAGAAAATTATTAAATAAAAATTAATTTTAAATAAAAAATTAATAATTAGTTGTTATTCTATTTGACTGACCTGGATCTTGGTGATAGACTTTGAGTTGACTTTTCTCTTTTGTTGTTATTGCTTTGGGATGCTAATAATTCACAGTGAGGGGAGTTCCACCTATTGACAAAAATCTGACGATCAAGTCAGTGAGATCATATAACTATGAGTATCTAAATATAGAGTATCTGTATGAGTGTAGTTTCACCAGATTAAAACTTACCTTTGCTCAGGGTCTCGAGCCCCTTTTTATAGTATTCGTAGACATCCCTTCAGGAGTTTAACAAACATAAAGATATTATGTTAATTTATTCTATGAGTCCAGGCAACATTATTTGTAACTGTTTATTTTAATTAAATTTTATAGTAATATATGTGCTTAACTAATTCAGTTATTCCTATCACTTTTACTTTAATTATCTTTTCAATATGAGCTCCCAGTTGTCTGGGCTGACCTCTTGACGCGTCATTGGACTTATCATTTATCTTGGATCGAGTTAGGTACTTCTCCCAAATTGACTTAACCAGCCAAGTTAATGCACTTAAGTGCTCGGGTCGAGGCCCCGAGCACATCCGACCAGTACACAACCCCCCAGCCTCGAGCCGAGCTTGGCGAGACGAAGAGGCTTACCTGCACCAGCAGTTGACACGACACGATTTCCGAAGGGTAGCTCGGACACAGTTTCCGAAGCGTCTTTTGAAAAGACGTCTCACCATAATAAATATGGTGCGTACACGTGGCACATCATCAATGGTGGGGAGACCTACCATTTCAACTTCCCCTTTTCAAAAGTAACACTCTTCCCTCTCCAAACTCACTACTCACGCTCTCTCACTCCTGTGCAAAACAAACTTCTTTTCCCTTTCTCCACACCATCTTACATCCCCGTGTCTCACCATAAAAACAGGTACGTTTCGTCCATACAAAATTCTATTAAGTGGTGGTGATTATCATTTGTTATTGATTTCAAATAGAATAATGCACTTTGCTATACTTCAATTTAGCTTATTCTGTATATGTTTTTCCTAAACTGTGCTTTGTATTCCATTTTTGTTTATGTCTTAGTTGCTTTCAAAGATGGATTATAGCTCTACTTATCCTTGGGCCAAAAAGGAACTGCTTAAAGAATTAAATAAGCTTTTATTTACACTTCCCGTTTGAGAATTAAGGAGTTAAGGGAATCGGGGGCGTTAAGCAAGAAAGATGAAAACTTAGTAAAAGTCGTAGTTTGTAGGGAGGGTGAGCCTATATGTAGTGACTGTTAGAATATATGGCCTTAAACAAGAGGGGGGTGAATTATTTATAAAAGATTTTCGCAAACTTTAAAGGTATAATGAAAGCCAATGAAGAATCACATAGAAAAGAATCAAGGAAACAAATACCCAAAACTGTTTTAAGATGATATCAGAAAAACAATCGGTTGTTTTGTCGAAACAATCGGTTGTTTTTATCAGCAGATAATAAAAATAACTTAAAACAGATATATGTGAGATCAGGGAAAGAGAGAATCACACAAACAAATTTATATTGGTTCACTCTTACACCAAGAGCTACATCCAGTCCCTAGAAACCACTGAGTAATCCACTATGCAATCAAAACCAGATTACACACATCACACACCAAAGTAGTGACCTTGAACCCCTCAAGAAACACACTACCTTTGGCAAAACATACCAAAAATGTTGATCTTGAACACCTCAAGAACACACAACACTCCTTGGCAACACAACTACAAAAATACAGTAATCAAGGAAGAAGGGAATAGAATACACCTGGGTATTACAAAGCTTAAAGTTCAGAATTACAACCCAATCCTATTCCACACACTTAAGAATGATCTAAAGCTCTTTCAAATCTTGGAAAAACTGTTTTGATAAACTCTTTCTCTTACTCCAAGATTAGGAGCGTAAAACCACCTTTATATAGACCAACCAAGTGGTCAAAAACATTTAATAAAGGAGTCAAGTTAGTTAGGATCATTTAAAACATATTAAAACCACTTAACAAAATTTTGTTAAGGTTTACAGGAAAACAATCGATTGTTTTGTCGAAACAATCAGTTGAATTGACTTGACAGCAAAGTCAAGCTTTTCAAAAACCTTTTCAAAAACTGCTAAGGTAAAAACAACCTGTTGTTTCAAACAACCTGTTGAAATTTTAAAAGAATTTTAGAAAACTCATCTTTTCAAAAGGTTAAAGATTCAAATGAACTTGGATCATCTTAAGGAGTGAATTAACAAGTTTCAAACAACTAGACAACACACACACACACCCAGCAGGAAGGTCTTCAAGCTTTCCTTTTGGATTTGGAGACATCAAAGCATCTTGTTCAACAATCTCCCCCTATTTGATGAAGACAAAACCCTGGTTTGTTTGTGTTGTTGTTTTTGAACTTAAAAGGTCCTGCAAAACAGAATTTGTGCATATACAAAGCAAGTATACCAGCAAGATACCAAGGCACACAAAACCAGTTTTTTGCATAAGCCTTTAAGTAGAAAAACCATTAAAATAACCGTAAAAAATGAGACTTGTGTACAACAGAACTTTGGTGAATAAGAGCATGGCAACAACATAATTTGAACCATGATAAAACCAGATAACACCAGAGTGTAGCAGCAACACTACAACACATAAAATCAAACCATTCTCCCCCTATTTGTCTTCTCAAATAGAATGAAAGAAGGGATAAAATCAGGATTAAGAAAAAACCATAATACCAGTATGTGTAGCAGCACCATTGCAGCAACAAACCTGTGATACCATATCAAAATTGCAGCAAAGATCTATGGTGTATCAGAGTTATGACAGCAGCAAAATCAAAGTACCATAGATCCCATAAATTTCAGCAAGGAGACCACAGTTTCTCCCCTATCTTTTCTTCATCAAGCAATTCAAGTTGGTTAAATGATTGCTCAAGAGTTGGATTAGGTAGAAATATTCTTTCTTCTGTTAAGAGCAAACCTTCCAGACACTCCAAAGATACATTGACAAATATTCATCAACCTCATGACCACCAATGTGGTTGCCATTCATAAAAAGCTTTGAATTTCAAGAGAAACAAAGAATATATCTCTTTATGATCTAATTCAGAGGCATAAAGAATGCATATTTGACTCATAATGGGTTATGAAAGAAAATAAACAGTTGTAATCATGCATAAGAAATCATATCAGCTTTATTCAAATGTGCCAGAGGTAAAACAATCGGTTGTTTCGTAAAAACAATCGGTTGTTTTTATGAGACAACAAAAAAATGTTATTTTTCAAAGCAAATCATCTTTCAAAGTGATGGGAAATGCATAATGAAATACATTCATATCTTTGCATTACCTCAAGCATGTTTAGAATCTCATTTGGTCTTATGAAGCCAAAAGCATATGATGAATATATACAACTTACTTTACAAAGGATGAACATATACAAGTTACTAAGCCTCTCATACCACACTGTGTTGGAGCTTGCTTAAGCCCATACAAGACCTTTTTCAGCTTGTATGCATCGTTATGATGTTTATGATCTTCAAAGCCCGGTGGTTGTTCAACATAGACTTCTTCATTGATGATTCCATTGAGGAAAGCACACTTAACATCCATTTGAAACAATTTGATTCCACTCAAACAAGCAAAGGCCAACAACAACCTTACAACTTCTAATCTTGCATCTGGAGCAAAGGTTTCACCATAATCTATGCCTTCTTCTTGATTATAACCTTTAGCCATAAGCCTTGCCTTGTTCCTTGTAATTACTCCAGATTCATCCAGCTTGTTTATGAAAACCCATTTGCATCCAATGATGTTCTCCACTGAAAGATCCCTTGGAATTCTCCATTCCTTTGGCAACTTTTCCTGTTGCAGATAACAAGACACACACAAACCAGTTTTCTGCATATACACCATTAGTAGAAAAACCAGAAAAATTGAAGTAATCAAGTGCAGATAAGCAACAACATAATGCATCAGTTTTAAAGCTATCTTGTACAACCAAATCAAGCATAAACAACTCCCCCTATTTGCTCTCACAAATAGACAATGGAAGGGTTGTACAAAGCAGAAATCATAATGATAATATAGTAGACCAGCAGTACAAACAATGTTGACATTTCAAGAATAGAAAATGATATAGAGCTTTCAAGAAAACAAGTGGATATAATATTTTATTATCAAATTCTGAGGCACACTAAATGTATATTTGTCCAAAAACCAAGATTTGAAAAAGAGGAATGGTTTAATCATGCATAAGCAAACTTGGCAGCATTATACAAAGGTGCCAAAGGAAAAACAATCGGTTGTTTCGCAGAAACAATCGGTTGTTTTACTGTGACAGCAAAAAGAACATTTTTCATAACAAAAAATTACCTTTTAAATTGATGAAAAATGCAGTATGCAATTTGTTCATACCCTGTTACCAGCAGTGAGTCATTCTTTGCTAATAGATGGTGAGCTCCCAATTCCTTTGCCAACAACATTCCTACTATCAGGGCTTCGTACTCGTCCTGGTTGTTACTTGCCTTAAATGCAAACCTAATAGCTTTCTCGATTAAGACCTCATTTTGTCCCTCCAAAATGACACCACCACCACTCCCTTGTAAGTTGGAGGACCCATTAACATAAAGGACCCAGTAAAAATTGTTTAAATAAGGTTCGAAACCTTTGAGGGAGAGCTCTGTCATGATGTCTGCATATACCTGGCACGTGATTGGTCCTCGCGGCTCATAGTGCATGTCAAATTCAGATAACTCAACCGCCCACCGCACCATTCTTCCTGCAATATTAGGTTTCTAAAAGACCTTTCGAATGGGTAGGTCGGTCATTACCACTATAGTGAAACTTTGGAAGTAGTGGCGGAGTCGTCGAGCTGTGCCAAAGCCACCTTCTTGATAGCTTGATACCTAACCTCTGCCCCCTGCAACACTTTGCTTATGAAATAAATTGGTTTCTCTACCTTCTCCTCCTGCTGCAAGATGACTGAGCTGATGGCCCGGTCAGTCATTGAAAAATACAAACGAATAGGAATTCTATTCCACACACTTTGATCAATACAAGCAGAATCCTATTCCACACACTTTGATCAATCACAAACTCTAAGCAATCTCAGCTCTTTGAAAAACTCAAAATCTCTTTTTAAAATCTTGTAAAAGATATATTGTTACTCAAATCTGTTTTTTTGAATTTATTCAAAGATATTGTTTCTTATCAAATCTTAACAAACTCTTAAATTGAATTAAAAGATTGGTCAAAGCATTTAATAACTGGAGCGTAAGCAGTTAAATCATTTAAAGCTCAGTCAAAGATAAAACAGTTTTTCTATTATGGTCCCAAAACAAACAATCGGTTGTTTCCTTGAATCAATCGGTTGTTTTGGTTCTAACAGTTCAACCATTTGAAAAACAGTTTTCAATCTTTTCTCAAAACATCTAAGTATAAACAATCGGTTGTTTCAACAAAACAATCGGTTGTTTTAACTTAGTTTAAAAACATTTTACTTTCAAAAAGATTGAGAATGCCTATGCTTTAGATTTAATCAAAAGGTGGATTACAACACTCAAACTACCCCAGAACTAAACTAAACCAGCACAACAACAACAAACACATCAAAGGCTTCAACATCCTTCAAAGGATTTGGATTCTTCAAAACTTGAACACCACATGGTTCAACAATCTCCCCCTATTTAATGAAGACAAATCCCTGGTGCTTGTGTTTGATCTGATTGAATCTGAAGCAGTACCTGCAAAAATAGCATTTATACTATCCAATGCTTCTTACAACAACAGGTTAGATTTTTATATATTCAAAGCATAAAACATGATAAACAATCGGTTGTTTACACGAAACAATCGATTGTTTTTATCACCAACAGCAGAAAACACTTTTATATAAGAGATTTTAACAGATTATACAATATCAGATAAAGATATACAAGAACCAATTAATTCTCCCCCTATTTGTCTTTACAAATAGACTTTAGCATGTATCAAAACAGATTTAGGAGAGATTATTAAGATCAAGGATACCTAACTCATTTTTTAAGAAGAAAAACCTATCTTTTGGTAAAGGTTTTGTGAAGATGTCAGCTAACTGCAGTTTGGTCTCCACAAACTTCACTTCACAGTTCTCATTGTTTACATGATCCCTGATGAAATGATGCCTTATCTCAATATGTTTGGTCCTTGAGTGTTGAATCTGATTTTTGGTAAGATTGATGGCACTTGTGTTATCACACATCAAAGGAATCTTGCTGATTTGTAATCCAAAGTCTTCAAGTTGTTGTTTGAGCCACAAAATCTGTGCACAACAGCTTCCAACAACAATGTATTCAGCCTCAGCAGTAGAGAGAGCAACACATGCTTGCTTCTTGCTATGCCATGAGATTAGGCTTGAGCAAAGAAGGTGGCAAGTGCCACTTGTGCTCTTTCTATCTAGCTTGCAACCTGCAAAGTCAGAATCTGAATAACAAATTAAATGGATTGGAGAGTAAGAAGGATACCATAATTCAACAGATGATGTTCCTTTGAGATATTTCAAAATTCTTTTTGCAGCTTTGAAGTGTGACTCTTTAGGATTTGCTTGATATCTTCCATATAGACACACCGCAAACATGATGTCCGACCTACTAGCTGTTAGATAAAGCAAAGATCCAATCAATCCTCTGTATTTTGTTTGATCTACACCTTTTCTAGCAGCATCCGCATCCATGTAACAACTTGATGACATTGGAGTGCTTGCTTCTTTGCAACTCTCCATTTCAAATTTCTTGAGAATCTCCTTGCAATACTTTGATTGACTTAAGAAGATCCCATCCTTTGTTTGCTTAACCTGCAATCCAAGAAAGAAAGACAGTTCTCCCATCATAGACATTTCAAACTCACCTTTCATTGCAGTCACAAATTCTTCACACAAACTATCTTGTGTAGCACCAAAGATGATATCATCAACATAGATTTGCACAAGAATTATTTATGCATTTGACTTCTTGATGAAGAGAGTCTTGTCTACCATTCTCCTTTCATATCCATGAGATAGCAAGAAGTTGCTAAGCCTCTCATACCACTGTCTTGGAGCTTGCTTCAGTCCATACAAAGCTTTCTTCGACTTGAAGACATGGTTGGGATACTTATGATCTTCAAAGCCTGGTGGTTGATCTACATAGACTTCCTCATTGATGTAGCCATTCAAGAAGGAACTCTTGACATCCATTTGGAAGATTTTGAAACCACTCATACACGCAAAATCCAGCAACAGCCTCACAGCCTCCAATCTAGCAACAGGAGCAAAGGTTTCACCATAATCTATGCCCTCTTCTTGATTGTAGCCTTTGGCAACTAGCCTTGCTTTGTTCCTTGTGATCACACCATCCTCATCTAGCTTGTTCCTGAAAACCCATTTCGAACCAATAATATTCATTTCATTAATTTTAGGGACAAGAAACCATACCTCATTCCTTGCAAACTGATTCAACTCTTCATGCATAGCTTCAACCCACTTCTCATCCTTGAGAGACAAAAGCTGTGTGCCTGCAGAAGTTTGAGATGGAGCTACGTGTGGAGACACCTTCCTTTATCTGCCCTATGATGTTATCCACTGACAGATCTCTAGGAATCCTCCACTCCTTGGGCAGCTCACTCTGTTGCAGAATTTCAATCGGTTGTTTCTGCGAATCAACCGGTTGTTTTTCTGCACAGATTTCCAGCTTCTCCAAACTGATGCTCTGTTCATCTTCTTCAGCACTGGTCTTTGGGATTTGATTGATTCTGCGATCTACCTCATAAAAGACAACGTGAACTGATTCTTCTACAGTCATCAACCTCTTGTTGTAGACTCTATATGCATGACTTGTGAGTGAATACCCTATGAAGATACCAAGGTTCGCTTTCTCATCAAACTTTCCCAAGTTTTCCTTTCCATTGTTGAGAACGAAATAGCTGCAGCCAAAGACTTTGAGATGACTGATGTTAGACTTCCTTCCATTGAAGAGTTCATATGGAGTTTTCTTCAAAATAGGCCTTATAAGCACCTTATTCATCACATAACATGAGGTGCTCACTGCATCTGCCCAAAAGTACTTAGGAAGTGATGATTCACTAAGAATTGTCCTTACTAGCTTCTTCAAGAGACATGTTCTTCCTCTCTATCACTCCATTCTGTTGTGGTGTTCTTGGAGCAAAGAAGTTGTGCATAATTCCCATCTTCTCACAGAATTTGTTGAACTTCTCTGCTCAAATAAGATAAATAATATCTTAATATTTTACAAATTAAATATATCAATGTATAATTTTTAAATTAACAAACAATGTTAGTATATGTTTGAATAATTTTAAATTCTTAACTTTTTTTCTTTGGATGCAAGTTTCAGTTTCTTCTAAATCTATTAAAATATTCTTATTTAGTCCATGAACACCCTTGCGGTCCCTAGAGAAATGTTATACCTTTTGCTCCATTCAAGTGCATTTGAACTTGATGAAAGGGTTTAAGATAAAGAACCATTCTCCATGTACTCATAAACCAACAACCTATGTTTTCCCTCTGCATTATACTTGAACATGCATATTAAGTTCATTTAGTTAAACTTTCCAATGGTGCTTACCTTAGTCAGAAACTCATTTTCTCCTTGGTTTGCTACTTCATGCAAATGCTTTATTTTCATGACTTGTTTATCGATTAAGACACCCTTACATTTCACCTCTAAAACCCTTTTCAATCTCTTCACCGAAACCTTTGCTAACTTGTTTCAATTTAGATTAATTGAAGTAGCTAGTGCAAGAACATACCCTTTGTTCCCAAGGTAGTCAAAATCAATATCTTACTTAGGATCGGAAAGATAAACATGAATCGTAAATCAGAATATCGTAACACGGATCGTAAGATCCTACAAAGTTTATGAAATTCATAATTGAACCTGTTAAAATGTATGACTTTAAACTAGAGGGGGGGTGAATGGTTTAAAGAGGGTTTTCACAAACTTTTGAGTCTAGAATGAAAACACTTCGAGAATAACTTGAATCAGAATTCAGTTTGCCAAAACACAAAGCAAAAAACACAGCACCAGAAAAAATATCGGTTGTTTCGCAGAAACAATCGGTTGTTTATACCAGTTCACAAATATAAAAACTAAATTTAAAGAGATTAAGGATAGAGAGAATGCACACAGAGGTTTATACTGGTTCACTCTTAACCAAGAGCTACATCCAGTCTTCTCAGAAACCACTAGGGAACACTAAGCAATCTACCCTAGATTACTTACAACACAACCAAAGAAGTGACCTTGATTCCCTCAAGACACACACTTCCTTTGGTCCAGCACAACACCACTAAGAATGCTGATCTTGATCCCCTCAAGAACACACAACACTTCTCAGCTATACACATAGAGTTTCTTTCAACAGTACAAAGGATTACACTTGTTACAGAACAAATTTGAAATCAATACAAGATGAAAATCCTATCTCACACTCTTTGATCAATGCAATCTCTAAGCAATTCTCAACTTTTTAAAATCTCAATCTCAGTGAAAAAGTCAAATCTATTTTTTTGTATCTTATCAAAGTTGTTTGTTGCATAATCTTAACAAACTATTAATTGCATTTAAAGATTGGTCAAAGCATTAAAAACTGGAGTGTAAACAGTTAGAAAAACATTTAATGCTCAGTCAAAGCACAAAACAGTTTTCTGTTATGGTCCCAAAACAAACAATCGGTTGTTTCCACGAATCAATCAGTTGTTTTGGTTTGACATCAAGTCAACCATCAAAAACAGTTTTCAACCTTTCTAAAAACACCTAAGTATCAAACAATCGGTTCTTTCGACAAAACAACAGGTTGTTTTTCACTTAGTTTGAAAAACACTTTTCAATTAAAAGGTTTGAGAATGCTTATGTTTTGGATTCAATCAAGAGTGGATTTATACAATTTAACTACCCCAGATCCTATCTAAGGACAACTCAGCAACAACAAGTACAACTAGCCTTTCATCAACCTTCAAAGGGTTTGGATTTTTCCAAGCTTGAACACACTTGGTTCAACAGAACCTCATAATATATAAAAGAGTACATAGTTAGGTGTAAACAACACATCCTATGATAAAAAAATGACACTTGATTACAAAGTGAAAAAATAGAGAAAAAAAGAAAATTGCACTTGGTTGTAGTGAGAAAAAAAGAGGGAAAAAAAACTGCACTTGGTTACAAAGAGAAAAAACAGAGGAGAGCGGGACTGTAGTGGGGAAGTTGAAAGGGAAGGGGAGAGAAGAGCGAGTCATAACTGCATAGGCTTAAAAAAATTAATTTTGTTGGAGAAGTTGTAAAGTTTTCGGTAAAAAATTAAAAATTTGACTGTGCAGTAGGTGGTTTCTTTCACTGTGCAGTAAGTGGATTCTTTTTACTTATATGGGCTTTTTATTTAATTGAGCCCATATGATGTTGTTGCCTCCATCTTAAACAGAAACCCTAATATCAACTACCCCATTTGCTACTGTCACACCACAGCCACCGTGCCACACATCGCCGTCGCGTTGTGACACTATAAGCGTTGTCGCGCCGCTGCAACAATGTAAGAAGCGTTGCATGTGGTGATTTCCAGCATCGCGAAACTCGACGATCCCACGCAAGTTGCGATTTGCAACGCCGATTCCATGCGATCTGCCGAAATCATATTATTCTTGTGATTGTAGATCGACACCATAAGTATATATCGTAAAATCGTACGATCTTACGATGCAACTCACGATTTTGACTACCATGCTCTTTCCTTAGCACCTGAGGGTATACCATAAATTAACAAGCTAATATGGTTAAACTATAATTCTAATTAAGTAACACTAAAAAATTATGTTTTATCTACAATTACCCTTTTAAAATATTTAATTATTTTATTGTATGTGTTTTATTATTATTATTATGATTATTATTATTAGTCATTAAGGAGTTATGTGTTTGGTTTTATTGAAAACTAAAAAGTTTTAGGGAGTGTTAAATGATAATAGATTAAGTTACCAAAACACAAATTTGTTCACCATTATTTAATTAGTGAGATGTGTTCCAGTATTTGAATTTAAACAAGAAAAAAAATTGTTTTTAAATATTTTACATCAATCAATCACTACAAGAAAAATCATAAATAGAAACCAATTTTTAGAAACAAAAAATAACTAGTTGCTATAATGACTAAATTAGAGACTATTTTAGAGACTAAAAAAAACTGGTTTCTAAATTAGTTTCTATTATTCTTAAATGGTTTCTAAATTGGTATCTAATTAGCTACCAAGGTTTTAACTACCAATAATTTATATTGTAAATTTGGTAGCAAAAACTTTGAAGCCCACATCTGATAGATAATCATTTATTTAGGATATATAAAGTAGTGATAAACACCAATTGTTGTTGAGCTAGGTAACAGTGATTTGTGACCCAAGTTGGGATAGTAAGGTGATGAAAGAAACAATATTGGAGTAAGAAGAAGATAATGTGTTATTTAGTGTTTCTTCTCCTTAGATATAATAAACATAAGTATGGTTAAATTATGATTCCTTGTTAGGACTGTCGCCCGCGACCATTGAGCTTGTGCTGGAGAGTAGTGTGTCTGCAGTGGAAGAGAGAAAATAGGAGGATTGTTAGAGATGGTGGACAACGGGGTTGAAGGTTATTTCAAATGACAAGTCATTTTATGAAAAATTTGAAACTCATGGTATTTTATAAAGGTTCTTAAACCCATCAGAGGTTTTGAAACCCATGGTATTTTACGGATGTTCTTAAACCCATGGTATTTTACGGATGTTCTTAAACCCATGGTATTTAATAGAGGTTCTGAAAGTGTTTTTCTTATTAGGATTGATGGCTATAACAAGAGGGGAGGGGGTGAATTGTTTACAAAAGATTTTCACAAATAGTTTGCTCATAATGAAACTTTAACAATCAACTCGGAAAAGCAATCCAGAAAGCCAATCAAATTACCAAACAAAAACAGATAACAGAATTATAATCAGTTAAAATTACGATTCAACCGGTTGTTTATGACAGCGGAAAATATCAAACAGATATGGAGAGAAGAGATAGAGAGAATTGCACACAAGGTTTATACTGGTTCACTCTATCGAAGAGCTACATCCAGTCCTCAGTCAAACCATTGAGTATTTCACTATGCAACCAATCACAAATTACACATACACTACACAAGGTAGATTTGAACAACCAAATCAATTAAAATAGGTTTTCAAAAAACTGTTATGAAAACACACATTTAATCGGTTAAAACCGCGATTTAACCGGTTAAATGGTTTTGACAGTTATGCAACTGATTCAAAAAACAGTTTTAAAACACCTTTGCCAGCTAAGTGACAAACAACCGATTATCTTGAAACTTTAATCAGTTGTTTTTTCCTTTGCATGGAAAAACACTTAAATCTTTAAAACTGATTGGAATAAGCTTTGTTTGAGAATCAAGACTGATCTTACAAAGACTCTAAACCCCAAACCTAAACCTAAACCTAAACCACAACACAACATCATGCTTCAAAGAGGATTTGATACATCAAAGCTTCCCATCTTCAACAATCTCCCCCTATTTGATGGAGACAAATCCTTGGGATGCTTTTAGGAATGTTCTTTGTTTAGAATTTATTGAATCCTGCAATCACTGAACAAACACAAAATAGTCTAGTCCAAAACAAATATGCACAGTATATCAGATTTCAAATAAGCAGAGCTGCATAGAACAATCGGTTATATCACAGAGATAACCGGTTAAAAAACTGAAAACCAGAAAACACATCTGCTTTAAAACTTCCAGAAATAAAGCAGTAACACAGTCAATGAGGGCAATGTTCTAAAGCAGTAAACACAACTAAAAACAGTTTAAGAATCATTACAACTTCCCAACAATACTTCTCCCCCTATTTTTCTCATCAAATGGGCAAAAGATAGGATTAAAAACAACATAAGAAAAAAAATTGTTAAGCTAAAAAGAAGGGTTATCCTCCCTTTGAAATTGCAGTTCCAGAATATGCCTCTGAACTTCTTCAATTTGTTCATCCAGAGTAGAGAACCGTGTATCCATGTAAGTAAACCTTGACTCGCACATCTCATAGAGGTTCCTTTGATTTAGCAAAGGTATACATTCTATTGATCATTTGCATTTCAAAGGATGACATGTTTGGCATCCTTTCTTCCATATTGATGTTATGATGTATACCTTCTTGAGTTTCAACAGCAGGTTCATCTTGAATTGTCGTTTC